>NC_142924.1:2815500-3128333 GCF_054131065.1 Drosophila arizonae | reverse complement strand
GTTTGGTATTTTTTAGGCTTCCGAGCCACTTCTTCTTTAATAATATTCATGTTAATTAAATTCCAAAAATCTGTTTGTATATATGTATATGTACTCTGCACCCATAGGATATAGCTATGCGGCAGAGTCTCTGTATTGATCAGAACTGCTGAATTGAAATAATTGATAGCTACTCCCGGGCCATTGTCATTGATCAGAAAGGCTGTCGACCTTCAGCTATTAAATTAAATCATGTATGCCTTTTGAGCTAAATTTGGGCGTTTTGCACATTTGTTTCGACCTAAAAATCAGCTTGACTAGTTTCATATTTTTATGTCTATATTTTTTTTTTTAAATTTTTTTATATTTAACTTTTCTATTGTCTTATATATATTTTCTTTTTCATTTTAATATATTTTGATCTATAATTTATATTTTTTTATATTTTCCCTGACTGTTTATTTTGTGTAATATTTTTAGGATTTGAAACAGTTGTTTTAAATGATAATGAAAAATAAAAATATATTGACCTTCAGCTTCACCGTTATTTCCAACACCTATAGAAGAAAACTCCCTCAAGAATGCTCCCACGTCTATTAATAACGATTACGATTTAAAATTATAACTATTCCAAAACTATAATTCATTCTCTATGCAAATGCAAATGCGTTCCATAGACCGTGCACAGCAAGTTACTCAAGCGATTTGTCTGTCTGTGCGCGCTTCCTAACACATTCAACTCTGGCATTTGATGTTGGCTGCTTTACCGAGGAATATATATTTATAAATATTGAGATTTTCGGCCATTTGAATTCGTATTAAAAACGATATGAAAACGATAAAAATAACGATCAAAATCCATAAATATGTCAAGACATGCTATGGAACACCGCTGACTCTACATGTTATGCTAATTGAAGGGGTTCTTAAGTTTTTGAAAAACTTTATTACCAATTCGAAAAGCAGACAAAACAAAACGGCAGCCTTTGTAGCTGTAGACAGAGTTGGGGCCAACACTGAGACTTGGGGAGTTGTGGAGTTGGGGAGCTGTGGAGCTGAGGCATTTCAATTGATATTGACCCGCAGCACGTCGGGTGTCAGCAGCTGCAGCAATTAGAGACCTCTAAACGTGTATTGCACAAGCCGTTGGGGCAGTTGCGTCTCGGTTTGTGGCAGTTGCACAATGGCCAGTTATGCCTTTTATGTCAGCATGATGCAGCTCAATTTACATATATACACATACATCTGTATATATGTGTATGTGGGTCAATTGATTGCACATTAAATAATCAATTAAACTAATCCTTTTGCTGCTGCTCACCTCGACTCTCGGACCGATGCTGCTGCTCCTCTATGGTGAAGCCGAACTTGTAGGGACGCACAGTGGCTGCCAGCAGACTGTGACAGCACAATAAAGTCAGCAGCTTAAATAAATTAAACAGTTATAAATTAATTCACACACTCACACACACACTGAACACTTACTGCACAAGCGAGTGCCAAAAACATTTGGCTCATTTTGCAGCTGCTTTAATTTATTTAACTTTTAATTGACTTTTTTTTTTAGCTAAACTCAGCTTATATATTGCTATAATTTATTTTTATATTTGAAATTTAATTAATGCGTGGCTGTGCCGTTATGCGACGCGTCTCTCGGCTGAGCAGGCGACAAGCTGAAACACACCCCACGATGTTCGTCGACCAATTGACAAACTAAATAATATTTGGTAAACATTATAAAACATTGTCCGCTTCTACAGCTGGATGAGCCAGCTACAGAGACTGCTGTGTATTGTATGTATATTGTCGGTGTGCGTGCGCGCGTGTGTGTATGGGTGAGTTAGCAATTCAGCTACCTCATTCATGCCTGGCTTCTGCTCACTGAATACCCTTTGATAATTTGTTTGTTTATACTCATCAGTTGGCAGACTCTAAGGTGATAAGATTTCAGATTTGAGATATAAAATATGTATGTAGATATAGATATAATAAACAAACTGAGTATATAGATATTTATGATCTCTTTCATTCTTTGAAATATTTGTGAACATGTTTAGAACCAGCTCTGAAATGCTGAATTCTAGATGGTTTGTTGATGTGAATCGGGACTAAAGCCTATAAAGTCGGTTTTGCAAAAAGTAGGGAAATTCAAAAGAGGTCAATATTTATATAAAATATAATGTATATAATTAAAGCTATCAAAAATAATAATAATAAAATAATTCACAATATTTAGGAGCATTATTTTATAGGTAATACATTTTCCTTCTCATTGTATATATATTTTTTGAAATTTTTCTATATTTTTGTTTAGTGTATATTTATTTTTAAAATATATTTTTTTAAATTAATATAATTAAACTTATACTTTATATAGCTCTATTTCATTTTATAATTCAATTTTATTTTATTTAATTTTTTTTTATAATTACAAGTAATTTCCTATTAAAAATGTTAAATTTTTACAGGGTATACACAAGTTGTTGTTATTGAGAGAACACCTCATATACTCCAGTATAAATAATTATTGGTATTTCTCAAAAGTTGTCATTATGCCATTGATTTGCATAGTTCGTAGCGAATTGGAAGATACATGAATCAGGTAATAACTATATTTATTGGCACCTGCGAGGACTGAGTAGGCAACGCGTTCTCTGTCAATTGGCTAATTGAAGACTATTTGGCCGGCTTTATAAATAGACGCTCAATATGATTTATCAGCTCTGCCCATTGATGCCGCGCTCAGTTGTCAACAATGTGAATGCAATGAGGAAGAGTTCGATTGGCATGCATCATTAATTAGCCTGTCCTGAGATGCGTTGCACTTGCCGGATGCTGCGAAGATGCATCGAGTGAGCTGTCAGTTATCTTCTTGTATCGTAAAATATTGCTGTCAAGCTCAAGGTATATTTTGAGCGCACTTCTGTGCGCTTCATTTGCATATAGATTGCAACTGCAGCTACTTCAATAACATATTAAATAAGCAACATTATTTTGATTTAATTGCAACTGCCGAAAATTATGCAATGAAAAATACTCAAGTTCGTTGCCTAAGTCTTTTGTTTTGATTGTGTTTCTAAAATGAAGCCCAAAAGTTGAACTTGGCTTTTGATTGCCAAGTGCGAGCTATGGCAACTTGACACATACTTATAGGTGGTGGGATGAACTACAAATACCCTGTAATATTTATTTCATTTATTTGATAGTCTGTCTCAGATGAACTTTTTATTCTTCCATTATTTGTCGTGAATTTGAGAGACAAAATGTGGCAAATTTAATTCGATTTAGTTTTTCTTTTGTTATTTCTGACCGTTAAATGCGGATAAACAATAGGTAAGGCTTTAAATACATAAATAAAGCTCGGTTCTTAATTGAATAGAGCTAGTTATCTGCATTTTGTATCAATGTATCATCATATATTTTGCGATAGATATATAGATGTTATACAGATATGTATATACGTATATTTCTTTATATATATATCTATATTCATATTATTACACGCATATCGTTAAAATGTCTATGGAGTTTGCATCTCAAATTCATGCAGCTATCTGCATAGATTTGCATCCATCTTCGATCAATTCGCACTCATTTAGTTTGAGTTCTTCACACCATTTAAGTGTGCATAACTATGTGGTCATTAGATCTATCGGCGTAAGTGCTTCACGCCATACGAAACTAGGGTAATTCAATATCCACCAATTGCCTCTAATCGTAATGGAGCAATCAAAGCAAACAGGTTGCTGCGCATCGAAGCACTCGCTGCGACTGATCGAAGCTCACAGCTGACCCAAACCTTTATACTTTGTTGCAGTTGGCTATATGTCAACATTGTTGCTGTAGCTTGAAGCCTTGTTGTTTCTGTTTGATTTGTTGTGCATGACTTGTTTAATGCTGCAAAGTGAACTCAAGTGCTTATTATTTTATATGAGAGATTTTTACAAAGCTGGCTAATCTTAAAGACAATTTTGGCTTCTTTTGTATTTTATTTATTTATTTTTTTTTTTTCAGTTTATAATTGGGTTATAAAAGAAGGAATTTAAAAATGATTGAGAAATAAAAAAAAAAAATATATATATATAGAGAAAAAGGTTATTGATCTTTATGCAAATATTTTGTAGAATCTAAAACAATTTGAATTGACTTTATGGCTTTAGGAATATGTTTACGTTAGCTAAGGCTAAACTCCGAGCTAGCTAACCAGTGTTGAGCAATGTTCCAGCTTATTTCCGACAGTTCAATTAGTATCATCTGAAACACATTCACATCAGTCGTATTTCAACTTTTATGGTTATACATATTTACAGCTTGTGAAATTGACCTTGAAAAATGTTTTTTTTTTTTTTTTTTTTTTTTAATTTTTATCTTTGATTTTCGATTTTGATTCGCTGCTCTCTGCTAATTGCCCAAAAATTGTGGATGCATAGCTTTCATTATGTACCTATTAATTACAAAGAAACCAAATTGCCACCAAAAATGAGTAAAAACTCGTTTTTTCACATACACAAATTTTTGCGAATTCCGTTGATGATGCAAAATTAACGCGAAGGTCGAGCACGGTGCGTACGCGTGAAACGAGAAGAAGAAGACCGCGGAAAAAGAAAATAACAATAATACAAATTATAATATATATGCACCTACTATATATGTATGCGTGTGTATGTTTGTATGTATGCAAATCGAGTTTCGGCTTTTATGATGCGGCCCAGCCAGCCATCAGCCAGCCAGTGTTACGTAATACTTTTCATTTCGCTTCAGACCTAGAACACGTTATGCAAATCAATAATTAGGAATCAAAAATCTAGCCATTAGCATAACTTCTAGCGCATATACACGGTCAGTTATCTAGCTACATAGAAACTAAAAGTGGTTATTTAGCACACTGATCCGGGTTATAACTTTCCTTGCTTCTTTATTTTGTTTGTTTTCAAAATGTATTTATATCTAGCGGGGAATTCTTTTATATAGCATTTTGAGAATTTCAGTTTAGTTTGAGACAATGTTTGAATGGCCAGAAGGCGAGCCAGTCCCTCCATAATATATACAGATAGAATATTACCTAGATTGAAAGAGCAGTTCTATTTAGGAATATCTATCCCATTACTGGCTATCTGGTACCACCCGGCGGACTGAATATTCCGAAGCGCACGAGACTTCACAGCAGCTGTGAAGGTCACGCATTGTATGACATCCACTAATGGAGCAGGCAGCTATTTATAGTTGTTTGTTTGAGATCATGGAAGAAGCTAATTCAACTAGGAGTTACTCTATCCTAGCAGCTATCAACAAATTTAAACATATAAACAATAAAAACTATACTAACGGAATATGAAGCGTCTCAAAATGCGTTTACCCTCAATGCCCATTTTTAAAGAGTATTCGCATTGATAATATATGTGCATATGTTTGAGCATCGATTTTTATGTAAATGCCGGAGTAGCCATCAGATCTATTTGATTTGCATTTGTGATTTGACGATTTGCATCTTCAATAAAAGAATAATTAGCATAGCTTTTGGCTTATCTACAATGCTCAATATGCATATGTATGTATATGCATATAGGCAGTTATTATTACACTGATTCGGATTAAATATATATAATTTGCATAGCTTTTTATTTTTATTAAAATTAAATTTAATTTTTAAGTTTAAATTTTCTTTTTTACTCAAGTGGAACAATTGCATTATTTTTTTGTATTTTAATTAAAAATGTTTTCAACTGTTTGATATTTTTGGTGTTGTGTCTTTCGTGGTGTTCCGCTGGGATCCGTTGTAGTGTCTAGGCAACTAGCTTGATGGTGGGATGATAGCCCGTTTCGTCAGCCGTAAAGGTAATCTCGTATTTCTTGCCATCCGGCGCCGTCCAGCTGCTGGAGCCGGACACAGTGAGCACGCCCTCGGCATCGCCCACGCCCGGCTTCAGCACGCCCTCCTCGCTGCGCACAATGCCGTTGCTCGTCTCGTAGCTGCCAAGTGGAAGGATCTATGTATATCTATCGAGCTCCCATGCGCAATGTAATCAGAACTCACTTGAATGAGTATTTGTCGACGCCATTGTTGTCCGTCTCCAGTCGAATGACCTCCGCCTGCGCATCGTCTGGCCGGGGCAGTGCGAGCACGCAACTACCCGCCAGGCAGACGACAACAAAGAACAGGGTAGAGCCTTGCATGTTCGGTTAACACTTGACTGCACTTTACTAACCCATTGACCGCAACGCCGTTTGCTTTTATATCCGATTCTCGCCTCTAAACCTATCCTAATCGCCAACAAAATAAGATAATAATAATAATAATAAAAAGAAATCGCAACGCAAGCTAAGTAAACAAATTAATGAACAAATTCAATAAAATACTTTTTAATTACAGATTAACACATTGGTTGGGCATCACAGCCAAATGCATACAAAATACAAAATAAAAATCAATTATTGTCATTCCACAAATGCTAAAAACAAAAAATAAATAATAAAAAAAAAGAAAGAACAAATCAAAAATATAAAAACGTCAGCTAAATCAAAATATCACTGATCTGTCATTATTTAGCTATGATAAATCTACTGCGAATTGCTTTTGCGTTGCATCGCAGCGCAGTAGATCCAGAGCTTGATTGACTTTGATTTTCTATGACCTTAGCATGACATAAGCTCAAATCTATTCAAGTTTCAATGAAAGTTTACTTTAAATAAAGGCATATTAGATTTGAAATATTTAGTATTTATCAAGCAAGGCAAAGACAGCAGAAACTATATACACGGATTACTCTACTCTATTCAAAATAGATTTTAACTTTTCAGTTTAAAATTAGACTCGATTGCTAAACCTCTGCTCACTACTATAACTGTATTTATGTTCCTGTGCTCATGTCTACTACCTAGATCTATGCCAAGTTTTAGGAGTATTTTTCCATTACTCATTCGGCCTTTTCCTATGTCCATACCATTGTTGAGCCGATCAATACCTACACTCTAATACTAAATCTCTAATCTCTTGCTTTATGTCCATGCCTATACTTCTTACTGAATCTGTATAAAGTTTGAAGATTCTTTTTAATATCTACGCTACCTCTGATGGCAACTTCGCTTTCAATTCATTTGTATTTAACAAGCAGCGCTGAGACTCTAGAGCCGTGTCTATGTCTTTGCTTCCTCTTCAACTATGTCAAGCTGTAAGAGTATTGTCAATATTCAGTTTACGTGATATAGAGCTAATCTGCTGCTCAGTGACTCGAAGCTCCTCAAGCAGTTTGACCTCCACTCAAGCCCATCAATAATTGAATTCATTTTTAACAATTTACTTTTATTCTGTTTTACTTTGCAGAGAAAATACTGATCTGTGTTTGGCCACTTGGAGGATTTGGCCCTTAGTTGTGGGGCAGATGGTCGCCCTGGGGCTGGAAGCCGTTCTCGTCGGCAATGTAGTTGAGCGTGTAGGTCTGGCCATCGGGTGCCACCCAGCTGACGGAGCCGCGCACACTGAGCGCCTCCTGCTCGGTGCCGGCGTTCTTCAGTTCTGCCTGCTCCTGGCGCGTGACTCCATCGCTTGTCTCATAGCTGCAAAGGGAAGGCACATTACTCTATATCCTGTCTGCCTTTCTAGCTGCCTATACATATGTATATCCCATCGTGTCTATACGCACCCAAAGTTGTAGCCGTCGGTGCCGATGTTCTCATTGTCGTAGCGCAGAATTGTGGCCTGCTGCGAGTCATCCAAGGGCGCCGCCAAGCTGCTGGATACGAGCGCAAAGGCGCACAGGACAAAGGCACAAGCGTTGATGGAATGCATCTTTATTGAGGATTCGGAGGTTCACGACGCGCTACCGCAGTTGTCACAATTGAAGGCAAACGAATTATGTGGCACCCGCTAATGAGATCGCCAGCTATTTATAGTAGTTCGTCTGGCAGAAACCCAACTGCTCCCACACACACTTACACTGACACTCACACTCTCACACACACGGAGAGACTTACTCTCGCTTACACACAGTCAGGTAGCCATAACAATCGTCTTTAGTGCACACACAAATTATATAATTGTTGACTTTGCTCTGGCTATGCCAAAGAGGCACCCTATTTGTATGTATATATGAGTGTGAGTGTGCGTGTGCGTGTGCGTACATGTAGTTGTGTATGCCTTAAGCTCTTAATTGAACAAGCCACAAAACCCATTAAGCATTTGATGTACACTCAAATCTCATTTCAATTGGCCATCAAGAGTCATCTCCTCTGCCAATGCCTAATCATGATCATCATCATGATCACATTCATAACGATAACAATAATGCGCAATGGATAAGTGATAATGAAATGTGCTAGCAAATATTTGCAGAGTCGCGCGTGTTTGCCTAACTGTGGCAATAGGTCAACGTCTGAATTTACTTGCACAGAAATCCACAAGAAAACAAAACAAAAATTTATTAAATATATTTATGTACATGTACTTTATAGTTGGCTTAATTGCAGTTTAATTTAGGAAGCAGAGACTTAGCAGGAAACAGTTCATACGAGTGTATAATGTGCAAAATTAAAAAAATAAAAAGAATATATTATCTCAACTAGCTGAATCTAGCTTAGTCCAGGGCCAAGCTCTTGGGTAACTTGGGCATTTAAAATGAAGAACCAAGATTTTATTATTGCTGACAAATATATATAATTTAAAAAAAATTATTATTATTATTTTTTTTTTTAAATTGGTCATTACATATATTTTTATTTTAACCGAAATTTGCTTGCTGCATAAGACATCAGATAAAGTATTATATATTTTTGTATGCCACGAATAATATAAAATGTGATATTTATTTCTTTCTATCAGCTTAAGATCAAGCAGCCTTCACATAAGTATAAAACAATTTTTTTTTTTAACTTTTTTTTTTAACGATCATGTTTAATGTATTTCTGGAAACTTTCGGCTTATATAGAACTTAATCGTAATTTACGGGCATTTTTATATTTATTTATCAGCAGGTGACACAATTTCGTTGCATTAAGCTGACCTTAAAAAAGCCCAGCATGCTGAGCCTGCAATGCAAGCAACTGCCGCTGACGGGCGGGGCGGGGGCGGAGGCGGGCATCAGTTGTTAACTGAAGAAGCGACACGAGATTCAACGAGCAACAGCTCAATGTGTCTGTATGTTGATGACCTTAGTCAATAAAATGAAAGAGAAGAGGAACAAGAAGAGGAGAGTAAAAACGAATAACGAACAAGCTGCGCGCTGTAGCTGCTGGCTGTACAGGGCGTATGCGTAATGTGCTGTAGCACATTCAACAGTGGCTGTGCTGCTGTCCATCCCTGCTGGCCCTGCCGGCAGCTTGGCCGTCTGCACGTCTGCACGTCTGCCGCTCCCTTGGCTGCCCATCAATCAGCCGCGTACATACGTAACTCTCGACATCGTTTGATTGTTTTGCAGTTAACGATTGATAAATGAGGCGTTTGGCCGAAAGATGCGCCGCGCCGCGCAGCGCGTTAATTGCCCAACAATGAGCCGCTGGAGCCCAGCTGCACTAGTTTGCCCTTTAGCTGACTTTTGATTTTGCTGTTCATATCTGCTTCTGCTTCTTCTTAGCCTTTTTCTTTATTTTTTATTTTATTTTATTTTTATATTTTTAAATGTATTACCGCTCTCTGCTGCTGTTGCCGTGCAGTTCTCACTTTCGTTGCTGTCTTTGTTTGAAGCGTGTTTATTGAACCGGTTCCGGCCCTGGCCAGCTGACTCTGTTAACGCAACGGCCATAACTGTCCGAGCAATGGGCTTACTTCAGCCAGAGTCCATTAACTATGTTGTGCATGTACCCATCGGGTAAAAGATAAATTCCTAGAGTCCCTATAGATCATTGCATACATGGTGAATCTAGTCTAGCATATAGACTCCACAATATTGATCTCATATCTATGGGCTTAATCAGTGTAAAAATAGACGAATAGTTAGAGTTAGGGTATTTAAACAGCGGCTTGCCGTCATCTATGATAATATTCATAATACACACGCATAAGCATTTTTTTCACATGATGCCATATGCTAATTTCATGCTGTGTTAGAATTCATTTGACGTATGGAAATTGATGCGCGAAGCTTATCAGGAATCGACAATCAATACACAAACATATACTCGATATGTATGTAGATATATATTTATGGTCATCTTTTAGCATTTAACACATGAGATCAGTGATCGGATCGAATTTTGGAAGCGGCAGCTGCTTGGCTTGCTGCTTGACTCGTGACTGAAAGCCATTCTCGTCCGCCAGATAGCTGAGCTCATAGTGGACGCCATTAGGCTCCACCCAGTGGATGCTGCCTTGCACAGCAATGGCCTCCAGGTCGGTGTCGGCGTGCTTCGTAACTGAGGCGATCGTCTCGTAACTGAGGCGAACCACACATTTACCCTTACCAAATACTTGCGATTTGCCTCGGCGTAATGCCAAATGCAAATCGAACTGACCATCAGAATGATAAGGCCGAGCATCTTGGGCAACGTCTCCAACTCTACTGCATCGCTGCGGCCGAGTGACTAATATTTTGCATTGCAAAAATATATTTTGTATTTTGTTTGCATATTATCAGCAGATCGAACGAGATCGCAATTAATTGGATGCAAATTATATGAAATTTAGAATAAGCTTATAATACAAAATACTGGAGGCATTTTTTCAATATTTCAATACCAAATTAAGACATTTTTATTATAGGAAATCTTTTTCAAAGCGAGTTTTTGTAAACTAAAGTATATACATATATAAATGTGTTATATTATCATATGAAAACAATATCATATAAATACACAATTTTATTATGCATTCAAAACCAATTTTCTACCCTCCCTTTGAGTCGCTAAGCCCATGTCTACAATTTTCTTACAAATAACAAATATTTAGAAATTTGTATTTGAGTCTGAAAATTGTTTAAGCTGCAAACGAACAACATATGTTGATGCCAAACGTTAACAAGCTCTGCAAATGCCAGATAAAATATGCTATGCTGAAATTTCAGAGATTCGATTTAATGATTTCAGCATTTCACTTGCACTTGAGCCAAATGCGAGTGACCCCGTTAGCCGTTAGCAATGATTACATCTATATGTCTATTTGTCTATCTGTGGCTATCCCAATTCACGCCTAGCTGACTAGCTGGCAAAGAAAGACAATGCAAAAATAATTGGGTGAGGTTTGGCTGCAAGCAATCAAAGCCAATTGCCAAAAGATAAACCCAGCCAAGTTAAGTAATAAAGGTTGGTCGCAGGAAAACGGGTTTACGAGTGCGCGTACATAAATATCTCTTGTATATATGAATATATATACAAATATATATATATTTTTTAGGGAATTTTTAAGGGAACTTTTTGGCAAGAGTCTGACTATAAATTGGACCTTGCGTTTACGTTGGGCATGCACTGCCTGAAAGCTCCTTGTGCGTATCACAACACTAGCCATCCAGCACCAAGCCCCAACAGCCTCCAATCAGCAAGATGAAATACTCGTACGCCTTTGCCGCTGCTCTCGTTTGCCTGGCCTGCGTCTCGGTGCAGGCAGCACCGCCCGCAGCTCAGGAAGAGGCGCAGGTGCTGCGCTACGATTCGGATGTGCAGCCAGAGAGCTATAAGTTTAGGTGAGTATCGCTCGTAGCGGAGACTGTGACTGTGTCAAGGTCAGCAAAACGAAAATGAAAACTGGTTTCTCTTCCTCTCTTGCTCACTGTGGCTCATCTTCGACGACGGCAGCTTGGATACAAGCGACAAAGCGCATTATGAGGAGGGCCAGCTGAAGAACGTGGGCACCGACCACGAGGCAATCGCTGTGCGTGGCTACTACACCTATGTGGGAGACGATGGCAAGACCTACACGGTCAAGTATGTGGCCGATGAGAATGGCTTCCAGCCAGAGGGCGATCACTTGCCCCGTGCCGTTCAATAGGCACACAGTGCACAGCAGTCAACAGACGGCGCTCAGTCATGCAGCATCCATATGTTAACTAGGTTTAAGATCAAACAAAATCATTTCTCAAGCAACGCTAGCGAACAAACAAATAGCGAAAACCAACTCATTGTCATGTTGAATAAAATGCCACCGGTTTCTCTTCCATCTCAATTAACTGTGTTTCAACAAAATATCTAGGCAGATTGACTGACTGATGGTTGATTGACGCTTCACCAAAGCAAGAGGCCTAGATTTAACAGTTTCTAGTTAGCAGCTCGTATTGATCAAAAAATCTAAAATGCTATTGCTATTGATGATGGGCTGCTTCATGATTGAGGGTATTCTGGTTGGATTTTCAACTGATTCATGGTAGATTACCAGTTGACAATGTTAAGTGTAGTTACTCTATGTAGTATTAGCTATTGTATCATTGATTGATAATAGCTATTGGTACAATTGAAAACACCAAAAGAGTTTATAAAACAATCAATTTATTAAAAGTTCAACTTGGCAACTTTCAAATGCTTAGGCAACGGGCAAATGAGCACCCTGTGGCTGGAAACCGTTCTCATCGGCAATGTAGTTAACAGTGTATGTTACACCATCATCGGCAACAAAGCTGTACGAGCCCTTGACGGCAAGAGATTCTTGCTCTGTGCCAACGTTGTTCAGCACACCTTCAGACTGAGAGCTAGTACCATCAGATAGCACCGTTCTGTATTGGGGAAACTCAAGAATCAGCAAGTGCTTAAGGACGCTATAGATGTCTCACTTACTCCTCCTTGTAGCTGTCAGGCTGGACATCCAATACTTGGCGCACTATTTCAACCTCCGCAGGAGCTGCCACGGCCAGGGCGAAGAGAGCAACGAAGACGATCAGGAACTTCATGTTTGGACGGATGTGTAGTGCGTTTGAGATTTCAAAGGTAACTATATCTAACAGCACAGTTTGGTGGCGTATTTATAGTGGGTGCATTGCTAGAAACAAATCTCAGCAGGTTTATTAAAAATTTCAAAATCTGCATGCAAATTAATTTATGCTGCCAAAAATAGAAGCAAATACTAGATTACCAGACAGATTAAAATCGAAAATCTAGCAATCAGAACTGTCTTATTATGATAATAATATAACCGGTTAAATCTTTACTGATATATGCTTTCGGACTTGATGTATCAAAGACATACATAGGACTAATTAGCATCTCCTAGTAGGTCAGGATATGCGACTAATCAATTAAATCCGAGACTACAAATTAGCCACCATTTTATATTAAAGACTCTATCTACTATAAATGTCTTCGCAGGACTAAACCTACTCGCATATGACCACTAAAAGCTACTCGCCAAATACAAATTGCGAATCGAATATGTTATAAATAAATAATTTATATTTTATGCTGATAACTTGAATTCAAACAGCAACAAAATGCTTTTCATAAAATGTAAATTAACCAATGTGGATATGTACATACATATATGAATATATGGATTTTGAGCTATGGTTTATGTTTGTAGCCGCTTCGCCTTCCGTTAAGTCAACGGATAAACAAATTTGCGGAGATAGCCATTAAAATCTTTATCAAGTGATATTTCAATGCAATTTAGGAAATTTAATTAGGTGATAATTTGGAGAGTCAACGCATAAAATGCTGCCCTTGCCCAATGAGTTGCTTCAAATGTCCTTCATTGCAGTTGATAGGGATGAAGTAGATGCTGTAGGCATTACTGGTTGCTGCTTCAGAAAATATACAAATATACATATACATATACACAAAGCCAAAGAATTCCTCTGAACAACGAACGCCAACAAGATTTTGATTGATTTCCACTGCAGAAGATGATTCAATGGCTCTAGCATTTAAAAGCAGATTAAATGAAACGTTCAAAACTTATCGCTGCAACGGTGCTCATCTATATCCCGTTATCTTCTACCACGATGTCGCCGCATATCAATTCAATGCGAAAATTTTAATGCTAGTCAAAAGTGATTCACAGGTACAGTTGAGTTCCGATAATTCGAAATAGCAAGCCGAACAGTGTTTTTTTTTTTTTTCTTTTTTTTTATATACAATTAAATTCAAATTATCGTGAATTATCTAGAACGAATTTTTTTAAGTGGATAAAATTTTGTTTTATTTAGTATAAATTATCGAGACTCGACTGTACTTTGAAATGCGATCAGTTGTTGTCACCAGTGAATAGTGGCAATACAGCTTGTAAGCTCTCTTTAAGCTTAGCCTAGAGGCAATGGCAAATATTCCGCTATGCAATCCAGCTTGGGACTAGATAAAGTAACTGTTATTAGATAAACCTAAACAATAAGGAAAGAATTAAAAAAACACCAAGCAGGTTGATGAAACAATCGATTTATTTGAAGTTGACTTTGTCACTTTTTAGACAATTGGGATATGAGCACCCTGTGGCTGGAAACCGTTCTCATCGGCAATGTAGTTAACAGTGTATGTTACACCATCATCGGAAACATAGCTGTACGAGCCCTTGACGACAAGAGATTCTTGCTCTGTGCCAACATTCTGGAGATGACCTTGAGATTCAATTAAAGTGCCATCACTCAACTTCAATCTATATTGGGAAAAGTCAAGATCAGCGCGTGCTTTAGTATTCTCACAACATGTGACACTCACGAGTTTTGGAAGCTTTCGGGCTGGACATCGGATTCCTGACGCTCGACCACAACATCAACAGGAGCAGCCACGGCCAGGGCGAAGAGGGCAACGAAGACGATCAGGAACTTCATGTTTAGACGGATGTGTAGTGCGTTTGAGATTTCAAAGGTAACTATAACTGAGAGCACAGATTGGTGGGGTATTTATAGGTGGAGCAAATAACAACCTGAGCAGTTTAATATCGAAAAAAAAAAAAAAAATGCATTCAAGTAATTTATGCAGCAAAAATTGAAAAAGTTCAGTCAAACTAGATAAACTGGCAAAAACATGAAATCAGAAATGCCAGATTATCATAATAATATAACCAGTAACAGTTAGACTAATTTCTATTTATCAGTCTGGATCTTCTTAAAATATATAATTAGAACTAATTAGCATATACAAGTAGGTCAATTTATTAACTCAGGCACATTACTTAATCACTTATTGTCCGCAATGAATACGTAACCTAACGAAACTAAGCTCAACAGAGACGTAATTTTTTACTCTCTATCTGACAGGCAGGACTACCCCTAATTGAAGTCAAACAGAAAAATATTCACAAATCAGAAATTTAAAACCAGGATCTGACCTTCTCTGCGACTAAGCAATCGAACATCTGTTTTAACAATCCATATATTATAAATAAATTATTTAAATTTTAAGCCGAAAACTTGCTACTAAACGAAAAAGAAATAGAAAATAAACAATAAATTTGAAAAAAAAAAATAATAATAATAATAATAAATAAAACAAAAGTCAACAAAAAGTAGAAGAGAATAGATAGAAACATGTTTTCATGAAGATAAGAAATAAAAAACATAAGCTAACTAGTACACAATGTGTATATCAATAAATATATGTATGCATATACATATGTACATAAAAAAAATAAAATAAAATAATTAATAAATATATATTTTTTATGCATGCATATTTTTATTTATAATGTAAAATTCATGTTTATATATAATGTAAAAAATACATATATATAAAATAAAATAATACTTATATATTAATATATATAATTTTCCATTTCAGTTTGATTGGCTTTGACACAGATTTCAATTACAAATTAGTTTGGGTGTAAAATGTGTTTCCTACTATTTCCGGTGCAGCCAAGAGTTATTGAAAAAAGATTAATTTGTTTATATATATATATGTACATAAGTATATGCAAATAAGTGTATATACAAAATATGTATATGTATGAATATTTCGATGATAATTTGGACTTGTTTTCATTGAGCTTTGATGCTGTAGGGTAAATAAGCTTTGGCTGTGTGGGGATGTCTATCTGAGATATGTCGAAAATGAAATTGAAGCTTTTTGATTGATTCACGAAAAATGCAAATTCGTCGCAATGTTGATCATGATTATCGAGTTGATTATGATAAACGTGGCATATCATAATGATGTCTGTGATATTTCCTATGAACATCTTTGTTTTGTTTGCCTTAGAAGTTTTTGTTATTATCGATTATTGCTATTGTTGTTGTTGTTGTTGGCGTTGATTTTTGTTTTGTTTTGTTTTTTTTTTTTTTTTTGCGTTTCACACGCAGACTAGAGAGACCTGTTGGTAAGTTTTTTCAAGCCAATTTGTTAGCTGATGCGCTTGAGCTGTGTAATTAGTCATTTTTATTTATTTTTTTCATCGGATTTTGGACAAACTTTTCTTCATTTATATCGTATTGTAGTCATTTATTTGGTGGACACTCAGTATTAGCCATTTTGGGTATAAAAGGCCCCTGGACAGCCGTTGTAGACATCACAAATCAACAACTGTTCACAGTCCGTAGCTCGCGTTCGCAATTCGAAGCCAATCAATATGAAATATACAATCGCTATTGTCTTCGCCGCCCTCCTGGCCGTTGTCCTGGCTGCTCCACTCGACAATAGTCAGGATGCAAAGATTTTGCGTCTGGAGTCCGATGTCCAGCCCGGTGGCTACAAGTTTGGGTAAATTACGAACCGAATTGCACCAACGCAAGCCTTTCTCTAATCACATTTGTTGCTATCCCTCAACAGCTGGGAGACCAGCGACGGCCAGAAGCACGATGAAGAGGGTGTCCTGAACAATGCTGGCAGCGAGAACGAAGCGATCTCTGTCCGTGGCTCTTACTCCTTTACCGCTGAGGATGGCCAGGTCTACACTGTGAACTATGTGGCCGATGAGAACGGCTTCCAGCCAGAGGGCGCCCATTTGCCCAATGTTCCAATTAGCCACTAAATTAGCTAATTTTCATCACACAAGAGCTGTTCTTACTTCCTAGAAGTTGAATTTATATATTTTATTTAATAAAAATGGTTTAATGCAAGCATCAATTGAACATCCAATCCAACTCCAACTCCAACTCCGAAGATCAAGGTATAGAAGCTACAGATGTGATACTTTATATAGACATAAAGTAGAGAATTGGTGTAGGATACATCCGGAGCTTTTTAGGAGCTGCTATTCCATTATACGCCTCAATTCTACACATATAGAAAATATACACAGACATACGCACACATACACACAAGGTCGGCTTACTACGCACTAAAAGCTAGTGTTGCTGCGCTTGGGAATTTGCTATGAGAGCTATATAAATATAACTGTTCTCTCAGATGCACCTTGATTACATTTTCAGCATGTGGTAATGACATTTGCCTAAGCACAAGTCTGCAGTATTTATATATAAATATATTTAAAATTCAAGATGTACGAAATATTTGTATTTATTAGTTCAATACTCCTAATAAAGTTGAAGTTGATATCTTCTTTGATATTCAAGTTTTAAAATAACATTTTTATTGATGATGATACGAGCTAAAAAAAAAAAAAAAATGCAAAATCAAAACTCATAATGTGGGATCTCCGGGCATATATGGAGGGACGGACATTCCGCAGGATTGTCGGACAGGACAATATGAAGTCAGTTCGTTGCTCTGTTAAAAAATATATTTATTTTTATAATATCTGCCACGTCTCTTTCTGCGTCTTACATATTATTTCTTAAAGCTATTATATAATAAGTTTCTATTCTCAATGGGTATACAATATAGGAAGTCACTAGCCATTTTAGTTGACGCTTATGCGAATGGAATGTACATGATTATATTTATTCACCTCATCAGTTATCATCAATATCAGCATCATCATCATCTTTATCACTATTTTCATATCTTCATTATCATCCCTATCATTATTATGTTCATGATCCCATCACCATTACCACATTCCTCACCAACCACGCATATAGACAGACATCATTTGCGTCACATGTAAACTAGTTTGTCAGTATTCTATTAATTTATTATTTAATTTTTTATTTTACTAATTATTGATATTGTTCATTTTCTATACGGTATATGAAAATAAGAGAGAGAGAGAGAGAGATAAGGTGCACGATGACATTAATGTCTCAGTAGATGCACCTGTGTATATTGTATACTGTCATAAATAAAGAATTTCACTACATTCTGTCAACTCAAGTACTCTTCCCAGTTGAACTCACGAAGAAAAATGTCAGAGACTCCTTTTACAAGCCTAGATTGGTTAATCAATTCATATCATCATTTATATATATATAACTTATAACACTTATAACTGGTAAAATTGATTAATATCATTTTATAAAAACATATATGTACATATACATAAGTATGTATTTATATCTATGCTATACGTACAAATCTATATAAATGTATTCATTTATTATTTATGTGCATTTTAAGTTGTGAATTTTTGGTTAGCTTTTGGCATTAAACTAGTTTTTCACCTTTGTGCGGCCAGCAGCTGACTTGCTATAAATACTCAGGCTTACAGCCCTCTAAGTCACGTTTACCTTTGAAGTCTCAAACGCGAAACACATCTACTTAAACATGAAGTTCCTCGTCGTCTTCGTTGCTCTCTTCGCCCTGGCAGTGGCAGCTCCTGCTCAATCTGATGATGTCCAAGTTCTGCGCCAGGAATCAAATGTTGGCATTGATAACTTCCAGACCAGGTAAGTGAAGCACATGAAGGGATTCTTTAAGCTTTCACTTATCCTTGGATACTTACTTTCCATAATACAGTTTGGAGCTGGATAATGGTATCAACCAACAAGCCGAAGGACAACTTAAGCAAATTAGCAGCGAGGAATCCGCTATTGTCGTTAAGGGCTCGTTCAAATGGGTTGACCCTTCGGGCCAGGAGCACGTAATTACCTACATTGCCGATGAGAACGGCTACCAGCCACAGGGTGCTGACATTCCCGTCGCACCAGTTGCCTAAGCGAAGTTGAACTCCTTAAATAAATTGATTGTTTTATAAATTCTCTTGATGTTTTTATTCGACAAAGGGTAATTTGTTGTTTATAGTGAAGTTATCTCTTCATATGTGATTAATATTTAATTTACAAATTGCTCAAGCTTTCATTGGAATTAAGTCAAGATTCAAACTTTTGAAAAAAAAAAAAAAAACGGCTTTAAAATAATTCTTCTAAATGTTGAATTATTTATCAATGGTAATAGTATAAAATATTTATAGCAATGGCTACACGACTTTATAATGAACACAATAATGATATTGTTAATTAATGACGATAATGATGTTAATTCATAGAACTGCGACCGAATAAGCACTTTTTGGTACTACATACATACATACACTCACACACACACATTTTAGCACGTAAATTTAGTGCATGTGACTTATTTCTATACAATCAACTAACTATAACGCTAAGGATGATAATGAAGCCAGACATAATCGATTTATATATTTTTCATAATAACCGGTTGCCTATACGTAAAACAAGTTGTAAATTAATAAGATATGGATTTGAAGCGCCATTCATTGTCGACAGCTCATCAGAGTCTGCTCGAGCCTTTAGTTTACGTTTCAGCTGCTTGCTTCTGCATTTTTTTGTTGTCTTTTTTTCAGAATTAGTTTGGCTTCCAGAGGCGACAATTAACACATTTTGGCCTCAACATAGATATAGCCGTGAAAAAAGAAGAAAAGAGCAATGTTTATATAAACAAAATAAAGTGTTAATTGCATTAGCTGCTCTTGTCGCCAGCTGATATAAAAAGGCGCTCGCTTATCCAGGAGCACACAACATTATTATCCGCAGTCCAAGTATGAAGTGCGCATTAGCCATCGTCTGCCTCGGCCTTTGTGTGGCGCTTACCACAGCCGCACCCACCAATGATGCCACAATTGTCAGCCAAACGGCTGACGTGAGGCCCGATGGCTACACCCTCCAGCTGGAGACAAGCGACGGCACCAAGCGCTCAGAGGAGGCAATCCTAAACAACATTGGCACCGAGGATGAGGCCATCTCCGTTAAGGGCACCTACTCCTATGTGGGCGACGATGGCGTCACCTACCAGGTTAACTTTGTGGCCGATCAGAATGGCTACCAGCCCGAGGGAGCGCACATACCAAAAGTTTAATTCTAAGTTAAAGTTCTTATATAATAATCAACAATAAATATAAAGCATACCATCAAAAGAGAATTATTTATATTTTTAGAATGCACGATGAATTTATTATAGAGTTTAACACCTTTGAATTCGTTTCCAGTTTGTTATTCTTCTTTTTCCTCTTCTACGACGGAGTCTGCTGGCAACCATATTGAGTTGAGAATTCGAATTATAGAGACATATAGTTTATTGACTATTTTTTCACCTTCATTAAAATCTGTGCTCTCAATTTGATTTCTAGTCTTGGGATTTGACTTGGGTGTGCCAAAGTCTTACCATTTGTGGCACAAAAAAGCTAAATATATTTATGTTATATTTCTATAGCTGATCATAAATTGCTGTCGACAGCTTTAGAGCTCTAAAGCTAGCTAGCATCAATATATTTTGAAGGCACTGTTAGCAGTTGCCAGTGCTTGGTTGAATTATGTGGCAAACTGAAACAGATCGATTATTTAGTCTGGAACGAGTGTTAAGCAGTCCAAATAATAAACATAATTATCGTAGCGAAATTCATTTTTAATGCGATTAACAGTTACAATGCACGACACAAACTTCACTGACTGACTGACTGACTGGCTGATTGAATGATTGATTGAAGAATGAATGATTGACTGTTGCACAGCACAAACAACATGAACTCGAACTTCCTCTCTCTCTCTCTCTCTCTCTCTCTCTCTCCCTCTCTCCTTCTCTCTCATTATCCATGTGCGTTATCCATGTAGTTTACTTGGGCAGATGCGCGCCCTCCGGCTGGAATCCGTTCTCGTCGGCCACAAAATTGATCGTATAGGTCTGTCCGTCGGGAGCCACCCAGCTGACGGAGCCACGCACCGATAGGGACTCGTTTTCGGTGCCCGCATTGTTTATGACGGCCTCCTCGGTGCGGGTGGTGCCATCGCTCAGTTTGTAGCTGAACTTGTAGCCACCAATGCCAATGTTATCCGATTCGTATTCCACAACCTCGACGTCGTTCTGTGGGCGAGCGCTGCAGCTGGCGGCAGCCAAGAGCAGCAGAGCAGCGACTAGCATCTGTTCAAGGATTGGGAAGGTTGATCGATTATTCGTGTTGTCTGTTATCGATTAGCAGCTATCCATTTACCATTTTCACCATCTTGTCGAGAATTTCGTGCGTTTGTCTGTGTTGGCGTCTGAACTATCGAGCGTCCAATGATGCTAATGCCGCATCTTCACTGCATTTATATAGCTCCCGCACACTCGCAGAATTTGCCAACGTCATAAATTTTTGCACAATTGTATGGCCGAAGACATACATAGACAGGGCTCTCGCGGTCGTCCGGTAATGTATTTAATTTGCCAACAGTTCACCAATAGCCCCCAGCCGCCAGCCTCAGCCTCAGTCTCAGCCTCAGCCAGAAGTCGCTGCGACAAGTAACATTTAAAGCGAATCTCTGACGCGACATTACCAAATCCGCATTCTGGCTGCACCAACTGCCCGATGCACTTGGCAGAAGCAATCGAAGCAAATATTTTGATTGAAGACTAAGTACCATAGGTTTTAGCACTGAATTGCCAGTCAAGCATTTGACTTGTGAGATAGTTGAATGAATGACTCGAATGTTAATGCATAGCATTTCGCCGAGCAATTTGAGCCAAGTTTTTCAGTTATTCCAGTCAAGGATTCCGAACTAAAATATTTTATTTAAGTTTCATTTGAGTCTGGATAGTAATTATTTAAGATTTCATTTCATTTCTCATTAAATATGTCATACATATATTTCGTTCTTCCTTCCTTGCTATATATTCTATGACTATGAAAATATTTTCCTGCTATTCGAAGTGTATTAAAAAAGCTGATTGAATATTTTGTCATGTATCTGAATGTTAGTTAAATGAATGCGTAAATGGCTTGTTTTTTATAGTATTTGTAAAGACCATACCAACTGATGGTTTATTGCCCAAGTAACACGATGTTAAATTTATTTGAATGCATAATAATTTCAGATGCGATTCTGATCGTTGTCAATGAGATGGCAACAGTTTAACAGTTAGGAGGGCCGCAAGTTCATATCAAGTCAAAACTCTAAATATATGTATATATATATACAGATGTTGAATCTACTCGCAAATCGGTAAAAGCTAAAGCGACTTGACTCTTGACATATGCAACGGCCTTTGCAGCCAGCTTCGATTGATGTATTGCACATGCAGCTCTCTCACATATAAATATGTACATACGTATGTATATCCATCGGTTTTTGTATGTGTGCGTATGCATTCCACCTTAGTTGACCGCTATAGCGGCGACGGCTGGTGCAGCAGCACAAGCCGAAGAAGAAGAAGCTACAAATTGGCAAGCCAGTCAATCGAGTTTCTGACTATGCCGACCTTTTATACTCAATACCCAAAACTCAGTACAACCTCTTAAATGTTGATCTATACACAGGACATTCTCCAGCTGACATTGACCATAAGATGAATATACATATAAATGTATATAATGTTAACCTACATATTATATAACAATATGTACATATATTCAATTTATGATCCCAAAAAATCAAAGTTTAGTTTTTAAATAAACAAGGATATATATTAATAACTATCCATTCTTCAGCTTCTGCTTCTGTTGCTCATAATATTTCAAACTAATGATAAACAAAAAATAATGTACCATTTGTACTTGACACATATGAAGAGATAACTTCACGTATGATAAGCAGGATGTCAGATGTCAGTTCTATAAACAACAAATTACCCTTTGTCGAATAAAAACATCAAGAGAATTTATAAAACAATCAATTTATTTAAGGAGTTCAACTTCGCTTAGGCAACTGGTGCGACGGGAATGTCAGCACCCTGTGGCTGGTAGCCGTTCTCATCGGCAATGTAGGTAATTGAGTGTTGCTGGCCCGAAGGGTCAACCCAGCTGTACGAGCCCCTAACGACAATGGCGGATTCCTCGTTGCTAATTTGCTTCAGTTGTCCTTCGGCTTGTTGCTTGATACCATTATTCAGCTCCAAACTGTATGATGGAAAGTAAGTATCCAAGGATAAGTAAAAGCTCAAAGAATCGCTTCATGTGCTTCATTTACCTGGTCTGGAAGTTATCAATGCCGACATTTGAGTCCTGGCGCAGAACTTGGACATCATCAGATTGAGCAGGAGCTGCCACTGCCAGGGCGAAGAGAGCAACGAAGACGATGAGGAACTTCATGTTTAAGGTAATGTGTTGCGCGTTTGAGACTTCAAAGGTAACCGTGAGTTATAGGGCCAGGCAGTGGAGTATTTATAGTAAGTAAGCCGATGTGGACAACGAAGACGAAAAACTAGTTTAATGCCAAAAGCCGAAAAAACTTTATAAATTAAAATGCACATATATAAGATATATATAATTGGTATTCAAAAACTTTTTTATGCTTATGTAAATCGAAGGCGTTACTGATATCGCATTAGCAAAAGGCCATTTTATCTTTGGTATTGTATAGTAAAATTCGCCCATCTTCAGGTTCTACGCAAGTAGTTTCTATCGGTATATATTCTCGATTTCTCTTTCTGTTTTTAATATCACTGTCCCTTTTCAGATGTATATATGTGCATATAAATATATATATATATATGTATATATATCAGCAAATACATATACAGCTGCTAAAATGTGCTCAGATCAGGTTGCTCGCATCTTCAAGGTCATCTGACCAGCCAGATCTTGGCCAGACTTTAGATATGAGAAACGCAGACGGACAGATGGACGGATTGTGTTTCGGTTACCGGTTCTTCAAATGTTCGACGACATCTGCTTCTTCTTCTTCTTCTTTTTTTTTTTATTTGTCTTTTTTATTTATTTTAACTTTACTTCTTAGTTTGGTATAGCTTTGGCTACATCGTCTCGTAGATGCTAGCTAA
Organism: Drosophila arizonae; assembly: GCF_054131065.1. NCBI lineage: Eukaryota > Metazoa > Arthropoda > Insecta > Diptera > Drosophilidae > Drosophila > Drosophila arizonae. Next base: position 3,104,462 of record NC_142924.1, on the reverse strand, counting down.
ATTAGCACTTTAGCGTTAATGGCAATGTCTTAAAGCCAAGTTTTGTTTAATTTTCCCCGTTCTCATCCCTCGCTCCGTCTACCGCTTCGCACTAGACCATCCGAGTAACTTTGTGTGCGTATTGCAATTTCAATATGTAAATGTCACGCTCTTGCGTCAAAACGTTTTATGAGTTCGTATTTTATTTTTAGACTCATTCACGAAAGTGAAATGAGTATATTGGTTTTGTGCAATGTCCGTCCTGCTGTCCGTCCGTCTGTCCGTCTGTCCGTCTGTCCGTCTGTCCGTCTGTCCGTCTGTCCGTATGAACGCAATCTATTTCGGCGCTATTGAAGCTAGAGACTTGAAATTTGGAACACGTACTCGTGTATATCTCCGATTTATAAAGTGTTAAAATTTTCCCGATCCGCCCACTAGGGGCGTGGCAAATCGGAAAATGCATTTTCCGATATACCAGAAATCATGTTTGTTGAAGAGCTAGAAAGCTGAAATTTGGTATGTAGGTCCGCGCCAACCACCCAAGATCACAAGCTATGGCGGATATATCTCCGCCCATTAGGGGCGTGGCAAATCGGACAAAACTGTATCTCCTAAAGTTATAAACCTAGAATGCTGAAATTTTGCACGTAAGCTAATGTTTTAATTCTATGAAGATGGGTGAAAAAATTATATATCTACGTCCCTTAGGGGCGTGGCAAATCGGACCTGAAGATATAGTGATTTTTCGAATTCTGCTATATTTTAGGCACTATTGATGCTAGAGATCTGAAATTTTGTATATATACGCGGGTTGATCACCCAAGTCCAACGAGCTATGGTAGATATATGTCCGCCCATAGGGGGCGTGGCAAACCGCAAAAGTTTATATCTCCTACAATTTAAGAGCTAGAAGCTTCAAATTTGGATAGTTAAGTTACTGGTAGCCTCCTCTATCGATGCCCCAAAAATAATTTTTAAGCCTCTTTAGGGGCGTGGCATATCGAAAAATACCCTGTAATTTTCACATTTTTTGAGCGTAAGAATTCAAATTTTGCATTTAGGTAACCGGTTACTCGTTCTAAGAACTGGCTAAAATTGAGGAGTCGACGGCCACTAGGGGCGTGGCAATCGGCATTTACAGTGCCCGTATCGCGACATTTATATGCGTCAGCCATCTATTTATGCATTTGTACATATAAATAAGCTTAATAGATATTCATAATACAAAAGGAAACATTTTTATGAATTTAAAAAAATTTAAAAGAAGCTAAAATAACAAAAATTTGCAATTTACAAAAAAGTGTTTTCCGCGGGATTTGAACTCGCACCCAACCCAAACAGCATGTTTGTCAAAATAGCTAAAATAATGGTCGTCGGCGCTTCAGCCTACAGCACCACCGCGTCGTTTCGATCAATAGAAGTTAAAACGAAATCACATTATTGTTATGACGCCACATAGCAAAGAAAAGCCAGAGTGGTGGCTGGAAATTCAAAAACAATGCAAAGACAAATCAATCGCAACGAGATTCTTAGAATATGCTAGAGTACGCATTTATGTGTGCATACATACACACATACAAATGAGCGCGTGTATAAGGCTGGAATGCTTGATGCTATGCGTGCAGACTTACATATATACATATGTATGTATTTGCATATATGTATTTGAGGGCTATTTAAGAAGAAACAAATTTAAACTTATAAAATTATTCGACTAAGAAAATGAAAAGTATTAAGTGCCATTCAGTCAAGCTCGCACCTTCCCAATAAAATATCTATTTTATAAAAAACGAAAAATGTATGAAAAAAAAAAAAAAAAACATAGTAGAGGTTCGAACCTCCCTACTCTAACGTTACTTGCGTCGCCCTTAGCACCCGCGCCATTGCTTTACTCGAGCACTCAGCTGCTAAAATAGAATAGCTTAATAAGAGAGCGTCATCAGACAAAACTACAGTAACGGCTAGAAAGTCCAGAAATCAATCGAAATTCTAAGAATGTGAGAAAAGGCGCGCTTCTGTCTGTACGCATAGAATAGACGATGAGTGTGTGCACATGTATAGTAAAATCGCGCTGATCTGCTGCTAGCTTGAAGCCGGTATCCAATATATGGATATAAATACATGTATATTATTAAAAGTCAAAATTGTATAAACTATATACATATGCATGTAATTTGAATGCAATTATGCAATGATCATAGCAATAGCTATCGATGATTTTCCCATTTTAAATGGGATCATGCCCTGTTTTTTGTTGCGCACTAGACTTGAAAATTGCACTATATACTCTGGTTGACAGCGTTTGGGCTGTGAATGAGTCTTCTGCAATCGGTATCGCCCGACTGCAACGTTCTTACTTGTTTTTATTATTATTATTTTTAATTTTCAAATTTCATTTGTTAATTACATTCAATTTAATGGAGACCCAGCCTGTAAAACATCTGTTGCAGGAGCATACGAATTTGAATTTTTCAACATACTTCTAATCTAGGATATATTTATACATATATGTATATATATATAAACATAGTTCTTAGGCTAAGAGTATTGTGGAGTCTGGGTACATTTATATATAGCCCTTTCCAAGTTAATTCCCAGAATAATTTATTTAATTTCTTTGATTTTGTACTACCATTCCATCAACGTTCGATGGGTCATGTCCTTTTTTTTCGAAATCATACAAGTATCTATATGTCTCTGCCTAACTTTATTCATCCTAAAGTTTATCATTTTTCCCCGCACAAAAGTATGTAGCAAAAGTGAAAAATTTTGAATATGATGCTCCGCGAGGAAGTATGCGTTATTTTTAAACAAGAAAAAAAAATTATAAATAAAACAAAACAGTATATAGACAATAAAAAGAGAGGTCATGTCGGCAATGCTCGACTATGAGATACCCTGAACCCCACTATATAGAGCATTCTTCATAATTCCTCATAAATTTCATGTTTATACGACTTATAGGTCTGAGCCAGCCATTTTTGGCAATTTTCACTTAGTTCCCAATAAACTAAATTATAGTAAAAAACATTTCTGATAAGCCCATTAAATATGTTAATTTTATCGAAAAGTTTAGGTTTTGCCACAAAGCATTAATACCAATATAAACCATCGTCTGTAAATACTTTTCATACATTCCAAGCCATAAAGTGAGTGGGCTATAGTTTATGAATCGAGCCATAAACCAAACAAACATTATTTTATTATATTATTTTTAATCAATACTTTATTGAAGTGCGTTTTGTTGTGTAAAGGCACTAAAAACATTTGTAGCTAAAAACATTTAAACATAACAAACATTGGCTATTGAAAATTTTACCAAAACCGCGCTTAAAATTTCACAAAGAATATTGAGAGATGCCTCACGTCTCCCTCTCTCTCTCTCACTCTCACTGTCACCTTCGCTCTCACTGCCGCTCTCGCTCTTCCTGTTACTTAGCCAGCTAGCGATGAGAGAGATTTGGCCGAGAGCTTACGATTCTTGACACCCGGACGCCGTGATGGCCTTGCGTTACGAGCATAATTGTTGGCATTCCTTATTTCCTCAGGTGTGGAATTAGCGTTGAGCAGCTCGGCCAGCTCTTCGCGATGTGTGCCATTGGGTAAAGTGTAACTGAAAAAGAATATAATTTAAACAACCCTCTCTCTCTCTCTCTTTCTCTTGCTATATTGCAGTTAGACTTACCCATATTCGTAGCCCTCTAGGGTGGGTATGTATTTGAATTGATCGAGAAATAGATCGCCCAATTGTATCTCCACCACACTGTTAGGCGAATAAGAAGCACCAACTCCACTCTCCGTACTCCATAAAATGTTGGCTATGAGGAGTAACAGCAGACAGCTGCTAACAGTCTTACGTTGAGCGCCCATAGTGTTCGATAGCTGCAACCGTCCTCTGTCACAGCTAGCTGTGAATTGATTGCAGAGCCCGTGGAGGGGCACATCTTGTGGCCACGATGCCAACCTTTCAAATCGTATGCTCAATAAAGCGCTGAGTAAGGCCTAAGCTGCCGTCACACTATTGCTTCACATAAATATGCATAAGGAAAGCAGCAAAAGGTAAAGACAAGAAAGAATATCACCGTCGGGCGGTACCGACTACAACATACTCGTTCACGGTTGAAAATCAGCTACATAAATTTTGGTTAATCTCAAGAGAGAGTCTGCAGTAACTTTATAAGTATATAGCAGTAGCGCCCATTGGATGAATAAGTGTTTAAAGTTTCTCTAGCGATAGACGCGCAGCCGGAAGGAAGAACGATCGGGTAGACGACTAGTCGAACCGGAACTTGCATAAAACTAATATACCCTTTCACTTCGCAACCGAACATAACATAAAAGACCAACAACAACAACAGACCAACAGCACCACGCAGCATGATGAGCCGACAACAAAATTGATTCGAAATCATTAAAAAAAACCTAAAAGACCTCAATGAAAAGTTTGGATGCTCTAACATATATGAAGACGGAATTCACATAGTAATAAAGTTTATGTGGCATGTATTAGCGCATTTACCCACACAGCGCCTTGATCGCTGAAAACTTGAATTTTATACGAATTCTTAATTATGCTAAATCTTATACAAGATCATGTATGCTGCTCACATGCCTATTGGCAATGATATATGTATGTATATTCTCTACGCATACAGCGCGCATTAATCAAGCGCTCTCTCAAGCTGAGCTTAAAGCTTTGATCATCATAATACTACAGCAGCCATCCGAGAGCTTTCAAATCGTTGATCTAAAGAAAGCTGTATAAGGGCTGTATTTGAGGGCTTTTTAATACCCTAGAAATTAGCACATTAGTAGACCGTCTATATAAACGATTATTAGGATATTTATCGGAAGTATCGAATGTTTCGATATTTACTATGTGGGCATTATTTTTGAGCTACATATATACCATAGTTTATCGTTGTAATCGAGACGATCGTAACTCGAGTGCAAAACACTATTATTCTAGTTATACATACATATATTGTACAACACATCGAATGATGCTATATCGTATCACTAAAATTTCTCTCCGCTTGAGTTATATGTTTACGTATACCGTATCGATCATATATGATCGCGTCAATTGAGTCTCGTTCGAAAAGCGCTTATCGTATAATGATAATGGATATCTGATTTTATTTTAAATATTGTAGATCACACTTTTGTATATACACATATTAGATCTTTAAGCTTTATCCTTCGCCGATTTCACCTTGTGCGCTGTCACATAGGGCTGAAATCCATTTTTGTTCGCTTTATACAACACCTGATACTCATAGCCATCGGCCGATATAAAGCTGTAGCCACCGCGATACTCCACAGATTTGGGAGTCGGCTCGCTCTCCGGCTGTTCAGTTAACTGCTGATCCGGATTCACTTTGACTTTGTAGGTAATATCCTCCGACCGATGATAGCCATTCTCTGTCTGAAAGCTATAGAGATCCTTTGAATATGTATAGATCTATAATGTGAGAATGTTATGCAGTTTACCCGAAATGCAGTTCCTCCTGACGCTCTTCGGCCTCTTCAGCCCATGCCATAGATAGCAGCAGTAAAGCAACACTCAACTGTACCTGAAAAGGGAATTATGATATAAGTAATAAAAATAAATGCACCATTCGATCTTCAGCTTACGAATTTCATTGCACTAATCTATTAATATATGTATTTAATTTATAACTTGTATTATGAATATCCTCGCAAGAATTCGAACCAATTATTCTCGTATTTCAGTCTAATCGTCTTCGTTTCTGGACTTTAACTGATGCCAGAGACTGCGAATGGGTTTTGCCAGTGGCTCAGATGAGCAAATCAGCCGAAATAAGTCTAAAAGATAATGAAAACAAATATATCTGAGCGGCCAGCCTTTGTGATGCCGATTGCGTCATAGTTTATGGCTCAACTTTTGTTCTCAGTCAAAACCCCAAAAAAGAAAGACAAAAATGTAAAAAAAATAAAAAAAGAACAATAACAACAGATTTTTTTTTTTAACAACAGAACATGAAGAAAGCTAACTAAAGCATTGGAAGCGGATTCGTGTAGTTTTTTTCTTTTGTATCATCAACTTTAATCAACATAAATATTTGAACATTGCTTGAGCTGTAATTTGAGACAAGTGCTTAATTGATGTTATAATATTTTAGATTGCCTAAGGCAGAAATAAATTGAATTTGTTCTTGATTTGTCCCCTAGAATCTATGCACAGTTCTTGGCACACCAATGAATCGATTATATAACTAAAGCGATTGTTGTGTATTTGCTTTTAAAACATTTTTTTCTGGTTCTTTTTTTGTGTTTTGAATAAGTTGGTATTTATCAATAAATTTATATATTTGTATATATTTGTTTACAGTTTAAAATTGTTGTTTTTAATTTATATACAATTTATATAAATTTTGTAGTATTTTTTATAATATTTTTAAAACTTATTAATATTATTAAAACATAAAATCATATATTTCTTTATTTTAAAGCGCCTTCTTTAAATAATAACTAATAATATATTTTTTAATATTTGTCTCAATTTTAATAAATTAAAATTGTTATATTATTTATTATTTATTACTAATTCAAATACTTTTAATAAACGATAAATGATATTTCCAGGAATCGATTTGAGTACTCCACCCTTAACTAGTCTAATCAACAGTTGCTAAAACTCAAATAATTTATTTTTAAATAAATTTCTCAATCTTTTTTATTTATAAATTAAAATTGTTATATAATACAATCAAATACTTTTAATAAACGATAAATGATATATCCATGAATCGATTTGAGTACTCCACCCTTAACTAGTCTAATCAACAGTTGCTAGAACTCCCGCGAATCGGATATACATATACTGATATGCACATTTGGGCTGTCAATGTGGGCTGCGAATAATTTATCAAAGGGTCCGCATCAAAATGTTTATTTAGGCGTGCAGAAGAACTTAATCGGCGCCGTGGCTGAAGCGGCCGAAGCGCCAGAAATCGCAATCAGATCGTTGCGCTCTGTCAAAATGCCTTTCATGAAGTTGAGAGTCGAGGTTTCGCTTTTTGGCAAATGCGGGCGCGAAATATGCGCAATGGGTGCGTGGCGAAATGTCGAGCGAATGACTCCGATAGACCGACAATTGTTGGTTTTGGCAGCCGGTGCAGCGCTTGGTGCTAGCTGGAGTGGTGGTTAGTTGGTGGATTGTTGGTGGTTTTCGGTGGCTTTCGGTGGTTGCTAGCCAACTGCCCAACTGGGCAACAGCTGACGCTGACGCTGACAATCGCTGAACAGGTTCAAAAATCCACAGCGCCTGGGAAGCCGTCAGCTGCGCGCCAGCACATTACAAGTAGAACAAGCTGGCAACAACATTGCCATTAGCTAGGCCAGTGCCAATGTGCCAGCAGCAGGACCAGAACCAGAACCTGAACCAGAATCCAGAATCCAGTTCAGGGTTGCCAAGCCAGCCAAGCCAGCCCACCACCACCACTGCCCAGGCAATATTAGCGGCATCACAGTCTGCACTCGTTGGTCTGAGCTGAGCCTGGGCAAAAAGTTAATAGACGATTGACTAAAGCCGACAACTCCAGGGGCTTAGCACCCTGCTTCACCTTCGCCCCGCCCTCGTTTGGGACAGGCAAAGTGCATTAGAGTAGTTGCCAAACATACTGGGGGTGGTTGCCGCTGCCGCTGCCGCTGCCGCTGCAGGTGTTGCCTGTGCCGTGCCTGATCCTTATCCTACAGCGTCCGCTTCCAGCTCCCTTCATAGCTCTGCTCTGTTGAGGTCTAGCGGGTTTTGTTGTTTTTGGCGATTAGTTGCGGAAATGTAAGATTTTTAGTTTGTCGATTTATCTAGATTTGATTTAATTGCTAACTGTTTCAGTGTAATTAATGATAAGGAACTGAAAATTCAATTTCATCAACTGTGTTTGTTGAGCAGCAAAAAGCTCATGCAATACTTGAGAATTGCAGAGAGGGGGGTATTTGATAAAATGATGAATGCTGAATTTCCAATGGCTGTGCTAGAGATCAGTTATTAGAGAAGAAAACTGAGAACTGAGAACTGAATAGAAACTACAATTTAAAAAAAAATTTAAAAAATAAATAAATAATAATATAAAATTATGTATCCCCCAGTACAATTCTATGCGAGGGCCACAGCATTTCAGCTTATCAGTAAAAATATATAATTTAAGTTTATATATGATTTGCCTCCTTTCATCACAGCTGGTATCAAGATCTTTGCCCTCATTTTCGCGCAGTGCATTCGCATTGGCCCAGTTTTCGGTTTTGCATTATTTCATTTTCCGATGCAACACATTTGGCCACATGGCCACGCACGTGCCTGACCCCCAGGTGCAACAGGTTGTGGTCAACAGCAAGTGCTGGCCATAGATATAAAAGCAGCCGTCAGTCGGCATCGATGGGCATCAGAAGTGCATTAGCCAAATGGAACGAACAACTTTGTGGATAGTTCTGCTCATCGGCCTGCATGTGGCAGCGGCTAAGCCGGCGGGCTATCCGAGTGCGCGTCCACCTGCAACTTATGTGCCGGCCAAGCCGCCAGCACCGAAGCCCAAGCCGAAGCCACCGAGCAGCAGCTATGGAGCACCAAAGCCGCCGCCACCTGCGCCAGCACCGAAGCCAACATATGGAGCACCAAAGCCACCGCCGCCACCTGTGCCAGCCCCGAAGCCAACATACGGAGCACCACCGAAGAAGCCCCCACCAGCACCACCACGCGACAGCTACGGTCCGCCGCCCAGTAATCCTAATCAGAATTATTTGCCACCTTCGAATGGAGGCAATGGCGATGGTGCCGGTGGCGGCGGAGGAGGTGAAATTATACCCATTATCAAGCTGGAATCGAAAGTGAATACCGATGGCTCCTATATGGTGAGACAAGCTGGTTAACCTCTAAATGAAAGCTGCTGAAACTCGCTTCTCTCTGCTTCCGTAGTACGAATATGAAACGGGCAATGGCATCAAGGCCGAGGAGATGGGCTACCTGAAGAATCCTGGCGTCGAAGGTGCTGAGGCACAGGTGGCCGAGGGCTCCTTCTCCTACAGCAGTCCGGAGGGGGAGAGCATCTCGCTGACCTACATAGCCGACGAGAATGGCTTTCAGCCGCAGGGCGATCATCTGCCCACACCGCCGCCCATACCCATCGAGATACAGGAGGCACTCGATAAGCTGGCCGCCAGTGGAGGCTGTCACGATTGCGACGACGACGGCGGCGACGCAGCCCCCGGGGGCTATGTCTATCGAAAGTAATTAAATTGAGAAAACTGAACAATAAACACGGACTCGAGCCACAACCGAATAGCAACAGCAACAACAACTGGTCTTGGCCCACTTATTTAAAACAAGCAAACACCAACTCGAAATTGGCTCGAGCCAGGTGTGCCTGCCTCTGCCTCTGCCTCTGTCTCTGCCTCTGCCTTTGGTTGTGACTCTGCCTGCAAATTGGCTGGCACACTTTACATTACTTAAGGGCTGCGCAACCACAACCCCTCCCCCAGATTTGTCGCTCGCCCTATGCCTACCCCCACCCCAGGCGTCTGTGACTGTGTGACTGGCAACACATGTTTTTCGCCTTGTCCTGTTGATCGCATCGCCTCAGAGTATATATTAGCGGCGGGGTTGTTGCCTTTCCAATGATGAAAACATTAGTGTCGAAGCATATTTTACGCGGCACAGGAGCGGACTTGCTGCGGCTGCGGTTGGGCCCGATGACAAGTCGAGATCTATTTTTATTCAATTTTATATATAGATAAGTGCTAAGAGAATTCATCCGCTTGGGTAATACTAGACAAGATTTATATGAAGATGAATAGATCTATGGCAAGCTAGTACTATATTTTTACTCCTAACTTCACAATGAAATCTCTAGGAACCTACACAACTTTATATGGTTAGCTATAGATATAAGAACATCTTCCTCATTTTCCTACATCTCTCTAGCTTTTCACTTTCCTACATATTTGGGCCCCTTTGAGTCCCGTCAGTTCGCTCGCTTAACAAAAATCACGACCCACCCTAAACCACAAATAGTAAAACGATACACACCAATATATTAAGGCATTATCAATGAGGGTGACCGGGCCGGCAAGGACGAGGGGGATGGCATTGACGAAAGCGAATGCGATTTGTATATGGTGGCATTACAGCAACAACAGCAACAACAGCAGAAAGAACAACAACAACAGCAACAACAACAATACGAACAAGGACAACAAACGATCGTTTAATTTCAATTAAAAACATTTGCCTGGGCATAGCCAGCCCAAAAGCCAAAAAAAAAAGAGAAAAGGACAAGGGGCTTGGGCAGAGAGGGGTTTTGGGTATGAGAGGATTAGGCAAAGGAATACGCACACTTGCTACAGGGCCGCTTAGCTTGATGCTTAGTGCTTTAGTGCCGATGTACATGATGTTGCACTTGCCGCGCACAGCCAGCTACCACCGTGCGGACCAGGACCTGGCGCAAAGGGATGCCCGCGTCCTGGTCTGAGCTGGTGCGTGCGAGCGAGAGGGCCGCAAAGTGCGTAGCTATGTCTGCGCTGGGAATTCTTGCACTTGACGCCGGAGTTGTTTTGACACTGCAAGCCGTAACAAATCCAAACACAGGACATTTAGCGAGCAGGGAAGCTGCGTCGCTATAAAAGCAGCGGCCGGCTTCCAATTGGAAAACAGAATCGTTTACGAACGCGAGCGATGCACACGACGGCTCAACTCGACAGCCTGGAACTGGATGAATCAAGTGGACAGGGCTCCAAGCGCGCCGCCAGCATGATCTTTCGCATCGAGCAGCTGCTGCCCGGCAGCACCACGGCGACAACAACGACAGGGGCCACGCCCACCATCTCGACCCAGCAGGCGCCCGCTAAGAGAGCCAGGAGCAGCTTGCGTCCAGGTGTCTATACAGCTCAGTATACGCCCAAGGACACGTGCTCCGGCGGCATACCCACTGCAGCGCTGCTCAGCTCCATGGGCACGCCCACTGCCAGCGACGCCCACGTGCATTGCAGTCTGGCCAACGGCGAATTGGCGCTATCCGCCTCGATGCTGCGACAGATCAAACTCTCCGAGGACATTTACAGCTTCAATGCACTGTTCGAGCTGCACGCCGGACAGCTGCGCATTCGACTGGTGCGGGACGTGGGCCGCGAGGACGAGATTGTGGCCTGGTTCGGCGAGGAGCTGGTGTTGCTCATGGGCATACCCTTTCTCACACCTCTCAATATACAGGGTAAGAAATCAGAAAATTGTGAATGATCACTGAAGTTTCTTTTCTCTACAAAAGTCCAATTAGAATGAAGACTTTTAAGTATACGCGAATCCAATTGGAATTGCATTTAATAGCGTGATTGCCTATGGTTCTATAGTACAACCTTAAAATATTTCAATTTGCCATGCATTGTTTATCCAATTGGAGTCCAAACACATTTTAAGATACTATTCAATACTCACTCTACCATATGATGCCCAAATCTAATAGGATTCCCATCAACTTCGCTTTTCCCTTAGGCAACAATCGGTACACCTGTCATCTGTGCCATTTGACCTTCGAGACGCCACATCCGTTGAAGATCCATCTGGCCCTGGGCTGTGGCCGCAGCGTTATGGATCTCTTGTGGATGCGCTTGCACTACGCACTGAAGGCGACGGCACCCAGCTCAACAACAACGATTACTCTGTCACCCACACCGGCCACCTCCTCGACATCCTCGGCCTCGCCGAATCGCTCGCCACCACCGCCTCCTGCAGCTACATCCGCACGCTTCTCCGCCTTTCGCCCGCTGGCTGGCATGCAATCGCTTGGCCTGCCCTTGCCACACAGCTCTCAGCCGCCGGCAGCAACGATGTCCTATCTGCCCTCCATTTCAGCGATGGCTGCACCGCATCCGATGAACGCAGCCGCACAGATCGAGGCGATCGTCAGCAATATGGGCGCCTCGAAGCAGGGCCATCTGTGCATCTACTGCGGCAAGGTCTACTCGCGCAAGTACGGCTTGAAGATTCACATACGCACCCACACTGGCTTCAAGCCACTCAAGTGCAAGTTCTGCCTGCGTCCCTTCGGCGATCCGAGCAATCTCAACAAGCACGTGCGCCTCCACCTACAAACGCAGCCGAGTGGCAGCAGTGGCGAAGCCGATGGCCAGCAGGAGACGGGCTACCAATGCCAGATCTGCCACAAGACGCTTGCCCGGGCCAGAGATCTGCAGCGGCACATGGAGACGCGACATTCCGCAACCAGCACTACGACAACTGCAACAGCGTCGGCGACAGAGAGCGCCGTGCCGCATCATAGCTGAGTGTGGGCGTGGCAGCGATTATATATTGTATGATTTATATAAAGCTGTATATATTTAGAGGACTTTGGATAGATTATATTTGGAGGAGTCTGGCTGTGATTGGGTTTGGAATCCCGTAGAGACTTGCAGAGTCGAAATAAATAATTTGTTATGATATAGATTGCTTAAAGATCTTTCACTTCGAGAGAGGGATTGGGAGAGAGAGGGTTGGAGACAGAGAGAGGATCATTTATATTTATCATTTATAAGGATATGATGCTGATGTTTAGAATATATATATTACTTTTAATCTGCGCTCATCCTTCATTCTTTCCACTTCCTCACAGGGTCTCAAGTCAAATCAAGTTATAAAATCAAATGAATCAAATTGTTTAATCGCTTTATTCATTTCAATACGTAATCAAAGTGTATTTCTATCGAAATAATGCACAAATCGTATTAATTATTCGATAATGTTCGCTCACATCTACACACACGAGCACATACATAACAGTTAGTGTATGTGTGTGTGTGTATGTGTGACTGTATACATAAATATAGATGAATACATTCAGGATATCCCATTTGGGCGTTCAGACATCATACAGCAAAGCAATCACAAAATGTATTTTAACTATGTCAAAGCAGATCGATACCTAACTATGTATATATATATATATGTGTGTGTGTGTTGGTGTTGGTGTGTGTATGTGTGTGCTGTTAGAAAACTGTCGTTTGAGCAAAACATGTTCCAAAATAGTCAAAAATACAAGATTTATACATATATATTGTAGTATAAGGTAGAAAATGCGACGGTAAGTTAAGAGTATATTATTAAATACAATATAGTATGTATATATACACATATATGTGTGTGTGTGTGTTTATGTAGTATATAGATCGGAGCATAGAGTTAACTATATATTTGTTTACGATACTGGAACTAGTACATTTCTCGTCTTCTTTTGTTTAAACAAAACATTGTGTTCTTGTTCTTATACAGTTTAAGGCACTACCTCAAGGAATTTCTATTCCAGAGTGTCCCTTGGGGGGTTTGTTTCAAGTAGTTTCGATTCAGTTATAACAGAAAATTCTTAAGGTTGACAATACGCTGTGTAGGTGTATGTTTGTGTGTGTGTGTGTGTGTGTGGGTGTGGGTGTGTATTTATCACTTGAAGCACTTAGTATATAATTAAACCGTTATTCGTATTATGTATATATAGATGTATGCAAGGTTTAGCTAATCTTTCTCGTTTTTACCTATTTTGGATATTTGACGATACGTTTTTGTTGGCTTTAAAGTCTCTACTCGTTACATAAGGTTTACATATACACATTAGACACCGATCGTAAATACTTAAGACTTTTAGGAATACATACATGAATATATATATACTAGCTTAAAGTGTGGGGTATTTTATTGGAATTTTTTATTGCATTGTAAAAATCGTAACACAAATTCTTACATGAAGCACACTTGGGTTCGGTTAACTACGATTTCCTTTTCGTTTAACAAAATGTTATTATTATTAATATTATGCAATTGTTCAAGTTAATACTAACAACATTTATTACAGTTACTTGAATAAATGTACGTATGCAGTTAATAGAGGGTCTTTGTATGTATATTATTTATATATATGTATGTAGTAGTATATATATGAAGTTTTGGTTGTATTACAGTTGCTCGTGCTCGATCGTTGTTGTTCCCGCTGGTTCTTTATCTTTGAAGTGTTTCCGAATTTTATTTGAAGCATTCTCTTTAATTTCGCTACGCTTAAGTTTTTAATAATTCACTTTTTTTTTTTTTTTTTTATAATTTTGTTTTGGTTTTCAATGGGAAACCTTGGTTTTAGTACGTTTTGGATTTGATTTAACTTGGCTTAATTGAAATACTGAACTGCTGAACACACACAGACAAAAAATGTTTATTATAAAGTACAATTGGTTTTTCTTTTCCTTTTTTCACTCTTACATTTTGGTTTTTCCTTTTATCTAATATATAACTTTAATATGTACGAGTATAAGTGTTTGTTAGTTAGCAGATCTCAAAACTGTTTTTTTTTTTTTTTTTTTTTTTTTCTTGTTGAAGACTTTAATGTTCACAATTGTTGTTAGTTTTGTTTATGCATGGGTCGCATGCAAAACATTGGACGTTTGGTATTTAATATATATATATATAATTTTAATATTTTCATTCACTTATTGTTTAAATCTCAATTTGTTGTGGTTTTTTGCACTTTAACAAATTGCTTAAAGCTGCGCACAAGACTTTGTCTACATTTCATTTTTTCACTTTTTATTTATTTATTTATTTTTTTCAATATTTTTAGTAAATCAGCTTAAATTGGAAATACTCTGCTTCTCGAATCCATCGAGCTGTCCAAGTTGAATATGCTTGCTTAATATTTAAAAGACACACAGTATGTAAGTAAATCTATCTCTACTCATATAAGGTATTACAACAAATCTTCATCATAGTATAATCCAATCAATTTCCATACGAAAGTTGTCATTGAAGTTGTTTGGGTAAGGCATATGCACGAGGGAAGGATTCGGTTGCTGGTTATTAGACGACGAACAAAAACAATTCTTAGGGAAGACCGAAACGATAATGAAAATTGTCTATGGTTCACAAGCAAATTTAGTTGTTTACAAAATTGGGTTCATTACGGGTTAAACATTAATTCCTTACGTATGCCGTATAATAATAGACTTCTTCAATGAGAGACTTTATTGCAGTACTTATTGCTGTTTGTTGTAGTTCATATAAGAAATTATGTCGGTGTATGTGTGTGTGTGAATGTGAGTGCTGGTGTGTGTGTGTGAACAACAAAATGTTTTACAATTCACAATTTGTTGAGCTTTTCGTGTTTTCATTTTATTCAGTATTTTTTTGTATTTTTTTTTTTTTTTTTTTTTTTTTGTATTTTTTTTTCCTTTTATATCAAATACCCTGCAACTTCATTTAATTATCACAGTTTACATCAGAGATAGTTTAAACATTTTTCCTATGTTTTTACTTAATTTTTTTTCCATTCAATTTTTGTTTTATTTATTGCAAAAATAAAAGCAAGCGATTTGAAATTTGTGCAAGCATTTTTTATGGGTTTAAAGTTTTTTTTTGTTTTTTTTTTTTTTTTTTTTTTTTGCTGTTTGGTTAGATTAGTGCTTCCTTATGACTATTGTTTTTAATTATTAAATTGTATGTTTAATGTATTTTCTTTTTTGTAATCAAATCTCATTGCAGTTAGAGATTGGGTTTAATGTTGAGCTGATATGTTGCCTCCTCAACTATCGACCTTTCGAGTGTTTATTATGTCTATCAACTTTTTATAACAATTAATTTTAATTAGGCATGTGATGTCATTTTGTAATTATTCATTGTGTGTGCGAAATAAACATCAAATTTTACTTTTAAAGTAGATTTTTTTTGTTTTTTTGAATTGGTTTTTCTTTTTAACTCATTTTATTTTTTTAAACATAATTATAATATAATTATTTGGAAGCAAATGATGGCATATCTGTTCATTTTTCATTTAGGTTTTGTTCTTTTTGTATATATATTTTTTTTTGTTTTCACAAACATTTCTCAACAACAACAACAAAGCTGCACAAATTAGTTATATATATACTGCTGCAATATCTATATATATGTCTGCTCAGACGTACATTGTTTTTAAAAAAGTATAAAAAGGTTTTACAAGGATTACACATATGTCTTATTCATGTGTTTGTGTATGTCTGTTTTGTGTGGGGCGTGACAAATGCTGTTGTTGCTTAGTAGTTCTCTCTCTTTTGTACTTTCGACATTGAATACATTTTCGTTTTCATTTTTTGGTACAAGAATTAGTCTGAGAAAGGGCAAAAAATATATGTCATATTCCCACATATATATATATATATATATATATATATATATACCTGCATTTGTTTTGTGCTTTCAGCAACTGTGTGAGTGTGGGTAGCAAGGGTTTGATTATTTGGTTTTGCTTTGTTTCAAAGTACAAACAAAAATTAACACAAGTCTCTAATTAATACAAATAATAAACATATATGTATATAGTACATGTTGCAAGCTAAAAAAAAAATAAACAAAATTTATTGTTGGGTAGCTCTTAAGTAATGCTCATTTGTTTTTATAGAGTATTTGAATGTGAAAACAAATGATAGCTTATAATAAATAGGAAATTGGCAATAAGATGAGAGCAAGAGAGGATTACAATGAATCAACAACATAATTTCGAATCTTACCAACTTTTTGGGCGGGCTTCAATTATACACAAATGGTTTTCACATATATACACTTAAATATGTATGCATGCTTATGTATAAGAAATGATTAAAGAGCAAATCAAAGGCTTTACATTTTATGTTTACAACTTTTCGACACATTCTTTTATGTATATATATGTATATGCTATACAAATTGCAGTTGCTGACGTCGTCTCTCAGGCTGTATGTATGCGTGTGTGTGTATGTGTGTGTGTGCGTATATAGTGTGGGCCATGCGGGCGTGTTGCGTGTTGGGTATGTTGAGTGTAGGTGTGTGTGTGAGCGTGAGTGTGTCGGCACATTTATGTTGTCGTTGTTGCAATTTCCGCATTTTTTGTGGCAGCCGTAGCTATGCTCTCCGACTTCTTTGGCTGCTGCTCCGGTTCTGCTTCAATTGTGATGTTGCTGTCGTCGCGTGCTTCGCTGTTGTTGCTGTTGTTGCTGCCGCTGCTGCTGTTGCTGCTGTTGTTGTCGTTGGCATGGTTGCTGCAATAAACACAACAAAAACATTAGTAAATGCAGCAGTAGTTGCTTAGGTAGCGTAACCACAGCCGTTCGTGGTCTAGCTGTAATCCATAAGTATTAAATATCATATCAGATCATATCACATATCCTATAGATTGACGCTTATGCATATAAATGTAAATGCCTGAATGCCAACTTCTACATTATAAAGAATTAGCTCAGTTTACTATTGGCTAACGTTCCTGTCTCAAAAGTATTTATGATTGCAGTCTAAGCCTGCCTGGAACATAGATTAGGTGTTCACTTTATCACACACTTCCACAACTTCTACTGAACCACAATTTCTTTTACTCGCTTACAATTCGGCAATTTTGCTGGGTCCGTTCGTGATGAGTGTTGTCTGTGGATCGGTGGCTATTGTATCAGACTGATTGCTGCCGCCTAGAGGCTTCGTCCACATGCCCTCATCATCCTCATAATCATCTTCGCCGGCGAGCAGCACCGATTGCAATCGACTTACAATCGATGTGGCTGCCGTGGTGGCGGATGCATCAACATCGTTTAGTTCCTGCAGCTTATCGCTAGCTGCTTTCTCTACATTGGCGTTGTTGTCGTACTCCGCTTGCTGGTCATCATTGTTGACGATCGATTCCAGATTATCGGTTGCAGTCATAGATACATCGTCCTCGTTCAGCGTTCGTTGCTGCTCCGAGCTATTGCTCGTAGACTGCGCTGCAGCATTCAAAGGCGCCTGGGTATTAGCCAAGCACAGAGCGCTGAAAGCAATGTCGAAATGTTCCTGGAAATAGGCAAACTTTTCGCCATCGAAACTATAATCATCATCGTCGTCGTCGATGTTGAGGCCAAACGGCGTGTTATCCATTTCATGTCCATGTATCTTGCTGTACGATGTGGTGCAAATGTCCCAAGTATTAGCTTCACTCAAGAAATCTTGCGAGTTATCCGCATTATACTCATTATCCTCGTGCGGATTGCAATTGGCCAACAGCTTATTTTGCTGCGCAACGGCCAGCGTAAATTCTCCTTCCTGGGCGATTAGCGATTGCCAGAGCTGCAGGTCCGCCTCGTTATCAAAACTAGATGCAATCAGGCTAGCGATATGTTCAGATTCCGATATACAATTCGTAATATGTCTGAGTATCTTGATCAGATGGCCCATATAGCCCAGCCGACGACCCTTTTCCGCTGATCTGTATGGATGAGAAAAGTACATATATGTGATTAATAATAAATTAATAATTATTCAGCTGGCATTTCACTTACTGCGTCTCTGCATTGTGCCGCCAATAATTAACCAATTTGGTCACCAGTTGGCAATTGACAATCAGCTGTGAAAAAGTTAATAAGTTATTAAGAATGTAAGTTCCACTGTGTTTGTTCTACTCACATATGTTTGCATCTCTGTGGGCGGGTTGTTTATTGGCGCTTTGGTATTGTCCAAATCGTTGAGCGTTGCCTGAGTGGCATCAGTCGTCGTATTTGGCTCTGCTTGGTTATCATCAGGAGCAGATGTAGAGGCAGGTTCATCAGTTGCATTGTTTTCAATGTGATTCGCCTGCGTGCCCTCCACTTCATTGGCCTCTTTAACTTCATTGGCAGCCTTTGCGATGGCGGCTGCCTCTGCTTCAGCTTCAGCTTCTTGCTGAGCTGCTGCTGCCTCAAATTCAATTTCTCCTGTTGGATTCTCTTTACCGCCCTCGGCGCGCTTTACATCGTTCAAAGCATTCTTCATTTCCACCTCGGCCGTGGTCGTTCCCATGGCATCATTCGTAATCTTCATTAAGCAATTGAATATATAATCATCCTGGAATATTTCGGTGCAGTCCGTAGAATTTGTATTATTGTTCGAGAGCTCATTATAAAAGACCAAATGCAATGCCTTCTCCAGTTCACTGTGAAGAAAATTATTCCAGCAGTATTCCTTGAAAAAGTCCAGCAGCAGAGAAAAGTATTCGGTGGCACAGATGCTGTGAGAGGGATAAGAATTCAGATTAGTGACACTTGTTGGTTGAGCTAGCTGCAACTTACGCCTGTTGAATGGTCTCGTGTTTGGTCTCTAGCAGAGCGGTGAATACACGACAGACCTGTAGGCGCGTTTTGCCAAATGGAGGAGTAAGAATCGCTGCTGTGGTCTCCAGTTGCGGTTTCTGAAAGAGGGATTGGATACATTATACTCGAATTTTCGTTAAACCGTTGAACACGAACCGCTGGCGGATTCTTCAGCAAATGCACAAATTCATGTAAACGAGGCGCCATCACCACAATCACAGTCTCTTGAATTTCCTGATGGAATTCTCTCTCGCGTTTCTGCAGCAAACGCTGGCGATCCGAAGTCGGCTCATAACTGACAAATCGAAAAATAAACAGATAAGTGATTATATATAAATTTGATGTTGTATTCGCGATGACTCACGTGAATGTAAGGGGCTTGATAAGCGTAAGTACAACCGATATTCCTGATAAGATGGCGCTCTCTAGAGCGTTTGGTTCCAAAATCACATTTAACAAGGCTTCAATTGTCTGTGCAGATTCAATCGTGCGCAATATGGGATTTGACCCATCAAAGGCCGGCTCAAATGAATCATTCTCCTGCTCCGTTTGACGCATTAGACGGCCCTGGTTAATAAGATCACAAAAAAAGTCCGCAACATTTGCATGCTTATCGGTCTCCAGAGGATTACGCAATATTGCAATCAGTCTCTCAACAAGTTTGTCTTCAGTTAACCACTGCAGAATCGAAAAGAAAATATGAATATTAATAATCGTAAGCAATTGGTTAATTGAGGTATTATATTCAATCATTTTACTTCGAATAGGTTGCGCTTCAGTTGACCACCATCGATGTCCTTCATCATTTGCATGATTAGATCGGGTATAACAGGTGTGTCAAAGTGTTTACAAATGTAATCCAAAAAGTTCTTCTGCGCTTTAATATACTCCAAAAATTGTAGGCACATATGTTGATACAAAAACCAATCTTGTTCTGGCTTTTTCGTAAAGAGCATGCTAAATGTTTTACTAAAAAACGACGATAGCAATGAATTTAACGGTGGTTCTTTTTCCAAATATGAATACAGCAATTGCAATGTATCCGCATCCGAGAGCAATTTCTCATCCAGCGAAGGTAGACCACTAAGAAACAAACGTCAACAATATAAATATATGTTATGTATGTATGTATATAGTAGGGGTTGGGGGCGTTGCTTACAGTGTGAGTATCTCACATGACATGTTTGCGTAGTGGAAACGCTGCGACATCGGCAAATCTTCTGATGGTTCCGTTGTGATGAGCTCGACCAGACGACGAATCACTTCTGGTCGTGTAAAATAGTTGACCAAATTCTTTTTTTGCGTTTTACATTCCTGCAATATATCCTCCTCGTCCAGGAATTCCTCCACTGTGGAATTCTATATGGAGACGAAATTGTACACACATATAGTATATTGAACAATGTTATTTGCACACATATAAACACACGCACATGCACTCACATGCATATGCACATTCACACATCAACACACACTTTTACGCACCTCCTTCTCGAGCAGCGCCTCTATATTAGCAGAGGGCGCATAACACTTGTCCCAAAACATTTTTCGCACGTACGTCTTGGCGGTGACACTTTCGGGCTTGTTGGCTAAGAAATGGAGGCGGCAGCACACGCTTGCTTTGCTTTTCTCTTGCTTTTGCTTTATTAATTGTGTGTAGTTGCTGCTGTTTTTTGCACTCTGTTTTTTTAACAACGACTTTAATAATTTTTTCACCTAAAAAATTGCGTTGCCACGCTGATGTAAAAAGGGTAATGTTAAACTCAAAATGGCACTGCTGTACTCAATACGGTCACTGTTAAGTGCTCAAAATGGCACTAATTGTATTTGTGCGTTTATACGCAGCATAGCCATTATTGAATTAACATAATTGTGCTATTTGCTAAAAACACAATTAATGATGAAAATTACAATATACCGAATGCGGTAAATTATAGTAAAAAATTTTATTAATTCTCAATATATTTTTAAAAGTTAGCAGTTGACAAAAATCACACAGTTAAATCACTGACCAGAGAACACATAAACTAGACATGTAGAACAAACTTTTTCAACACCGAAAAAATGCGCTGAACAGACCGGACAACTTCGTATTTGGTCGGCTCGGTCTTATGAGGTCTTCTATAAGCAGCAAGAGTAACGCACGCAGGTCACAAATGCTCATACATGTAGCAAGGGACTACAAGTGTGTGTGTACTTGCCCGTCGCGAAATAATATTGTTTATGCGTATCAACGCTTTCATACCCTTCCCACGAATAACCATCGAAACGCTTACATTTTGTTTGCATGAGCGTGACAAATGCTTTTATGATTTCGGTATACCCTTCACTCAAGAGGAAAGAGCTGGGATCGTCGCGAACAATATTCAATTTTTGTGCGTTGCTGCTATTCGAGACCATAAAGAGAGGGAGAGAGTGAGTAAGGGAAAAAGAGCGCATAGCCATGCTTCATTTAATAATGCGTGCATTTCGTGGCAGCAGTCGCAGCACACTGATTTTGTCTTGCCTTATTTTCACTGCCTGAGCCTCAGAAGACCGAGCCGACCAAATACGAAGTTGTCCGGTCTGTTCAGCGCATTTTTTCGGTGTTGAAAAAGTTTGTTCTACATGTCTAGTCTATGTGTTCTCTGGTCAGTGGTTAAATGCTACAATTTGAATCTTTAACTAACAAAATCAAATCTAATAACTAGCGTAATTACAGTATTTTAAGGAAGTATTTTTCATATAAGGCTCAGCCACACTTTGGATAGAGATTGGCGCTCGTGTGATTTTTGCCATTCTTATTCAGCGAGTCGTATCTGTGAGATGCGTGACATTCGAAGTTCGAACATTGCGGCTGCCAGACCGCGCGAGTCACTGTTAAGTACTAATTGCAGCGGTCACATTTACAGAGATTCGTGATGAGTTAGCATTGTAATCGATGTTAGTTGCTCAGCTCTCAGAGTTAAATGCTGCATCTCTAATAAAAGCATTAACAATTTTCAATGTCGCTCGCTTATTTACGAAATTGGCAAACAGCCAGAAAAATAGATAAATTATTAGTTGGATGTTGGTATATAAGGCAATCAGATGTACACGGTCAAGTCGGAAATCTACAGCGAGACAAACTACCAGCCAGTGCACGATGCTGAAGGCAACATTGTATCAAAATTTCGTTTTCGCTATCCTGACGAGCAGCTACCTAACGGTAAAGCTAAAGTAGATAATGATGGTGATCTGGAGGTGCAGCGTCCAAAGCGCGGCATCATAGAAATCGAACATTCCGATGCAACGGAACTTAAGCTAGTTGGTCTCCAAGTTTGGCGTGGAGCGTTGCTCCTGGCAGATTTTGCCTTTCATCAAAGGGAAGCATGGAGCTCCAAGACAATCCTGGAGCTGGGCGCTGGAGTTGGTTTGACCAGCATTACAGCAGCTATGATGAACAAAGGTCAAGTCTATTGTACCGACGTGAATCTCGGCTGCATTCTCGAGCTGATGCGCAAGAATGTCCAACGAAATAGGCAGCTGCTGCAAGGCCACATCTCTGTGCTGGAATATGACTTCCTTGCTCCAAGATCTCAGCTCAGCAAAGAACTGATTGCCGCCATCGATGATAGTGATATAATCTTGGCAGCGGATGTCGTCTATGATGATACGCTCACCGACGCCTTCGTCGCAGTCATGGAGCACATACTGGAGCGTGGAGAGAAGACTGGCAGAGCTAAGTGCATCTACATGGCCATGGAGAAGCGTTATGTGTTCACCCTGGAGGATTGTGATTCTGTGGCGCCCATGTATGAGCATTTCCTAAGGCAAATACTGAAGAAGCCTTGGCGCATGGAGGAGTTGCCTTTGGATTTTCCACAATATTTTGAATATGAGCGATGCCCGCAGCTGGTGCTGATGCGCATTAGCAGACGTTGACGCCTCTACTGTACAGTAATCTACCTAAATGTGAACACACTTGTGTTTATAAATAAAACAGTTTGTTAGATTTTATTTTAGTTTCGCATAGAGGATTGCAACAAATAGAAATATTTTTGTACAATATTTAACAATTTGCATCGTATGCAAGACCATAAATTCCCACAGCTATAAAAACTTTGTCTTTTGCCTTAAGATTAAAGATTCACTTTAAGTTTAATGTCATTATGCTATAACCCTGAACCCGTTTCTATGCATCCATTTTCCTGTCGCCGCTTTTAGTTGATCACAAGTCCTGCATGGCCAGGATAATGTTCTCTAGAGCCTGGCGCGCATCAGTAGCTGGAAAATGTTGCAGGACACCTAGGGCAGCTTCCGTGTGCTTTCGCTGCAGCTCCTTTGTCTTGGCCAGCGCTGGACCCGCAAGGATTTCCTTGTGTATTTGATTGTAGTCGACGAGGTCCACGGACTTTTTGCCCGGCTCGATTAGCTTATAAAGACTGGGATCGTGCTCCAAATGGAAGAGGACAGGCGCACTAACCAGACTGAAGGTTGCATCCGGTGGCAGCGTTGGGCTCTGAAAACTCTCGGCATCGAGGCAAGCCTGCCAGGCCAGCGCCAGATGCTTGCCAAAGCGGTAGGCGTGCCGCTGCATCTGTTCGCTCTGGCCGGCCAGTTTGAGGGACGCCTGACAGGATTTGCCGAGCAGGCTACCCGCATTCAAGATATTCCGACATTCCCACTCCTGCTCCGGATTACCCATCACCTGGCCAATCGGCATGGGCGTCATCACATCGTGCTCGTTGAAGTCGACGCCCACGGTGAGTGAGGGACGTTGGAATGTGCCCGGCTTGAAGGGCAGCGGGTTGTTCTGCTCATCGCGCTCCCCTATAAACTCCGATTCGGAAAAATCTCGCACAGCTGACGAGATGAGCTCGGACACTTCCTG
Organism: Drosophila arizonae; assembly: GCF_054131065.1. Taxonomy (NCBI): domain Eukaryota; kingdom Metazoa; phylum Arthropoda; class Insecta; order Diptera; family Drosophilidae; genus Drosophila; species Drosophila arizonae. The sequence continues at coordinate 3,080,545 of NC_142924.1, read as the reverse complement.
ATTGCGCAGATTCGCAAGCTCCGCACTGGAATGGCCAAGCAAATAGTCGCCGGTGAGCAAGCCAATCTTGTTGCCAAATGACATGTCATCGTAGGTGGTTGTATCCTGGCCTGCCTCAGTGCCACTTTGCAAGTTGACAACGCTCTAAAGAGAATCGAGTGGAAAACTGTTTAGGCTAAATTTTTCGCATTTAAAGGATTCCCTTACATTGTGCACCAAATGGGAGATTCGTATCATCTCGGTGACCTCGGCTAGCGCGCGCTGTGAGTGGAGCACCCCGGCGCTCTTGTCCTGCTCCACATCGGGTATGCTAGGAGCATGTCCAGCGGCCTTGGATACAAGCAAGACAATGAGACCCCACGCTTGCATGGTATTCTTGCCGTTGTAGAGGAGGTGCCTATAGGAGTAGGAATTTTCTAATCTGAATCTGCACATGATTTGTAGTCCACTTACTTGGCTGTCTTCATTAGCGGATGCGCACTGCCCACCAGTTTGCGCAGATGTAGCGCTACATTTGCGATTTCGTCGCTCAGGAGCCAGCGCAGGCTTAGAAAGGACGTGGGATACCCGACGATCCTTTCCGCCTCGCTAACGGCGCGATTCCAATCGTGGCGCGGTGGAGTCACCTGTTTGTTGTTCGCCGCTGACGCAGACGTGCATCGTAATTGAGTGAAAGTTGACAGGTGTGGCTGCTCAACAGGTGAGACTTGTTCGAGGCATCGTTGCAGCTGCCGCGGCTGCATCCTTTGTCGCAGCATTTGTTGCATAATCACTGCACCCACTCGATTCATCTTTGTAACGGTAGTTTCTAAATCCAATGTATTGCACAATTCAACTATTAACTGCTGATTTATGCTGATCCGTGCACTCGTTTGCTGCTCTCTGTTGGCAACTGTTGAAAAGTGAAATCACAGTGGCTGCTCGAGCTTGACGTTGGCTGCGCTGCTTCTGTTGCTGTTGTTGGTGCTGCTTCTTCGTTGGCGGCACACTTTTACACTTTTGCGACGCGGTATGCCGTTTTGTTTGTTTGCTCTTGACTCGAAAACAGGTTTTCGATGGCCCGAACACACCTGCTGCCACCGCCGCCCCTTGCAGCATTTATTTGTTTCTTTCATTTTTTTTGCGTTTTATTGCATTCCAGCAGTTAAACAGCTGTTCACCATTCTATCGATATATCGATATGAGCCCCATGTGTTTTGTCTGCTCTACTGTCGGGTATAATGAACTACAAGATTATATATCTTAAATGATAATATTATCGATTTCTTAATTTATAACTGGATTTGCAAACCTGATTTTTTAATTAGTCACTCATTTATATACGTTTTACGACAGCCGTTACAGCTTTATTTACATCGTATTTATATATCGAATTGGCGATAGTTTCTATGTTATGCAGTTACATTGCTATTTCGAAATTGTATATCGTACACTCACACACACTTATGCATACAGCTGCGCACACACCGTATCAGCCTTACAAAATTGTTATACTCAACGCCTAGTCGATTTGAAAGCACTGCATACTTTTAACCGTTGACCTTATCAATTTTCGAACACCAAAAATTGTTTATCAATGTAGTGCTTATTGATAATGGAGCATACTCTTGGTTTTTATCAGTATGCAAAAGTCATGGCAATTGTCGAATATAATTCAGTATTCTTGTGAATCGCTATGGAAAGAGTCGGAATTGAGCTTTAAATAATGATAGAGTGGCTAAGAAAGTGCGTGGGTGTGTTGAGATTGGTTGGATGCATTTTACGTGTTAGGCTTTGGCTTGGCTAAGCGCATGAGCGGAGTATTTTTAAAAGGCCATGAATGAAACTTTAAGCACCCACCCCTGTTTTGTGACAAGCACCAAAAACAGAGAATGTACTGCAAAGTGTGCGAGAGAGAGAGGAAGACAGAGTGGGCGCCTTGTTTCTGCAAGTGGAATATTGCGTGCACTCTCCCGCTCTTCTGTTCTCTCCCATTCATGCTAGCTCTCACGCAGCCAGCTAACGGTGTCTGCTTGGAAAACTGTTAAAACGGCGTTAAAATCGAAATCGATAAGTACGCAAGGGCAGGAGCAAAAGCAAAACTGTGCGAAAGCTAGAGAAAAGAAAAAGTTTACTACACAATTGGCTAAGAAATTAGTTAAAAAAACTCCGAATTTTTATGGTAGCCTAGTGACTAGAGCATGTCGAAGAAAAGTGTTAGAGCAATAGAATTACTTTTGACAACGTAAAGCTACGCGAGAAACAAACTCAAGAAAATCCGCTGCTGCAGCATAAATCGATATCAGCAGGGGAAATGCTGTGAAAATTTTCACACAACATTTTCTCAATCATTTTCCGCGATTATGTAAAAGTGCTTAAGAAAGCTAATTTAGATGCACGCTTCACATTCCAATTCTATAAGCTATACAATTCGAACCAAATATTAACTCAAGCCATTAACAACTCCCCCATTACCCCCTACTCCATTTGCAGCTACTAAAGGTAATGTAACGGCATTTGATTGAAGCGCGACAAGAAACCATAAACAAAAACCCAAAAAAAAAAAAAGAAAAAGAAATCGCTTCTGCTTGAAAAAAAAAAATCAAGCGCTAGTAGCCAAGCTAGAACAGAATGCAGCCGCCGCCGCGCAAGGTAAACCAGCTAAAGCATATATTAAAAAAATTAATCAGATCTAATTTATGTTTATATTTAATTTAATATATGACATTTCTTTGCTTCAACAGGGAAACTATGTGAAATTCCTAAAGAATTTGCACACGGAACAGGTAGCCAAGTTGCAGCTAAAGAATCAACATGAGTGCGATCTACTGGAGGATATACGGCAATTCACAATCAAGCGCTCCGCTATTGAGAAATCATATAGCGAGGGTCTGCTCAAGATCTCATCGCAGTATCTCAATAAGAAAATACCAAATATACCCGATATTAAAATGGATGGCATGGAGGAGAGATGGTAAGTGATAAAAAATGAATTATTTCCTAAAAGTCTACGACCACTCTTCTCTCTCTCTCTCTCTCTCTTTTTTTTCACTTCCGCATCAGGAATATGTGGAGCGTTTGGCGCACTGTGCTTGAGGAGAACGAGAAGCTGGCACGCGCTCGGCTCGCTGCCATCGAGGTGTTCCAGCAACAAATAGCGGATGAGGCCAAAGTTCTCCGAGACTATAAGCTGGCCATAGCCAAACGCGCGCTCGCCGGCATAGTCAATGTGCAAAAGGAGCTGCACTTGAGCGTCGGCGACGTGGACAAGACTAAGAAATCCTATTTCGACGAGGAGCACTGTGCACACGATGTCCGCGACAAGGCCAAAGACATTGAGGAGAAGCTGAAGAAAAAGAAGGGCTCGTTCTTTCAGTCAATTACATCGCTGCAGAAGAACAGCGCCCGGGTCACGTCGCGCAAGGAGCTACTCGAGGAGAAGTCGTCGGGCGCTCGCAACGATTACATCTTGAGTCTGGCCGCAGCGAACGCGCATCAGAATCGCTACTTCACTGTGGACCTGCAGACGACAATGACCACCATGGAGAACTATGTGTTCGAACGAGTTGCCGAGTATCTGATGCTAATGGGGTAAGGATCGGGAGAGACAGATTCTTTCGGAGGGTAATTTAGTTGGGGAAATTGACTTTTCAGATATGGGGGTAAAGCCTTAAGCCTTGAGGTTGCTTAGATCGGTAGTGTCTTAGACTAGATTCTCTGCCTGTTGCATGTTTTTCTCGTTTAACCAACCTGTCATTTATCATCCTCAACAGACGCACTGAGCTGCTTACCTGCTCGGCCATGCAGAACAGCTTTGGCAAGATCCGTGACCAGGCCCAACAGCTGACGCGGGAGTACAATCTGCAGTGCTGCTATCTATTCTATCCGGTGCTGAAGCAGCACATTCAGTACGACTTTGAGGCATGTGACAATGATCCGGTGCGTAAGGTCACCACCGAGCACGAGTCAGCAGCGGAGACGCTGACCAAGGAGGCGAAGAATTTGGCCGGTCGTGTGGTCAAGGAGAATGCCTCAATACGGGAGTATGCCAAGAAGTTGGCACTGTGCCAGTCGCTGCGAGATGCTGGCCAGCGTACAGATCCCAATGATCCAAATGGCCCCGACTTGGATACGAAGATCGATGAGTTCCGCGATCAGATACGTCGCTCGGAGACAGAGAAGGCCAAGGCAGAGGCGTGTTTGCAGTGTCTACGCGACGGCGGCATCAATGTGGACGAATGGGTACAGGAGGCGGAGATTATGGGCGTACAGGAGCTAACACGATCCGCCAGCTCCATATCGATGCGCACCGATGCCTCCGGCCAGGGCGAAAATCCCAGCTCTGATTCCTTCTACGACAGCGACAAGGAGGACGGTGCCACAGCTGTGGCGGCCACGAAGCCTAAGCAGGACCAGCAGCTCTCGCGGGATCGCACCTTCAGCGACAGCGAAGATGATGCCGAGGAGCGCGAACGAGCACAGCCAACAGCTGCGGCTCCAGTGCAAATGTCCAGCGGATGGGATGATCCGACCGAGGTTAATTGGGACGAGGCAGAGGATGACAAGGATGAGCCGATTGTACCGGAGCCCAAGGAGGCGATCTTCAAGTGCACAGCGCTCTATAGTTATACGGTGAGTGGGAGAAGATTTAAGAGAAATAGAAGAGAATTTAATCTACTGCTTGCATTCTTTGGTTAGGCTCAAAATCCGGATGAGTTGACCATTGTGGAGAACGAACAGCTGGAAGTGGTTGGCGAAGGCGATGGCGATGGCTGGCTGCGCGCACGCAATTATCGCGGCGAGGAGGGCTACGTGCCGCACAATTATCTGGACATCGAGCAGGATGCGGCTGCCGACGGGGCTTTCAATGGTAGTTCTGCCAATCAATTGCGCACACAAATTTCATTCTCATCTGTCGATTATACTGTTGACAACGAAGATCAAACGGTGGACTCGATGCAATCGCCCGATCAGGTGTCAGTCATAATGGCGCCCCAGAAGCGTGTCAAGTCCGACACCGAATGGTGTATTGCGCTCTACGACTACGATGCCACCGCCGAGGATGAGCTAACCTTCGAGGAGGGCGACAAGATCAAGATCATAACAAAGACGGCGCACGGCGTCGACGATGGCTGGTGGGAGGGCGAACTGGATGGCAAATTTGGCAATTTCCCATCGCTGGTCGTGGAGGAATGCGATGAGATGGGTGAGCCACTCAGTGATGGCGATGGCGACGAGTCACCAACACCCACAGCTGCGCCCAGCTTTGCGTTGCCCCCAGCGCCCGCATTGCCGCCAGAGTACGCCCACGAGCTAACAGACATAACGGAGGATATGTTTGCCTCACAGGATACAGCAGGTGGGTGAGATTGCCAAAGAGCGTTTACATGGTGTATACAATACGTCTCTCTCCCTCTCGTCGTTCCTTCCGCCCGCACTCCAGATGAGGATCGGGATAGTGGCTATATACCTAATGGCGCCGGCGTACCCAGCATGCCTCCGCCAGGTAATTCATTCTATATGAACAAAAATTATCTACGCTCTACTTCACTCTCTCTCTTTCTCTTATCAAAGACTTTCTCTTTATACAACACATCCATATCCGATTTACGCTCTCTCTCTTTAAATATATATATTTTTTTTATGTTTCACCTAAAACAAAATAAAACAAAAATACTCGAAGTACTTTTGATACCTGCTTCTATATTCTCTAGAGGTAGCCAAAACTTAATCTTCAACTGCAGCTCGTCCAACTACTAACCAACCAACCACTAACTACCAATTACTACCAAAAACCACCATCACAACCACCTTAACTACCTCAACCACCACCACCTTCACTCACTGTAACTATTCTTCGTAACACTCTCCGTTTATTGTGCTATCGAAACAGCAATCTCGAATTATGTGTCCTTTGCAAGCCAATGAATAAGCTAAACAAAAACTAAGAACTAAAAATCAATTTTTTACAGTGTACTTTAGGCTGCTTAACAACGTGTCTCCTCCTCTTCGTGTGTGTTGGTGTTTCCTGCTATGCTACTAATTACGATCTCGATATATTACGATTACGATCTTTCAATATTTCGACTATTCTTAACCAGATGTTCAATAATTTTTTATTTTTCTCTAATTTGTAGTATCATTTTTTGTTTGGCACCAATTTTTTACTTTATATTGGTATTATTCACAATTTGTATTTACTTTTCGCTCAGTGTAAGAAGCTGCAATTCGTGTTTAAATGGTTTTATCTTTACTCAAAAATATGATATTTATATATGTGTTATATATGATATCTTCCCTATCTCTGATCTTCAAGCTTTCTCGATTAATCTTTGATAATGTTGTACATAAAATTGGAATTCTTTCTGTATTAATAGTTTGTAGTTTATGTTTATTAAAGACTTTTTTTTTTGCTAGTTTTGTTGACTTTTCCCAAGTTGAGAAGTAAGCAGCGGAGGCATTTTAAGATGAAAGATATCTTGAAACCCCTTACAAACCAAACTTAGATTAAATTCTTTTGATTAAAACAAGTCCGAAATACCTTGTAGTTTGAAAATAAAAAAAGAATCCGTTTTTAATGTCAACTTTTTTGATACTATCCTCCCTTTACACCTTGATTTTTTCTCAAAACAACAATGACTTTATTTAAGTCAAATATTTTTAATTCTTCTTAATGCGTCATATTAATATATAAACGTCATAAATAACTTGGAAACCAATATATTGCTTGAATCTGTCCGAAACACCCTGTTATTTATAAACTAGAATTCGTTTGAATGTTCAATTATATTCCATTATACATATATTCAAGTTTATATCGTAAGATCGTATAACTTATTCTGACTTTAAGATAATAATTATTAACCTGGTAGATTCCTTGTAATTTACACGTATCTTCAATATATTCAATCAATTCGATTGACGTCTTTGATTTTTTTATCACTCGTAAGCTTCTTCAGCTCTATGAGCTATCGACTTTAAATATTTGCTATAATATTTGAAAGTATTTGCTTTAAAATTTATCGAAACTATTGTCTACTATATGTAGCATGTGCATGGACCTCCCCCTCAAACGCAATTCCCTATCCGTTACCCTCTTTTCGTATTTGTGTTATAATCCCTTTAGTTCAAATCCGTTTCCTTGTATATATATTTATATGTATCTGAATATCTTGATTCTTGTACCCTTTGAATTGAGCCCTGCAATATTCAATTGTATTCTCATCGCTCTACTCACTCGATAAAGGGTTATAAAAATACTATGTGAATTTAATAAAAAAAAAAAAAAATATTAAAATCGTATTACGATCAAATTGATTAAAGAAACTCTCTTCTCTCATTTATATTTAATGCTAACTCAGTGCTTATACAAGAGCCTGGCATGGAGGTAACTAGACAAAGAACCTTTCCCATCTATTTAAATTAATCATTTGTTTTAAAAATTGGATTAACTCTATATATTTTCTATTGCAGGACGATTTCAGCGACGATGAGAAGCCGCCGCCGTCTTTGCCGCCACCGCAGTTGGTCAAGCCTGGGGGCGTGGCCGCTGGTGGAAATGTGGGGGGCGTTGCGAATACTTTGAACTTAGGTATGGCACAAATAATTGTTACCGCTGCAACCCCAATGGTTGAAGACGGTGCCGATAAATCTTTCCCACCAGTAGGAGAGAGCGACAATACAGAATCGCAGCAAACGAAGGAGCCGCAACCGGATGTGGAGAAAAAGGCCAAGCCAAAGCCAGACATTGTGCCCAAGCCATCGGCAGCGAAAATCGCGGCCCACAAACAGCCGCCAAAAGAAGGTAATGTTGGTAAAAGTGACGCAGTGGAGGATCAAGTGGCTCCTGCTGTAACCATAACACTGACCGAGTATCATGTATCAGCAGAGGATGAACATCAATCTTTCGATTCGGCTGATGGGACGGTAGCCGTAGTGCAGCAGCCTGAGGATCCGTTTGTTGAGAAACCTGCGGCAGGTGCGGCTCCAGCTGTGGCTGCTGCTGTTGCTGCTACTGACGGTGCCAGTGCGGGATTTGAGGCGGACTTTGAGGCAAATTTCGATGCTAATTTCGATGATGCGTTTGCTGGCAGTGGAGCAGGAGCAGCAAGCGGAGGGGGAGGAGGTGGCGGTGGTCAGTCGACCGGCTTGGATATGAACCCCGAGGCACAAGCAGAGGATGTTATTGAAGCACCCAAACAGGTGGTTGGCGGTCGAGCCAGCATACCCGAAGAATTAGACTCGAATCAATTGGCACGCCTAGAGAATCTAAAGGAATCGAATGCCTAAGCGCCGCAGGCCCATTCAAACTTCCTGGCTAATTAAATGTTGTTCGTTATAAACTAGGGCACATACCATTGAGCACGATCTATATATATATATGTTATATATGGAGACTATAGCCGAAGCGCTCACAGCTGAGAATCACACTGTATTGAAATCCTCACAGCACCAGACACCAAACACTCAAAACAATAAACAATATACGATATATCTAATACAAAGAATAATCTAATACAACGATGCCATAGTGTAAACAGCTCAATAGAACAGACCCATATATATGCATACTAACTGAATAATATACATATATGAATGTATATTGTTATGCTGGTGTTGTAGTTCTCTCAGTCTCTGAATTGGATATTCGAATATCAGCTTATTATCGAGCAATATATATATATATATAAATGTATGTATATATCTAAGTCAACATAAACTAGTTAAAAGAGAAAATTTAATATATATACTTTAATTACGCTTTATTAACAGTACGAATACCAGCCAAAAGCAATTTCTACTCATAGTTCAAGTTCTGTTGCGAATGGAAAAGACAAGAAAAGTAAACAAAAATATACTCATTGTTAGCACTAGGAATTGTTGCATAGACAAATTCCTCATCATCTAGTTGGCTTCAAATACACATATACCTATATATATATATATATATATATATATATATATATATATATATATATATATATATATATATATATATATATATATATATATATATATATATATATATATATATATATATATGTATGTTTTCTGATTTCTTTAACTATATATTGTTGTACACTGTTATTAAAAAGAAAAAAAGAAGAAGAAGAATTCTTCATCAATTAGTTCAATGTGTTAGCAATTTAGTTCAAATATATTTGATTGGTTTTTACTATACCTGAAATGCCTATTCAAATTTCGCGAATCATCTAGTTAAAATACTCAAATATGAGCAACTCTCTTAGTGTTCATATAAATAATTATATATATATATATATATATATATATATATAAATATATATGTATATGACATAAATATAAATTAAATATACCATAATTTATTGTATGTTAATTTTCCAGTGAAACAATTAAAGCTCATGTCATAAGCAAAACTTCTGTTTAATGGATTAATCAATAAATTAACATTTCAAAACAGTAAAATTTGTTACTTTTATTGAAGTGTGAAAGAAGTACTTAGGCAATATAAAGAATATTCAATTAAATATATCAATTAGGATTCTCTTATATAGTTGATAGAAGATGCCCTAGAAAAATACAAATAGTAAACATTTCTTCAGTTTTGATAAGATCCTGAAACCTTAAGCTGTGTGAACTGTCAACCATTACCCATTTTACATGTACTAAAGATAATCAATTTTTGTCATTTTGTTTAGTTGTTCCTTCGATACTGTTTTCATCACCTCAATCGTAGCATAGAGATGTCCTCTTCAGTTTCAGCTTTAACAATGACCTTTGTGCTATCAAAATCTAATATTTTGTGTATTGACTCTGCCAAGGAATTCCCAGTTAAGTTTTCAGAATGATTGTGGTTCCATTATCATTGGTTAAGAAAACAAATTTCTATATAATTTTTTTTCTTCATATCTTTATTCGTATTCGCTTCATTTGCAATATTATAATAATTATCTTCATTTTTTGTTTGCTTTTGCTTTTGGTTTGGATGTTCTCCCATTGTCTTGACTTGACGCATTTCATTTAGCATTCAACTTAAGTTTATAGGTTCTTTTTGTTTTTGTTCTTTCCGTAACATTTATTGCGTGTTGTTATGTGTGTATTTATTTGTTCTTTATACGCTATAGATATTTCATTATATTATTATTATTATTATTTACCATTTGGTTTTTATTTTTTGTTTTGTTTTTAGTTTTATTTATATAACGAAATTAACACAGTCAAAATTTGTGATCAGTGATCAATCATTACATACTCATTACGTTTTAAATTATTTTTCATTATAATATTTATCTTTTTTTTTTTGTTTTTTTTTTTTTTTTTGGGTTTTGTTTTTATGCATTGAACAGTTACATAATGCTGGCTTAACTACGATTTCTTCTGGGGTATTTATACTGGATTGATTATTGATTGAGCAACAAAAACGTGCATCGGGAGGAAATAACCAAACTTAGACGATGAGTGTGAGAGAGATAGAGAGAGATTTTTGAAAATATAATTGACGAGAGTTCGAGCTGTAGATGAGATGCGATAAACTGAAAAGCGATCATAAGACAAATTGAGAATTGACTGCTCCGTGGGAGTTGAGTTGAGTTGAGATTGAGATTGAGATTGAGTTAGAGTTAGAGTTTTTCTCGCTGACTGCTGTTAATCATAACAAATAGTTCATTTATTGAAATTAGGAACTTTATTAATGGACGGATAAACAAAATAATAACAATAGATACATTATATTAGCTGGTTTATGGCAGCTCATGATGGATGTGAAAGAGTTTGAAGAAAATTTGAAAGAAAACTACGAAAATGCAGCGAGTTGTGCTAAGGACTTTTCTTTGTTTTTCGTTATTCTTGTTCTTTAAGGATGGTATGCTGTTAACAATAATTGAGCAACAAATCAAATTAAACATTTAGTTAACAAGACTTAAGTTGTATAATTATTTATAATTCTAAGCTTTGTGCTCAACTGAAAGGTAATCAAAAAGATGTACAACCATAAGTATATGTGTGTGTGTCTGTTTGTGATAATGTATGTGTGTTAAGTATTCAATTTCATTTTGCAGTTTATTTTGTGCAATTATCCAATTGATGTTTATTTTATTTTATATTGTTTCTATATATGTTTTAAAGAATTATAATTGTTTTTTATTTATTATATATATTTTTTGCATTTAAAAAATGTTTTTCCTTTTTTTTTCTTTTTTTTTTTTTTTGGTGCGCTTTTAATGATTGTGTGTGCGTATATGTGTGTATGTGTATGTGTGTGTGTGTTAGATTTTATTCTTTAACTAAATGCCTTAAGTTCTTAACTGTTTTTCGTTTCCTTATCTATATACTTTAGAATTTCATTTTGTTGAGACCATCATACATACATATATAATATACATACAATTTGTATTTATACATCATTACGCACATACATGATGTAATTGTTACATCATGCACATACAACTCTCATTATATGTATACATATTTATCATAATCATGTTTTTGTTTTGTGTGTGTTGGTGCCGCTCTCTAAAAAAACGGCACCAAAAATGCTTCAAACATTTCTTTTTTATCTTTATTTATTTATTTTTTTTATATATATATATTTTTTTATATATATTGTTGTGTATATTTTTGCGGGGCTTGTGTCATTATTTGTCCTAAATGCTTTGCCCTTTTTTGTTTTGAAATTTCTTTCCGTTTTGTTTGCTGTTTTTATAAATATTCTTAAACATTTCCATTTAAAAAATTTTCACTATAGCCAAACTAAATATTTTCGATTTTCGATTCTCGACAAATGATACCATTAACTAGGTGTAGAGTAAAAAAGAATACGAAAAGTAAATATATTAACTTAATTAGTTTTGTTTATTTAAAAATTCTCAGCTATTTTTTTGTTTTCTTCTTCTTTTATAACTAAAGTATTTATTTTTTATATATTTTTTTTTTGGAAATACGCTCCGAAACCGTTGAGCAGCTATTTGTTGTTGTTATCGATTTTGTAATCGGCTTGTTGTTGTTATCGTTACAGTTAAGCCTCTCACATAACACGCACTTAACGCAATTTAGAAACATTTTGATTTAACTATTTTTTTTCGCTCGGTCATATACGTATATATGTATATATGTACATATATATAATTGAATTCCGACACCTGTATAGCTACAAAATATATATATATATATAGTATATGCCCAGTTATACTTATATATATTCATGTTATCACCGATTTCACTTGATGTCGAGTTAAGTCTGTGTGTGTGTGTGTGTGGGTGAGTGTGTTCTGAAAAAATTCTGTGTGTGTGGCTAAGCTTAAATTTGAGTTTTGTATGTTTCACTGCATTTGCTGCTTCTACTAACTCTGCTGTTTCTTATTTCATTAAATTTTTCCTATTTATTGGTGTAAATCAATTGCAGTTGCTTTTTTATTTTGTTAGGTCAAATCCTAAGTAGCTAAGTACCACCTGGCTCAACTGGTTCAATACAAAAATCTAGGTAAAAGTTCTTCAATTGGTTACACGTTTACGAGTGTGTATGTTTATTAGTGTGTGTGTGTTGGAGTCTGTGTTTGTCTGTCTAGAAAGTTAATAAAGTAATTTTCGCTTGTTGTTGTTGTTGTTACATTCAGATTATTATTAGTTAGGGTATGTTTTAGGTTAAGTGTATGTATATATGTATATAGAGTATTTCCTTTCATTCATTGTTGACTGTGTAGATTAATATATATATGCCATGATCTATATATACTTTATATATTCCTCATTTTATCGACAGTCTTGCGCCTAGAATTGTGTATTTTTTGTTGTTTGCTTATAACTGCCAGTGTACCTTATTATGGGAGTACTTTTTGCATATAGTCTATATAAAATTAATTGTTTATTTCTTCTCTTTTTTTCACGTTTTTTCTTATATATTTTTTTGTTTGTTTTGTTTTTTCTTTTGTTTTGGTTTACATATAAAAAACTCGTGCTACATATAAGTGCTTAAATACGTTATGTTATTGTATATACTCATTGCATAAAGTACATCCATACATTCATATAAATATGTAGATGTGTGTGTGTTCGTATGTGTGTGTGGCTGTGTGTGTGTTATGTATTTATATAATAGTTATGCTCATAATACATATACATAAATATTTTAGTTGCTACTCATATGGTGTATACCTCAGCATTAGCTATATATATATATATATCTCTCAGCTAACTGTACAAAAAACCTGCGCTGCCTCAGCTTCGACTTATTATAATTAAGAAATTAAAACGTTACGCTGATATAGTATTTAATTATCATTAAATTTAGTCAGTATTGTGCTAGGTTTTGGTATTCACAAACTTAAAATTCACATTTTGAACTAAAGTGAAAAATTTCATTGAGGAACTTTACCAAAACTTCAAATATATGTACGTGTATATGTGTCCGTATGTATGTGTATTAGTGTGTGTATTTGTCTTTTACTAAGCTTAAATGGTGCATTGTTTATGTTTGTTTGTTTATCAGCTAGATTTAGCGCTTTATTGACTGCTTGAACATGTTTGTATTTAACTAGCTGTAATTACATTAACTAATATTTAATTAATTGTTTTAATTGTTGTTGTTTTTTAACTTTAATTTAACTTACTTTTTGCGAAGTTTTGCTCCTACTTTTTGTGTATGTGTGTGTGTTTAGTGTGTATTTCTTGAGTTTTATTTACAATTGTTTCTCTTCCTCTGTGGAAAATAAATATTTTATAAATCTCCCCAATTAAACTAACGTCTAACTCCTTATACTTAGTATTTCTTTTTTTTTATTTTTGTTTGTTGCTTAATCTCTAAATTCTTGTTTAGGCAGTTTTTTCATTCAAATTTTTGTTCTTTCTTTCGTTTTGTAACTCGTCTATTGGATTTAGTTTTAGAGTGCAATTAAAATATGTTTTTTAGTTCATGTGTTTTTGTTTTTATATAAAATTGGTAAAACTAAAATCCATTTTTATTAAAAATCGAATCATATCAACTATTTTTTGTATATATCTATCTGTCCGATGCCTTTCGCTTACAAAAGGTGCCCTTGAAAGTAATTTGTTTCTGTATAATTTGTTCATGTGCAAATTATTTAAAAATTCTTTTCTTTTCATATATATATATATTACTTTATATATATATATTTATGGTCGAGTAGTTTAAATTAAATGATTTGCTTAATTTGCGAAATTTGTTCTTCGACATTTCCTACAAAATTTGGCCATTTTTCTTGGAAGCGCTAAAAAGTGTTCAGTTTTGAGAAATCAAGAAACATAGTAGATCCATATATATTTTTAAAGGGGCATTATAGTAGATGAGGTGTGCAATTAATATATAAGGGGGTTTCATAAACCATAAACTAAATTAAGTTTGTTTTCAGTTGCCTAAATTAAGGAAGACCATTTGACTGTCTGCTTAGGGGAAGTAATGGCAAAGTAAATAAGTAAGTATGTGTACACTCTAGTCGGCGTGGTCACGACTAGAGTATACCCTCACCTCTTGATAGAAGCATTCCAGCTGCCATGACTGTGAGTTATATATGAGAGTGTTTTTCATACATCATCTGTGTGAGTATTAAGAGAGTCTACACAAGTAGTAAGGATAATGATAGAGGACGGACAGGCAATATTCTAATTTCACTTTCGAAGAGTCTATTTAATCAAATGTAGTATTGCAGAATATTGATATTCCTACTTTTCAATTTCGAAACAGACAAACGACATAAACCGTAAACTTATTAAGGGAGGTCCAGATCTTTTAGATGTTACGTGGCTTTCACATACATGGCATACAAAAACTTTTAAAAATATATCGAAACTTGAAAATTAATTGGGAAACGTAAAAATCTATCCAAACAATTTGCTATTCTTCTTTTAATTTTTCCATTTTGATTTATTAAATTGTTTATATGATTCATTTTCTATATATTTAATTGCATTGGGTGTCCTTAAAATTGGAATTATGTGAGTCGGAAATAAATTTGTTTGACTGTGCTTTTATTGTTGTTGTTGTTTTTTTTTTTTTTTTTTTTTGTGTATTTATTTTTGCTATTTGTTCCGTTTTTCTTTTACTTAATTCTTTCATTAATCTTATCGTTTTTCTTTTTTGTTTTTTTTTGTTTGGTTTTTTTTTCTTTTTACTGTTGTTTAAATATTAATAGTTATTAATTAATTTACTGCTTCTTCGGCTGTTTCAGTTTAGATTTGTTCTACTATTTGCTATACGCTGCTGCTTTTGATTATTCATCGTGTTCTTTTGCATTCTCCTCTTCTTATTTATGCTTATATATTTATATATATATATATTTATTTTATTTTATTTTTTTTAATTGCGTAAATCTATTTAACAATATTCTTTGCTCTCGTCCATAATATGTGTGTTTTTTTCATCCATTTTGGTTTACTTTTCTTTTTTTTATCATTATTATTTTTATTAGTATTTAACAATAATATGTTGCCTTTTGCTTTTTCCATATCTCTAGTTAAAATTACTTTTGGTTAATGATTTTTTTTAACTTTATTTTTCAGCGCGTTGCACAGTTTAACTCTCTCGTGCGCTGTTGTCTCACTTGTTGCCTCCGGCCAGGCTCCGTTTCCGGCTCCGCGCCACCCTTAGGGGGCATGGCCGCTTATTCCTCGCCGAGCAGGACAAGATCATCGGCAACGACGTCGCTAACGTGCAGGTAGATAATCCAGTACATCAGATTGAAGCAAACAAAGCACACGGGAAACACAATGCGCGAATATTTGTCAATATCCGAAGGCGTAATGCCTAACAGTTTGTTGATATCCTGTGAGGAAATAATATACAATTTATTAATATTATACATTATATATAAGAATGTGAATTATAAATATACAACAAGACAGAGGAAAGGGCATTTAAGCCATGCTATGATTTTCGCATGCTTTTACTTTTCAACTTTATGGATGCTCATTAAAAAATATATGATATACTGGCTATGATCATATTTAAATATTTAAAATTTGGGATTTTCACCTTTTTTACTTTGCCCGGATGTAATAGATGTGCTGGTACGGCCGCCTCCGGGTCGCCGCCAGCATCTGGAGGTCCGCCACCTCCACCGCCGCCGCCGCCTCCGCCACCACCGCCGCCGGGTCCGCCTGGACCGCCGGGTACCGGGCCGGGTCCATGGGGCTGGGGGCCACCTCGGCCACCATTCACCGTATTCTCCAGAGTGCCGCCCTTGGAGTGTGCCTTGGGGTCGTGGACCTTGAATCTCACCTCCTGGAACAAGGGTCCCACTATCGAGCAACCGCGCGTACCAACGTTTTGTTGGATATTTGTAAAGCCGATTGGGCGGTTACTCACTGTTTGTTTGGGCGCATGCGGATGACCATGGCTGTGGGCATGATGACCATGCCCATGTCCATGCTCAGGACCGGGTCCGCCTCCGACATTCGGATTCGGATTGGCCTGCTGCTGCACACCATCTAATTGTTGCTTTTTCTGCTCAGCTATCTTTTGGATCGCCATAAATCTTTGTTTTCGCATTTGAATTCGTTTTGCCATATAGCCGACGGTGGCGTATTCTACGATTGCGATATGATATATATTGGATAGTGGATACAGTTTCGAATTGAGTCAGTTTTTTGTTTTAGAGAATTGATTGCGATTAAGAATTTTGATAATGGTTCAGAGCGGTCGGTTGCGGGCGGTACGTGGTGTGTGGGGAGGAAATGTTGTTGTTGTTGGGGATTTTGATGCGGATGCATAGTAAAATTTTGAATCAAGTCCGCGTTCCAGATGAGATTTTTGATGATGTTGAATAATTGTTGTTGTTGTTGTTATTGTTGGTGGTGGTTGTTGTTGTAGTTGTTGTTGTTGTAGTTGTAGTTGTTGTCAAATAGTTGGATTGTTGTTGCACAGTTTTGGTAATTTTGAAGTACGGTTTTTGGAACGGTAAATGGAGGGAAAATGGAGCGTTGTTGTAAAATATTAATTTTTTTGTTTGGCATTCATTTATATATGTACGCAAAAGCACATATAGATATACACATATACAAATATACATATGTGTGTGCACAAATAGTTATGCAATTATATACGTATATGCATATATATATATATGTATATGTGAAGAAAGATTAATAGGAAAATAAGAAATTTGTGAGTTATAAAAATTTGGATATATGTTAATATATGTACATGAATTTGTCTTCGGGTTGGCATATTAAATCAAAAGTGGAAAAGTGTTGGGGTTACGGGGTAAAAGCACTACGGGTAAAAAAGGCAGACGAGAATGCTCGACTGATGGATACCCTGTACCGGAATGTTAAACTGTTATACTTGGCATAAATGATGGAAAATAATTGCAAAGAGTTTACATAAGCTCTAAATAGTAATTCCATATGTATAAATGGGTAAAGGAATGTTAAAGAAGTATTGTATATGAATTGGATTTGATTCCCCTATAGGTGAAAATCATTTGATCATTTGATTCTGAATGCTGTGTATATTATTAGGATTTCGATACAGATATAGAATATTTATAGAAAATAGTATATTCTATATAGCTTAAGTGATATAGAAGAAGTTGTACAATATGTTCAATATTTCTGTATAGGAGTATGACGAGTATATAGCATTTGGCAATATGCCTATGCACAAATCGAGTCTAAGAACTAGAAAGAAAGGGGGAAAAAAATCGCCATATATATCTGTATATGTTAAATAAGAAATATCTTATAAGAACTGTAATATCTGCATATGTTCTATAAGAAATATCTTATAAGAACTGTAATTCACTTTTCACTTATGCAGGATGGATTTCGCTTAAGGTAGGCCAAGTGACATTTTTCCTTTGCTAATTTTCCTCAATTTTCCAAGGTACAGGGTATAAATAAGCAACGTCACTTGTATGTGTGGTTGTTGTTATTGTTGTAGTTGGTAGTGAAATAAAAACTGAATAAATTTCATATTCTGTACTTTAGCCAAGCAACAAAAAAAAGTTGTGAGTAAAGCAAGTGTAGAGTGTGTGTGAGAGGTAAATAGAGAAAGAGTAAGATAGATAGAGAGCAATAAAGGTGTAACGGCTAAACGTGTGTGTGAGTTTGTGAGAGTGATGTGAGTTTGTATGCGTGTGTATGTGTATGTGTGTGTGTTTTGTCAGTATCTCTGTCTGTCTGCTGCAAATGTTATTTGTTGCTGTTGTTGTATTTGTAATTGTTGTTGTGGCTGTTATTGTTGTTGTTGTTGTGTTGAAATGAGTGAACGAATATATATATATATATATATGTTATCATATATATATAAAATACAGGTTAATTTGTTAGCCAAATGATTTATGTATAAAATTTTTTATATCTGCAGTCTGAGAAACCATCATTCAAGGAAAATGTTGATGTGCGTGCCTCAAATGCAAATTCATTGAACAATCGCCTCTGGTAGGGGTTATCGGTGGGCGGGTTGGAGGGTCACATCCTTATATATGTGTATTACATATATGGAATGTACACACATACACACACAATTTCCAGCTTTTCGTTTTATGTCATATATAGTGTATGGTTATGAGACTTCTTAAATAGAGAGGGCATGCAGGGATCCAATATGAGATCCACTCACACTGTAAGTTCTATGTACTTTAATTTTGGAATAGGGTATATATTTATATTTTTCTTTACTTTTTGAGGAATTAGAGTATATAGTTTCAAAGAACATTTAAACGAAACAAGTTTACTTACCCAGTTCCAGAGCGCCTTTGCTGTAATATATATATGCATATGGGATAGAGAACAGCTAACATATCTTACCTAACCTCAAATTTTTTATATTTAGATATTTATTGCTTTGGCATTAGCATTTGCGATTGTCATGTCTGCGACATACATTCAAATGCCTCAGACTTGACAAACCAAATGCTTGAATATATCTATGATTATATATATCTTTTGTTGAGGTATGATTCTTAGATCTTCAGCTAGGCGTGGACATTCTTCTTCTTTTTTGAGGTCTATATACAGTGTTGTGATTTTTTTTTCTTTCTATATATATTATATTATATTCAATTCAATCGCGACTCAAGCCAGGTGTGACGCAAGGCATGCTGTTATCATTTTTATGCGCTCGGTTTTTAGCTCGTACCCCTGGGCTGGAGTTCTTTTGTTATTATTCTTTTGAATTCATGGCGTTTTTTCAGTTTTCTTTTTTAAATTTCATTATATAGTATGTAGTATGTTGAGTAGCTTTAGTTGTAGGCTGTTTCGTAGGCTTTGCGTTTTATTATACATATTTTTTTTGAGTGGAAGCTGGGCGTATATTAATATCTGGGTACCATTGCAGGTTGAAATGTGTTCGTTCATGTGCATTCTCTATGCAGTTATCATGATGAAAAATGACTTTCATTTTAAGCTTTGGTCGTTTTTTGGAAATTTTTTCTTTTTTGTGGAACACAATGTCAACCTGGAGGCGTCTACGAGAGTACAAGTACGAGTAAAGCTAAAGCTAAAATAATTGGTTTTTGGCATATAAACTTTTAATTTTTTTGCAGAAGCATGCTTCGATTTCAGTTGGGTTTTTGCTTTGAGTTACTAAAAGCTCTGCAGGTGTGTTAACTAACTGTATTGAGTGCATGTATGTCTTTGAGTGTGTGGGTGTGTGTACGTGTGTGTGTGCAAAACTTTTCGCTTGGAAATTTTGTGGCCCCTACTGTTCAGGTAGCGCATATCTATGAATTTGCATACATTTTCTTTGGATGATAGTTGCATTGTTTCTTTGTAAAGAAAAATTAACAATAACATACAAATACGAAAAAAGAGATTTTTTCTTTTCTTTTTTTTAGTTTTCTTTTTTTCATTGTTGACCGGAGTTGAGAGTTTTTTTTGTAGGTAAAAGTGTGAGTTGTTGCTTAAGATGTTAGGATTTTAAGAGAGAAAGTTAAAGTTAGAGCATTGGACTGGACTGTAGTACAAGTGCTTGAAATATATTTTTTCGAAAATTTGATGGAAATTTGGTATATACATAGACATTGAAATTTTGTTAACTATAGTTCAAGCACATTAAAAATTCATTGATTTCTTTGTGTTTTTTTTTTTTTTTTTTTTTTTTTTTTTTTTTTTTTTTTTTTAAATGAATATAGAGTTTAAAACTACGCAAAAAAGTTAAAAAATTCAAGTAAAAAATATTCTTTAAAGTTCACTTGAATTTTTTTGATTGTCTGTGTGTGTGTGTTTTTTTTTGCTGTAAAAAATTAAAAGACTGTTGAAAGAAAGTGTATTTGTAGTTGTGGTATTTTTTATATGCTGCAAAACGCTAAGCGAAGTGTTTTTTCTTTTCTTTTTTTTTAAAGAGGTAGATTGGCATTTCGGCTTGTTCGGGAGCCTTTAGCCAAGGAAAAATTAAATAATAAAATGAGAAATTGTTAAATTGGATAAATAAAGCAACACACATAAATGTAGGGTATATATATGTGTGTCTGTGTTTCGTACTAGATGCTTATGTGTGTGTGGTGCTCTATGTTGGCTACTTGGAATTGGAATGTGTTGTTGTTTTTTGGTAAATGTTAGTTTTTTGGTTGAGGTTTATATTTTTGTCGCTAGATTTTGTTTACCCAGTAGACTGGCAAAGACCATAACGAAGCATGTTCCCAGATAGACGTCAATCGATTTGACGTACGAAATCTTTGGCAGCGCCGCATTTGTTGACGACATCAACGTTGTCATTGTCAACACGGTTGTCACACCGAGCGCCACACGCGCCGGCGTTGCATTGCGATTGAGCCAAAATGATACCCATGATATAATAACGATCAGTCCAGAGGGTATGTAGATTTGTATAAGATAATAGCCCATCGAGCGCACGAACTGTATTTCGCAGGCTAAGCGCGAATAGTTGCCTGTTTATTACCAATCATCGGTATTCACAATTCATAAGTCATTAGTCATTAGTCATTAGTCATTAGTCATTAGACATTAGTCATTAGTCATTAGTCATTAGTCATTAGTCATTAGTCATTAATCATTAGTCATTAATCATTAGTCATTAGTCATTAGTCATTAGTCATTGGTTATTAGTAATTAACCATCAGTCATTAGTCATTAATAGTTTTATACAACAAATTTAGTAATTGCCGGCAATTCGTTAGTTTTTTTTTTTTTTTTTTTGAGGAAGAAAGAGAAAAAAAGAGCAGAGAGTAAAAATATTATTAGTAAATGTTTCACTATAATTCCATATCATTTATTTACTAAACAAAATTTAAGTTTTATTTATAACACATATTAAAAACAAACAAAATTAAAGCAAAATTTAAAAATTAATAACAAAAGATGAGCGCATTTAACTGTAGGAACTTTAGGGTTGTCTGCATGATAAATCGATATGAATCCATAAAAACGCTTCAATAATTTAGATATTTATGTGTTACTTATGCAAGATGAAGATGATGTATTTGATTAGTAAGTAAAGCGAAAAAAATAACATTATGATAATATGGGCTATATATGTATGTTTATATTAACTAGATATTGTCAAAATTGTGTTAAGTGCTAATTAGATGAAATATTTAACGCTTACTAGACTGAAAACTGTTAAGACGAATATGTTTTGGTTATATTATTAATAAAAAACAATATTAAACTAAAAGTTAAAAAAAAAAAAAAACACAAACCAAAAGTTAACATGAGCAGGAGATAGAGAGCGAGCGAGAGCTAGCCTAAGGCGAAAATTATTGTGTTATTTTTTTTTTTTTTTTTTGGCCTGCGAGAATTCAGATTTATATATGTATTATTATATAGTTTTTGAAAGGAAACTTTAAAGATGAGAGCATGCTTGGGAGGGCGTTTTGTATATTTTTCTATTTTTTACTTCTTGTTTTTTTTTTTTTTTTTTATATATATATATATAACTATATATATAAATATATTGTTAGATTTTGCTTGGTTCTGCTAATTATTATGGAAATAAACGGATTTTTATTTTAAAATTTCAAGTTTTTAAAATTCTAGTATTTTTGCAGTATATATTTTTTAGATGTGTATTTTTCTGTATTTCTTTTTACAATATTAATGTGATTTTGTTTTGCTATTTGGTTTTGTTTCGGGTTATGCTAATGAAAATATTGATAGCGTATTTAATTTTGGCATTATAGTATTATTAACTAAATGTGACTAAGTTAATAATGTAATATAGTCATATATGTGTGTGTGTTTATGAAAAATATAATATATTGTTAATGCCAGGCATAAATCGAAAGGATGATTATCTAGGTATAAAAGCCATATAAAGTTAAGCATAGCTATTTTTTATTTGTATCGGTGTTCAATATATAGATATATAGAAGATATACGTATGTTTCTATTAATTTTATTTTTGCATATATATATGTAAAGTTTACTCTTAGTGGTTGCCATGACACAAATGTCACTAATTCAATTTCAGTTTGATTTTGTTTGCTGGTTTTCAATGATTTTTTTTCGTTTTTTATTTTTTTTATTTTAATTTTATTTTTTGTATTTTTTGTTGTTGTATGAAGTACGGAAAACTTTTCAATTGATTTTAGTTACTAATTTGATTCGCTTTGGCTTGGGCCAATAATTTAATTTTGTTTATGAACCAATGACGAAATGAAGATTTGGAAACTAAATAAATTTGAAAGGAAATAAATCAAATAAATGGTTTACTAAATTAATAGAAAGGAAAAAAAAATCCAACTAGCTTAACATGCATTTTTTTTTGTTCTTATATTAAAATATTGTCTTTTTTCGTCTTCTTTTATTTTATAATTTCATATTCTATGTAATGGGCTAAGCAATGTTTTCTTTTCTTGTATATTCTTGCAGCTGTCCTATTTGAATGCTCTGGTTTTATGTGAATAGTAGGTTTCATTCTTAAAGAAAATTAGTATTATATTGTTCATATCAATTTCCTAATTTTCAATCATAAAATCTGTTAAAATCGATCGATTTTCTTAATTTATTGGTATTCGGATAATAATGTATATATTAAATTTAAAATATATTTTCCAATTATAAGCTATGTATATATCGATGATTGGAAATGCTCAAATCATTACAATGATTTCTAAGCAATGTACTAACTCTATATAATAATGTATAATGAAAAGCTCCTATGAATCGTGAAAGGATATCTGCAAAAATATGAATTATTCGGCATGCCGAAATCATTTCTAGTTCTATCTGATCTGCTGATACATTTTTGAGCGTTATTTGTAAATTGAGAGAAAGCAAAATGTTTATGCTTAAGTTCATGCATTTGTCATATGGCGACGCAATTTTCAAATGTAATCTTAGCAATTTGTTTGCTCAATATATGTATATGTATGTTATATAACCCGACTTTTTGTTCTAGGTAGATGAAGAAGTATACGAGTGCTTTATAAAAATATTTGTTGGGTTGTTATAAAGAATGAAAATATGTTAAAAGTTAAGCAACAAATCGAACTCAAGATGAAAACGCAAAAATTATATATATATATATATATATATATATATATATATATATATATATATATATATATATATATATATATATATATAGGCAGAGTTAAAATCGTCATCAGCACTATTTTGTATATACATACATACGATGTATTGTGTGTAGATAAAGGTAAATATAAATAAGTATGTATATATACATATATATATATATTTAAATATATATGTATATTGATGTATGTATGTATAAAGTTAAAAGTAAAGTTATAAAAAAATCGGTAACCGTCTACAGGTACCTGTGGTAAGACTGATCTCCATGGCCCTTTGACGATGACCCAAGACCTTAAATTGGGGCAGCGATACCTCGCTCGAGACACCAACCGAGTTCGGGCCCTCGTTCCATTTATAGCGTATGTCACGCATCGTGTAGCCGACTATTTATATTTATATGTATATATATATGTATAGTGTATATATACATATAAGTTAATTAAATTTTTGAGTTTTATGTTGATTTGATTGTTATAATTTTTTTTTTTTTTTTTTTTTTTTTTTTGGCGCAGAGCGATGTTGTGGTCGTTGTCGTAGTAGTTGTTCATTTGACGAAAAATATGCACAAAACAAAAAATACATTTCGTGAGACTATTAATGATTGGCAAAAAAAGAATTTCATAGTGAGTTTTATCAATTTTGTTCTTCTCATACATTTTTTAATTTCTGTTCTTTTTTTTTTTATATATATATATTTTTTTGGTAATTAATAGTCTCATTCAGAACTTGTTGCTTGAAGTGTTGTCAAATATATTTTTTGATTTACATTCATATAGATATAAGTATAGTTAAAATGTTGTTCATATATAATACAATAAAGTACAAAGTATTTATATATTATTTTACAGCATACAATAATTTTCTATTTTTTAATACTAAACTTAAAGCTACTGTTTGTTCTTATTGGCAGTAGTTTTTATTAATTTATATATTTTTTGTAATATTTATTTTTTTTCAGTTAAGCACACTAATATGGCAGAAATTTGTGCTCTTGTGTATTCTGTTTATGAATAATATTGATATGTGTATCATAACTTCAAGATTTATAAAATATTTTCTTGTTTGTCGTTGTTGTTGGTAAGCCTACCCAAGCAAATGCGCTAAAATAAATCCAAATGAAAAACTGTAGCTGAGCTCGTAATTAAAAGTGAAAACATATATACTTTTATAGAGAGAAGGAGAGTTAACACTCGCAAACACGCCTAACAACATTTTCTAACACTTGTCTACAACTGCTGCGTACTGTTCTTAAGTATTTTTGTTTATATATATACTATTATTAAATCATATGATGATGGCACAACAGAGGTTAGTAAAGGACACTCGAAACACAAGATATGTATATATATATATATATATATATATATATATATATATATATATATATATATATATATGTATATATATATGTATATACATATATATATATAAATTTTTTAGTTAGTAGAACAAGTTACAGTTAGCACTCGATATAGGTGAACACAAAACTAAAGAAAATGTGCATGTTGTTTGGTATATATATTGATATATAGAGAGAGATATATATATAAATGCGCTATAAACCCTTTTGAAAGGAAATTAAAACAGATTACGTAATAATGAAAGTAAATTAAAATAATGAAAAGTGTTTTTATTATTTTTTTATAGTCACAACAAAGAAAACTGTTTTGTGTGTGTTTCATTCACAATGTTTTGGTATTTGTTGTTTTTTTTTTTTGGATCTGTTTTTGGATTCTGGTATGAATTTGTAATGTATGGAGGGTACCTGTGGTTAGGTTTATTTCGGTCGCCCTCTGCCTGTGTCCCAAAACGCGGAACTGCGGTAGTTCGACCTCACTGCTCATTCCCACACTACTCAGTCCATCTCTCCAGAAATATCGGATATCTCGCATCGTGTAACCAACTGGATGCAGTTATTGTTGATGTAGTTGTTGTAGTGGTAGTTGTTGTTGTTGTTGCAAAAAGGGGGCAGGTGGTTAATTAATTATTGTAATTGTTGTTTGTTTCGCTTGTTGTTGTTTTGTGAAGGTGAAGGAGAGTTGACTTTGAATAAGTTCAATTCAATCAGGTTTAGTCGTATTGGTGAATACAATCGTATGAACAGCTAGTTAGTTCCAAGGAATGTACGAATGATTGACCAAGATGAACCGTAATTGAACTTTTGAATAACAACAAAAAGCAGTTTAATAGTTTACATACTAGTTTCACATTTACTAGTAAACTAACTTACTAGCGCGCTAGTCTCTCGTTCAATTTGTACTAGCTCACGATTACGGAAATAGGTTTATTAGTTCACGTTTACTATTTCACTAGTTCACTACATCATTAAAAAGACATAGTCAATAAGTGCATGTATTTTTAGTAGTTTCGATTTCATCACTTGTTCAATTGAACTTATTCTGAACGTCAACTCTGACAACTCTATTTTGTATAGTAACACAATTGTTTTCACTTTGGGGTGTTACAATTAGCTTAGACTTAAATTTTAAATAAGGTAAGTTTAAAACTAGGGTGAGCGAGTGTTTTGACAAAGAATTTAATCATATTTAGTATGTATTTACATAGAGATTGCTTATGTGTGTGTGTGTGTTTGTGAGATCTTGGTGTTAAAGCGTGCTATAAAAAGTTCGTTTTATAATATACATTGAATTGTTTTTAAGTATATGGATAGTTGCTATAATTTTAGATCATTTATTATTAAGCATATATATTTCTTATATTTTGGTTTCTTTTGGCTCTGTTCAAGTCGATCGATCACAATCAGGAGCCTTCTGCGGTTGCTGTAAGTGAGAAGGCGACCGAAAACCAACCAATCTTATGAATTCATTCGCTTTAATGTTACGATATGATATACAGACATATATCATGTTAGTTGATCTGCGAGATTGTTGTTGTTTTTGTTGATTTATTTTTATTTTTATTGGAAGGGCGGGGACACATGAATGAAACATGAGAATTAAAGAGTTGTACGTTGTATGGCTGCTGGATAAGTCGCTTGAATAAAATTTTAGACGATTAAGTTTTAACTGATTTGGCGGCTGTGCAAACAATGGTCTCGAAAATCATAAACAACTTGGGCAATAGTATGTATATATATATATAGATGTATATAAATATCTACGCAGTAAGCACTATCTAGAGCTATGTCGATTTTTGATTTACTAAAGAGAAAAATCCTTAATTTGATTTTGAAAATAAGGTACGCAGGGCCCTGTATAACTAAAGTTTATTTCCTTTTTCGATATACGGTATACGATTATCGTTGTATATTCTCTGCGTGTTTCTAGCGCTTATTTTAACACTTTTTGTTTTATTATTTGCTTTCTTTAAAATGGTTTTTCTGCCCACACTGAACAAACAGCGCGCGGCCTTAAGCTTAGTGGCCAAAATTTGGTGCGGATGCAATTAGCTAAGGGCTATAACTATAAATATATATATAAGATATAAAACAGAGCTATTGATATATATCGTTTTGGTCGGGGCAGTTGAGTGTTACCCAGCACTAAGCACATCGGCACTTTACTTTGGCCACTTTTAGGGTTTATACTGATAAAGTGCTTCATATTCTGAATGAGTTCATTTCTTATCGATACATATATATTTTTATGTATATATCTATCGATATGCAAATACATTTACAATTTTATTTTATATCGATATTCAAATTTAATTATTGATATTAATTTTATTTTAATTTTTTGCCTTTCTTTATTGTTAAATTTGATTTGTTAAAGTAATTATCCATAGTACTTACAGCTTTCGATCTCAATATGACAGAGCTGTCGATCCATTGGAAAATATTGCAGATTCATTGGACACGATGCGGTGATAGTCAATCTGGAAAGTTTCATTTATGTTTTTGTTTTGTGGAATGGGAAGTTAATATAGAGAAGAAGATAATTAGTAAGTTTTTGAAAGATTTGGCGAATGAACACAGCTAATGGTTACACAACAATTAAATAAGCGGAGGAGGAGCAAATAATTTACGACATTTAAGGGATTATTAGGGGGGCGGGCAAAGTTGTTTTCTTTGTTATTAATATATATATATTTTTTTGTTCTAGTAGAGCGAGTTCAATTGGATATGAGTTTACATTCATTTATATTTAATTGTTAAGAAACAACATTTGTATTTTTTGTTAGTGATACGAGTGGCATTTGGTTATTTTTGTAGTTGAGTGAGGCGAGTGGCGCAGGGTAATTAAATTTTTTTTTTTTTGTTATTAACATGAGGTTTTGTGACCTAAATACTACGTATACATAATAGCATATATAGATATATTTATATAAATATAGTTTAGTTTTGAGTTGGAGTTGAGTTTGGTTTGAGTTTGGAGTTTTAGTCGGCTGCTGGTTATTGATACATAGATTTTGGACAGATTCTTCGTTTAAAGGTAGTAGAAAATTATATGCCCAGTAGCTACAGTAGCTACTGTGACCAGTGCGCAACCTTTTTGTGGTGTAAAAGACACATGAGATACTGCAACTGGTAACCTGCCTGAAAGGGATTTCCCAGAGGAGGGGTTTGTACAATTTCCTTTGCAAACTTCATTTGTGCAATGAAATATGCAAAATAGATATTTTAATATATTCTTTTCTTTTTACTACTTATTTAAGTACTTTCGGAATATATATAGTAAGAATCGCCAACTTTCGATCGCTTTCACTTTTGCCAATTGAACTCACTTGATTGAAAACTGTTTTTCATTTTGTTGAACTTTTCGTTTCATATCGATAAATATACTTTTGTTTTTAAAATAATTTTAAATATAACATTTTTGTTTTTGGATTAGTAAATTACAACATCCATTTATACACACACATCAAAAAACAGTACAAAGTTGCAAGAAGGGTTAAGAATTAATAAAGAACAAAAAAAAAAAAATAATTTTTTTGTTAGTAAATTTTTTTTTTTTTTTTTTTGTACTATTTGCAGTCAATAGTTTTTTTTCTTTAATAAAAAGTGTATTTTGTTTTTTGTTAGTTAGTTACACACATACACATATAGATTGTAAAAAATTTTAAAATTTTGCATTGAATTTGCTGAAGATAGTTGATTTTTACCTAATACTTCTTGTTATCGATCCAGAATGATGCACACGAATGAATTCATTGCTGGTTGTTGCAATGTGAAAATATGATTGTTTTTCATTTACAAAAAAGGTGTCAGGTACCCAAATATTCTTTATGAATTCTGATCCAACCGATAGTGTTTCTACACCAGGTCGTTTTCTATACGCTAAACGAGGATCGGTCCAAAATTGACGAAAGTAAAAATCCAATGTAAAGTCCTATATCATATACGATAATCATACGTATTTGTTTGGTTTTTTTTTTTTTTTTTTTTTTTTTTTTTTTTTTTTGTATATTGATTTCGATTTCAATTACAAAGTGGGAGCAAAAAGAGATGTTTGTTCCTTATTAGTAAACTTGATAGCAGTTAGGACTAAATATTATATATATGTATAAAATAAAAAAAATATTGAATATATGAAACTAATATAGATATATTGAAAAGTAAGTTTTAGAAAATTTTGCTTAAAGAATTTTGGAAAATAGAATAAAATTTCGCACAGATTTAATAGAGTTCATATTAGATATATGTATGTATATTTATAGAGTTCGCTAATTATGAAAATCATAAATGCGTTTTATATAAGACACAACACAAAGAAAATTCACAAATCAACTGAAATTATTGGAAAAGTTAACAATATCGTGCAACAATTTATAAATATAATGGACTTGGACGGGCCTTTTCTTTTTATGTATTACTTTTTTTTTTTTTTTTGGCAGGGGTGGGTCTAAAAATACATTTAAGTTTCAGGCATGCAAAAACATCAAACTTACAATATTTTGGGCAGCAATAATATATATTTTTTAAATTGAAATAAACTGAAATTAAGAAAACTGAAAAGCTTGAAACGAAAAATCAAATGAAATCAAGTTGAAAGAATGGTAATAGTAGACAAGCTTATATACAGTAAGCAGTTCAGAAACCTCTCACAAATTGTTTGATTTGCTGTGATGTGAAGTAGTTTAGAGATATTCTGTTTAGTTGAGAGATTTGTTACTTATATTTTAGGTTTTATTTTGTTCGCTAAATCTAAGGCAAATGACTATATAAAATCCATTTGTACAGCAAAAGAGAGAAAGATGGCTAAAGAGTTAGAGATAGAGAGACAAAGAGCGAGAGAGAGAGAGAGATCTTAACTTTTGCTAGCTTGGGTTGGCTTGTCTTGGCTTGGCTCTTTGTTGTCCTGCTGCTGCGGCTGTTGGCAGTGCCATAAAGCTAAAGCGTTCTATATAGTTATATTTACTTAAGGAAGCGGTACTGGAGCTAGGCAAGGCGAGGTTTGGGAGCTTAGGAATTATTTTTGTTATGGTACAGTCAATAGGTGTTTAAACATTTGTATGTGTATTGTGTATGTTGGTTGCTATAGGATTGGACTTCACACAAATCGTTTTCCGTACTCTTCAAATAATAAAATCAACAAAATTAAATATAAATTTTTTAGATGCAAGTGATATTTGTAAGAAATCGCATAGCTAAGGTACTTTTAGGTACTTTTATCGTATGTATTAACTTGATCACAGAATCGCCCGAGGCACTCGTGACATAATTTATGCAATTCTCAACGCCTTTTATAAATTATTTAATCTACGTTTCAGGCTTAAGTTCAACTCTAGCAGATTTGGTTTCCACTCGGTACAGGCACGCCAAAAACAAAACTTGAACAAAGGTGAACAGCAAAAAATAAGAAAGGGCTGTTCAGACAGTTATATATATAGGTGTTCATATGCTATATATATTTATATATACAGGTTCCACTCTAGGCAAAATCATAAATTATATATTATATTCATATAGTCAAGGTACCTTTAATATAATTATATATTTATATCCTATTTATCTGTCGTATTGAATCTATCTGTATCTGTATCTGTATCTGTATCTGTATCTGTATCTGTATCTGTATCTGTATCTGTATCTGTATCTGTATCTGTATCTGTATCTGTATCTGTATCTGTATCTGTATCTGTATCTGTATCTGTATCTGTATCTGTATCTGTATCTGTATCTGTATCAGCATAAATATCTATGTATTGGCACCTATTGTATATCTCCATTCCATCCTATATTTGAAACCACATTTGCTTCTCAAGCTCCGACTAGTATCACTTGCTTAAATTTTTGGCTTGTTTCTATTCGTTTTATTTTGAACAATCTTTCAGATACCCATTTTATTCGTTTTATGAGTGTGTGTGTTTCTCTTTTCAACGATATAGAAAGTGTAAACTTATAAATGAAATAAAGTTATATAATAGTATGTTTATGCGCGTGTTTTAGTTTTGCTGTTAAGGTGTATGCATGACAGAAACTACAAAATTGTTGTCGTTTTTGTTGTTATTGCTGTTGGCATGAGGCGGCTGGGTATTGTTTCGTGTGCCGTGTTTTGTGTTTGCGTTGCCCCGATCTCGTGTACATGTTGCTGTTATGTTAACCACGTTTATTTCACATAAATTGATTGCTATTGACTGGATGCCAAAGCCCAGCAAATAAAACCAGAAAAAGACAGTGCACGTGTCAATTCGCCCAGCATTGTGCGCTCCGGTAACGGTGCAGTTAGTATGTGTATCGTATTGAGGGTGCTTAAGTACGGTGTATCTGATTTCACACATATATTTATACATATATGGGTTTTGGCATTGCTCGCAAAAGTATTTTACTTTTTAGTTTTTATTTGTTTTCTTACTTGGGTGGGGGCCAATCGAATGCTATTCTCTAGCGACCTCATTTCAAGTGAAGTGTTTGTTAGCAAGTGTTATATATATATTTAGCTAAATTTCGAGCCAATTTATCCAATCGTTAGAAAAATCGTGGGGGAAGAAAACTATAATATAGTCAAATGCAGAACTTTCATGATGTTTACTTTATTAAGTGGAGTATTAAAGGAATTAGAACAGAAACTTGTGTTTATCCAATTGTCTGTATCTTTTAAGTCTTTTTAAGTCTTTGGCTGCTGAACGAAAATCTCTAAAAAATTGATTAATTTTCGAAAGAATAAGCAAAATATGAATTAATTTAATTTATTTATTTTTGTCTTTTTGCTGTAGCGCTCAGTTGACCTGTCGAAAATGTTAAAAATTAAACACAGAAGTATCTTGAACACTTATATACGTTTTGCTATATTGAGTAGTTGAATATATATATGTATATCACATATGACATTGAGTTGAATATATGTATATATTGTACGAGTATGCTATATGACATACATGATTCATATTCATTCATATTTTCATAAATATTTTTTTTTTAACAAAAACGCATGCGCGCAGCCTTTTGTCTGTGGGGACTGCTGTGATTATCGTTTGCCATTGGCCATAATAAAGTACGATTAGTGGACAAATTTTGTAGCTTAAAGCCTTTGAATAGAATAGCATTTGCACAGAAAATTAATGAAGATTATCCAATTAGTGTGGGATGCAATAAAAAAAAAAAAAAAAAAAAAAAAAAACTAAGATGAGGAGTCGAGCAAGTTATGTTCAAAATAAAAATTTTAAATATGGCTTTATTTTTAAATTTAAGCTATCAGATTTAAAGCATAGAGTAGAACACGAGGCAAAGAGTAATGTAGCAAAAGATTGAAACTTAGATAGATTATCTCGATTGCCTATGAAATTCCAATTGAAAATAAGTTATATGAGTTCTTTGATTTGTACTTTATTTTGGCTCAAGGACAAATTTGAATGGCATTGCAAAAAAACAATTATGAACACAACATTTAATTGTTAAAAATTTTGTTTTTTAGAATATATGTTTATATATATATATATATTTAAAATAAAGTTTAAATATTTTTGTATAATGACTATATATGCATTTGGAAAATTGCAATTTGCTTTCAATGTTTTTAAATGAAAAATGAGTCGATAATATGAAATTAAAATCAAGCGAAATGAACTATGAATAAATTGTGGACACAAAATGTGTGTTAAGCGAGAGTAAAGGCAAAAAGGACAGAGAGAGAGAGTGAGAGAGACAGAGAGAGAGAGAGAGAGAGAATAGGAGAGTATGACAGAGAGAGATAAGAAGTACAGATTTTTGGTTGAGAGTTAAATTAGGAAGACATATGATTTCTTTTTTTTTTGTTTTGAAAGAAAACAGAAAATTTGATTTTCTATTTTTTCTTTTATATATATATTTTGTTGTTGATAATGATGTTTTTTTTTTTTTTTTTTTTTTTTTTTTTTTTTTTTTTTAAATTATATTTGGTTGGTATGTACCATGAGAACTTCCGAAACCGAACTGATACTGAGCACATACATTGTGACGCCGACCTCCACAGGGGGACCTGCAACATATACACACACACATTGACGATTGAGGTATTTTCTTTTTTTTTTCTTGCTATTTTTGTGTTTGACTGTCGCTGTTGTTGTGGTTCTTGTTGTTGTCGTTTTGTTGTTGTTGTAGTTGTTAGTGTAACCAAAAAATTATTGTATGAATCTTACACACACACCATGAAGGAATGCAGACAGGCAGCAGACTTTTTGCTAGCACTGTCAGCTCTTTAATGTCCTTATCTCTATATAATATTTTGTTTTTCTCACACTATTATTATTATTTTTAATTTTTACAGGCAAAATTAAGTTTATAAAGTACAGTTGTGCGCGTTTTTCTATTTTTTATTTGGTTGTGCTTGAGGTTTTGCTTTTGTCTTATTGCACGCGCCGAATGAAAACCAAATCAACTATTCGAGTTTTTTTCTAAGTATTTTTTTTTTTTTTGTCATGTTTTTGCACAGCTCTATTAAAGCTATAAACGCTAGCGTAATGAAAAAACAATAGTTTCATTTTCTAAAATTATTTATAATTTATCGTTTGCTGTGAAAGCGGTTAAACACACCATTTGAAAAAGCTTTGAGTGGCTCAGAATTGTTGGCAGCTGCAAGTTAAGAGAATTTGTATCTTAAAGCCTTGTATGATATGCGTGAGTGAGTGGTTTCGGGGTGTGGGAGACAGAGAGCTCATTAAAAATCAGGAAGTAGAAGGAGACGAACAAAAAATCCACAATGAAATGGCTAAACGAAAGTTAACTTTGATTTTTTTCTTTTTGGAATTGTGAGTGTTGGATGAATCTCTAGATTGTTGTGTGATTGGATTAATTAGGTAATTAGGGTAAGGAAAGCTTGTTTAATTGTGCTCGTAACCAATTACAGAACAAAATTGACACAGAGAGAGACAGAGAGAGTGAGAGTGAATCTCGTTTTACACACTAAGTAAAAGCGTGAGAGTCGTATATTAGGAAAAAAGCATTGCCAATCTTAAGTTTAGTTTTGTAGTTAGTTCTAAAATAAACAAGTTCAAGATCAACTTCAAGATTTCGTTTCTTTTCTGGTTGCCTCACTTTCGGTACCTATTATTCGAACAGTTTGAACCTAAGAGGAGTCAGCACTAACTGGCGAGAAACCTACAAGAAGTTCAAATTAAGATAAGCTAAATCATAATTGAAAGAAACAGAAGAGCTAAAAAACTGATAATTAAAGCCAGAAGAAAACACAAACGAAGAAAATTACTTTTATACAAATTGTACTACGAACTCGTGTTTCAGAAACAAAAACAAGTGTTTATTAATAAATATTTATTTATATATATATTTGTATGTGTGTGTGTTGTTATATAACTGAAGCAGTGTTTATTGAGAATTCAAATACTAAAGTAAAGTGAAATCGAAATACAATAAAAAAATCATGAAAACAGAAATAATTCCAACAACAGAGACAGAGATTATGCGAGCGAGTTAGAGAGAGAGACAGAGAGATATACATAGAGAAAGAGAGAGAGCGCTTAACGTTACAAAAAAATTATTTTAAGGTACAAAGTTTCATTTAGTTTGTACCATTTTCACTTCTGAGAGCGAGCTGATTGATAGCACATACATGGTGACTCCGACTTCGACAGGAGGTCCTGAAACACGGCATGATTATATAGGTATATATATATATACTGATATATATTGTTTTATATGGAATATATATATGTATATAACGCTAGTCAGTTAAAAGAAAACTAGATATATGATGAGGCAACGGCCTTTGCTACATTATAAATATTTGGTTGTTGTTGATATATAGAGTTGGTGCCCCCTCGCATTCAAGCCGCGTTTAGCCTATATTTTTTTTTTTTTATAGTGTTGTCTAGTTGTTCTTCATATATTAATATATTTATTTATATTTTAAATGGTTCATTTGTTCGTACTTACCACCATAATTGGGTCTTACTCTTTTGTCGTAACTAACACTAAAGGAGTCGAGTATAGCGGATATGTTTACATCACCCAACATGCTGCCGCCGCCAGTTCTATATTAAAGACAAAGAAGAAGAATAAAATTTTATAGTAAAATAAATAGTCCAATTTTAAGTAATGTTTGGAGTAAAATTGGAAAAATCTGTAATAAAAAGTGAGGAAACATTTTATAAATATACATTGATGTAATCCTACAGAAAATGGAGGAATTTCTTTTTAAGATCTGAGACATAGCCCGAAAACTCTAGAAAAAGAATCAAACACCCAAAGGTGAGAAATAATGAGAAAGAGAACAAGAGAAAGAGACGGGCTGTGTGTGTGAGAGAGAGAGAGTGACTATGAGTGAGATAAAGAGATAGACTGAGAGAGCGAGAGAGATAGAGAGAGGGAGTGTGAGATAAAAGCCAAGAGAAATGCAAATAAAAAGACGAGAACTTCTTTAGCAAATCTTAACCCATCTTCCATTGTCTCCTTGATTTCTTTTATATTTATTACGAGACATTATCTTCAAATCCGATATTCATTTGTCCCGTCGTTACTTGAATACAGTCTATTCATTTGTATATATATCTCAGTCATGTTTTATTTCACATACATCCAGAGTACATAACATACATACAGTATATTAGAAAAGTGCTTCACATAACAAATTTTCTATATGCATTTATTTAAGCATATTGTAAAAGATATATAAATAAGGACATATAATGTATGTATACATATATGTTATTTGTTCTATAGGCTGCTAGCTGCCAGAGCTCTTGGCTGTAATCAACATTTATACAACTTTATTAAGGCCTTGCGTTGCTAGACATTTTATGGCTACAGGGTATAAAAACGGATGAAATGGAAAAGGCTGCTGCAGGTACATGTGTCTGTGTGTGAGTGTATTTCTGCCTGCATGTATGTTTACATGTATGCATGTGTGTGTGCGTGCTTTTGTGCTACATTTACTTTATTTGGTACCAAGTGCACACACCCACGCAAAGTCAAACAGTCAAACGGGCCACATAAACATATATGTACATATATATATATATATATGTATATATTTTATATATTTATTTATGTGAGTGCACATATATGTACTGTATGTGAGTGTGTGTGTGCTTGTGTGTATTATTTATGGCAAGTCCCTGGCGTGACTCTGTTTATTTGCGTCTATTCTGCGCTAAACTGTGCTATTAAAGCGCGTTTGTTGGCATTTTAACTGTCTTGCTCGAGTGTATGTGTGTGTGTGTATGCCTGCCGCTCTTGTGTGTGCGTGAGTGAAATCACAATTTAATAAAAGTTACGCCTGTAAATAAACACCCAATATGAGTTGCTTTGTGCGCGCGCGCAGTTCAAGAAAATGCTTCGTTTTTCGTTGTTCGCTTTTCGTTTTCCTTTTGTCACATTTTGAAAATTTTCATATAAATTTTGATTCAATTATTATTAGAGCTGAATTGCTTTTAATTTAGCAAGCAGCTGTAAGCTGTAATCAAGGCAGTCTCGACTGAGCGCACACGCTCTCTAACTCTCTCTCTCTCTCTCTCGCTCGCTCGCTCGCTCTTACTCTCATTCGGCCTTTCTCTCTCTCTCGCTTTGAGTCTCTTTTATGTATACGCATTAAGCCAAAAGCCGCCGCAAAATGAAAAAAAAAAAAAAAAAAAAAAATGGCAGCCTATTTATAAATACACACACACATATACAGACATAGACATATACGCACATAGATGAGTATACAATAAAAAGGCAAGCTTCTAGCTCCTACACTTGTTGTCGTTGTTGTTGTTGTTTCAGTTGATGGGCTGCCAACAGTTGATATGCGGTTTTGCCTTTTGGATAATGAAAAAGTTTTGATTGCTATTTGATTTGAGTTTAAGATGGCAGCACTTCATACGCGCCTACACCGCTGCGTATGCGCAATATTTGTTATTGCGCCTATTACAATATTTGTACATAAAGCATGTCAGACGGCGGCTGCAGAAGAGGACAGCGAAAATGTTTAATCTGACAGCGCTCTGCGCTGGCAATTGCTAGGCAAGCAGTATTGGGGCGTGGCCGGCCGTATACAGCATGTCGTATACGTCATATGCAAATGAGCTGAACTAATTATAATGCCACATTTTATCAACTTATTTATGCAGCTGCGCGAGGACAGCCGCCACAATGCAAACACAAGGGGGAGACATGTGTAAATAACTGTGTGAGTGTGTGTGTACATATGTGTGTGTCTCTGTGGATTACTTGGCTATTGAGTGCACTCGAAAATATTCAAGCAGCGTCCAAATATTTGCCTATTGAGACATGTAGCAAGCACACAAGTTGAATTGACTGTTTGTTATCTTATTGTAAGGCTTTACTAGCTGCTTAGCCAACGAAAGTGATGAACTAGCAGTTGCCCTGTATTTAATAATGGCATAGATGATATAAATATATATTTTATTATTATATATTACTAAAAATATAAATTATATATTTTAAATTTCGAATGATGGCCAGAAAAAGTGCTCAACTCCTTTCAAGAAATTACAGGGTATTTGATTTAGAGCAGACGATTTAAATGTAGATGAAATAATGTTCATAGATTTGTTTCATAATTTTGAAACCGTTGTTTCACAGTCTTCGCAATAACTGTCAAAAATGCTAATGCCCAACACTTTTAGACTACAGGGTATACAATATATGCACTTCAAGCAAAGTATTTGTTTATAGACTCAATGTTGATTTGTAAAGCAAGAGCATGATAATTCGTCTATCATGAGCGTTTGATAAAAGATTCTCATATGTTACAGGGTATGCAAAATGTATAAAAATATTTATATATACACAAAGCAAAGCCTCAATTTCCTTCAAATATAATTTGTGATATAATAACTTGATTAATATGTATAAAATAATCTGCCGTGGGTGTGGCCCAGTTCATAAATTATATTTTTATTGTAATATACATATTTCCTGAGGCAATTGCTGCAAGTGCATGAACTAATAAAAAGTTATATTTACTGCTGCATAAATATGTTTATTACACCTAAGACATAATGTGAATGCATATAATGCTAATAGAAATAAAACAACTTTTCGAGCAAAATAAAAGTTCTAATTGGAAATTCTAATGCTGAAACTTTCCGAAAAGTTAATGCAAAATAAAATATTTTATTTAAGTTTCAGCTAGAGAATGTTGGTGAAAACTCTTAAAACTTCGCTACAAACTTCCATTTTCAGCCATACATTTTTGAACACCAGAAGTGCTTATTTGGCCCATTGTGCAGGCGCACTGCGCGCATAAGTAGGCAATGCTTTTTTCTCTGCTCCTTTCAGTAACACACAAAATTGCAAAGTGGCTTGCACAAGTTTCAAGCAGCAGCAGCAGCAGCAGCAGCACAATAAAAGTTGTAACAGCCGCAGCAACAACAACAACAACAATAAAATGTCATGCGCAGCAGCGAGTGCTAGGTCCAAGCCCAAAACGTGTCGCCAAGTGTTATGCCAACACCATCCGCCATATTATCGCTGGCCACAGTTGTTTTGTTGTCTTATCTGTAGCGTTGCTGCTCACATTGAATGCTTGCCTTTGTACCTCTGTGTGTGTGTGTGTGTGACAGTGTGCTGGTGTGTGTGTGTGTGTGGCAACGCCCCTGCGTAACTTATGTTGCTCGGCAGCAAATGAAAATGTAAGAAATATCTTTGTTATTGTTTGTTGCCGTTGCTGTTGTTGTTGTGATTGTTGCTGTTGCTGTTGCCATTGCCGTTGCCGTTGTCATTGTCGTTTTTAGTGGCACTTTTAGCGTTGGGCCATTACGTATACGTTGCGTTGGACACGCGCCATTGCATAAATTCAAGTGTTATGTTAAAACAAAACGGAAATGCGAAGCAAAAGCAAAAAAAAAAAAAAAAAAAAAAAAAAAAAATGAAAATGAAAATGAAAAAGCAGCTAGCAAAACATTATCTTGCTGCCACTCAGCTAGAACCACATTCTCTCTTCCTCTCTCTTTCTCTCCTGCTCACTCTCTCGCTCTCCAAATCCGGGACACCCATGTCAGACAAAAGTCTAGCTGGCATTGCCAGCTTCAAGATAAGCACAACTTGGCAAAGGCCTTTATTTTACGCAGTAAAACGACTTTCTCTCCGTGTGTATGTGTGTGTGGGTGTGTGACTCGGGACTTTTACGCGGCAATTGTGAAACCCATCATGTGACTAAGCGTTTTTTAATAAAGTGATAACTTGATGCCTGACGTTTCCTAAAAATAAACATATTTCAGAAGCGAAAGCTGATGCTTGGAGCATGAGAGCACAGGAAAAATGGCCGGATAAACATGTTAGCAGCTGACCACGCCCACGCAAACACACACACAAACAGCATAAAAGCTAGATTTTTGTGTGGGTGTGACAACATTATTGAATCGAATAAAGAGAAACATATTTGAGGGATTAGAAATATGCTCGAAATTGAGGACACAATTGGAGAAAAGAATTGAAGGGAAAATGAACTGATATATTTTTTTAAATCATTATAAATGATTCTTTTTAATCATATGTATATATAGCCAAAGACAGTCTGCATAGACATAGCTATATAATATATACCCCATAAGAGAAAATTTCTCACTTTACTCTCACTTACATCACTTATGGGATATGCTTAAGCATCGCATTAGATTGTGTTTTGATGAAATCAAATTTCAAATTCAATTGATTCAACAGCTAAATGTGAGGGGAAATGCATAAAAAAACTGCATTAGTCTGACAAGTCCTTGACATTTTCAAAATGAACATCAACAGACAGCAGAAGCCCGCAAAAAGAGTCTAGCAACCAGGCTAAGGCTGGCAAGTATATTGGAAAAGAAAAGGCAAAAATGTTGCTGAGCGAATTGCATTACGAGATACAATTGAGGAATGAAACGGCTGGGGCCAATGCCGCCTGCTGCCGTGTCTGGGCTTTATTAAATATTTGAAAAGCGCATTGAAAATGGCAAAGGCTGGCCGAACAGCGACCCAGCTAGCTAGCTAGCCCCTTTCGCCCCCTGCGTCATCATTCTCTATTCTGTCTGTGGCCAGACCCTTTGTGGATATTCTCAATCATCCTCAAAATGTGAAGGAACAACAATTTACGCTCAATGGCACTCGACGGCGAGCTGTTGTCCCAGCTGCTGGCAGCGTCTCGGGCAGGATATTTTTTTTTGCAAATACACTTGCATAGGGCATGGGTCCAAGGTTATCGAATGTGTAACGGGAAAATGAGGAAAACTTGCTTAAAAATTGGATCAGAATTTACGGCGTAGTTTCCAAATTCAAGATGACGTATAAAAGTTATAGGTAATTTAATAAATAAATTACATTCAACATTATTCGTTGTTGAGTTTTTTGTTAATATTAATATTCTTAATTTTCTATAAATTATTATATTATTTTTTATTTTTTTTTAAATTTATTTTATATTTCATATTCTTAAAAATATAAAATTTAATAATAATAAAATAGATAAATGTCAACATTTTTCACATTAAATCAAGTATATTTCAGACCCTAACTCTTCCGCTCACATCTATTTTTAGTGCATTTGCGAGTCGGCCAAGCCCTATCAAAACAATCTACTTTCATGCTGCTGAACGATGCAGCTTGGCACACACAAACACACAAACACACACACACACACGCACTACCAATACACATTGCTGCTGCTGTCGTCAGTTGGGCGGTGTTGCTTTGTCGGTGGCACTTCGGCATTATCTGCCATCAATAAATTCCAAGTGAAGTGCGCACTTGTGTGGCAAGTGCCGCACAACAGGGCACAGCGGGCGATAGAAGAAGGAGAAGGAGAGGAGAATCAGGAGCAGGAGCAGCAGCAGCAGCAGCAGCTAGTGCCAGCCGTGTCCAGTCTCCAGCCAGGCAGGAAGTTGTTGGGTCTAAAGTGAACAGCAGCAGGCGTCGCACTTTTTTTCCTCTTTGATTTCATTTTTTTTGTGCTCGCACAAATTGTGTCGATGTGTTGCTTTGGCCTTTAACCTTTCTTGGCGGCAACTTACTCCGTGTATGTGTGTGTGTGTGTGTGTGTGCGTGTGTGTGTACAAGCAAGGCTATCATTTGCTGTGCTGCATGTGCTGGATGTGTGTTGGCTGTGCAATGTTGCATGAAAAAGTGGCGTAAAGTCAACTCCAATGCCGCCTGGCCCAAATAAGCAGCCAACTGTGCTGAAAATCGTGCCACTTGCCACATTTCCACGACATTCGCGGCCCCATCTCTGCCTCTGCCTGCCCCGCCCAGCTGGATAGGCACTACACGCGATCGGCTCAGCCCTTAAACGTGCATTTGTATGTCTCAGCTCTAGTTAGTGGCAGTCGCCTCAGAGACTTTGGGCCCAGCCATTTGATTTACTTCAATTGCCTGCTTTGGGCGGCTTATGCAAATGTTATGTGTGTGTGTGTGTGTTTGTGTGTGTCTACACTACCTCAACCTCTGTCATTCTCTTTTTCCACTGCACGTAAATATGGCCTAATGAACGTTAACCCGAAAAGGAAAAGCAAAACATTGCCAAATGCCACAATTGTGGACATTTCTTTTGGCCCGCTAATCAAATATGTCGCATGCACCTCTCGAAAGCCAAACAAACTACCTTTCTCTTTAATATGTAAGAGGTATGTGACAGCCCTTCGCGCTCCCCTCTACCCTGTACCTAGCCAGTTGGTAATTACGAGTGCTGCGCCAGCCAGTTGTCATTTTTAAGCCTGCGTCGCTTTTTAATGGCCCTTGGGCCGCATGCAAATGCGAGCTTAATAAATTGCTAACATTTATTTCGAAAGTAAAAAAAAAAGCAAAACGCGTCCTCACTGTAGCAGTATTTACTGTAGCATTTACTGTTGACCTGGTCGAAAACAAGCTGTCATTGCGCCTAATTAGCCACGCTGAACATTTTTCAGTGGCAGCGCCAGAGCCAGCCGCAGTCAACTAATTTTGTATAATCATAAATTAGCATGAACTATGACTCCATTGCGACACACACACACACACACACACACATACACACAGACACTCAAACACACACAGCACTTGCTGCAGTTGTGCATTGCAGCAAACTGTCGCTACAATAAAATTTATTGTTATTAAAATATTGAGCTTAAGCGCTTTTTTTTTATTCAGCAATTCATTTTGGATAGGTTGAGTGAGAAAAATATTGATTTTTATATGAATACTATATGTTTAATTATTATATATGGTGTAACTATATCTGTGTATCTAATATATTTACATAATCTCAACATAAACTGATCATAAGTATCCAGGTTTTCATAGTAACTTCTTAGCACTCTATCCATATGATATCTCTCTATTACTATCTCAATCTCTAAGCCAAGTAGACTGGAATATGAAATGAAAGTCTTGAAAAATCTGTTTTAAGCACTTCGAAGTATATCATAGCATCGGTACTAACTATTATCTCCATTTACCCTTCAGTAATCCTTTTTATGCACTTGGAAGTATATCAAACTATGCTAACTATTATCTCTAACTAACTATTATCTCAAAGTTTTGTTTTAATTACACAAAGTCAATCATTCAAACAACTATTGAACTTTCTCATTCTACCACAAATTGAATAACTTGTTTATGTGAACTTCATTAATTATATCTATTCTGATTGGAATGACAACAAGAGTTTCAAAGTATCAGCCTAACCATGTAAATCAAATAATCAACTAATTGTTTCAATCAACACTTGCGCTTGGCTCTTAGGCAAATGTATTTTCATTTAGGGGGTGTCAAAAAGTCAATGTGCTGATATATCAATCGGATAATCGGAAAAATTTGTATTATATTGCTCAGTGATATCAATCAATATATATATGTGTCTTTATAGTAATTAATCTATGCTCTGTTTTTATTCCTATTAAACGATATTTATTATTATCCACATGCGGGAATTTTCCTATACAGAAAGATTACATATGCAATCGACTGTGTACTCTATAAAAACATTTCTTTTTGATATTCAATTGATTCACATACTAAAGATATATAATGCATTCGATGCATATTTAGTCTAGCAATCAGTCAATCAGCTTTTACTTTTTTAGTGGACTCATGAGAACTAAGATATTAGACCATTCCCAATTACATAAGGCTTACATCTATTCAGTTGGTCAATCAATCAATCAATTTGCATAACTTACGCAGATTGCACTGTGGTGCTCCGTTTGGGGCCCGTCTCCTGTACGATTAGCGCCATATTTATGGCTAGCCAAATTGTTAGCAGGGGCGTCCGGGTGCGGGGCGTTAGTATAGTTAATTTATCCATTGCTGAAACACTCATGGTGGTGCAATTAGTTGTTGTTGCTGTTGTGGTGCGTGGCAAAAGTCAAAAGGGTTTACTTTTGACTTGGAAGGGTTTTATTCGAGGGTGCGTATTATTGCTTAGTTAAAAATTTTTTCGTTTGGTTTTTGTTTTTGTTGCTTTAGCGTGGCATTAACAATGTAATTTGTTGTTGTTGTTGTTGTTGGTATAAAGTAAGTATTAGTTGATGTTTTACAGTTACAGTTGCAGTATTTAGTTAAGTAATGATCTCTGCTTCTTCTTCTTCTTCCTCTTCTTTGTCTTCGTTCAGTTGTATAGCTTCTTTGCTTATCCAATTCTAATTTCCTGTCGCTCAGTCAGTGATTTAGTTGTTGTTGTTGTATGTTTAGGCAGCGAGGCATTCAGTCAGTACATCAGTGCATGCGTTAGTAGCTGTGTATGTGTGTGTGGGTGTGTGTGTGTGTGTCTTTGTGTGAGCGTGTCTCTGTGTGTGTGCGTGTGTTAGTTAATGTCTCAATACATGCGCTGCCAATGCGATATCGTTTGACTGCGCGCTGTCCAGGCGTAGCTCAACCAGAACAATGCCAAAACGAATAGCATCAATTGCTGACAGAGCAGCACTGAATCGGAGATCGATTCGAGCTCAACTGCGCTGGGCGTGTGCCGCTGCAGACGACGACTGGCATGAGACACTATACCAGCGATTGTCTCCTGTTGATGCTGATGCTGATGTTGTTGTTGTTGTTGTGCCGTCTCCTCGTTTGTTGTCTCTCTGCTCCGTTGCCTTGTTGTTGTTCCTGTTGCTGTTACTGTTGCTGTTGTTGTTGTTGTTGTCCGCGGCCACATCAATTGCCAATTGCCTCGTGTTAGCCCTCGCTCTGCTCTCTCTCATTCGTTTTGCGGCTGCTGCGTTGACTCGACTCTAGCTCAGTATGCTGTTCATTTTTCTATTTCTGTCGCTTTGTCGCTCTTTCAATTCGTCATCCAAATAGGTGCTCCATTCCATAGCCTTTGTGGTTTGTTTTGGTTAAGTGTCCTGCTTATTGCTATATTCGCACTGCACCTTTATTGTCCTCGACCTTTAAGCAGCGCCTGCTGCCGCTGTTGTTGTTATTGTTGTTGTTGCTGCTGATGTTGCTGTTGTTGCAGTTGAATTCTCTCATTTTAGGTGCTTGGGTTTGGGAATTGTTCGTGTATTTAATTTGCCTTTAGCTTTAGCCTTTGACATTTTTACTACGATTTATGTTTCCAATTAAGTTGTGTGTCTTTCCTTATTGTTTGATTTCTTTTGTTAAGTTTCTAATAGTTCAACACTGAAATATTTAAAAAAACATGTTTGTTTTGTGATTTTGGTTAACGAATTCCGAATTTAAAATTTAGTTAGCTGCCGATTTCATTTAGTGTATATTTTGCATGATAGAAAAATATTAACTCAAGTTTGTATTTTTATTTTTGAATTTTCGAAACTTTTTCAAGATTGTTTATTTGTAATTTAGGTGTTTTCATTTTAATTAATTAATTTTTTTTTTTTTAGTGAGCATTATTTTTAATTTATTATTTTAATTAATTTATTTTTTATATTATTATGATTATTTTGAAATATATATATATTTTTTAATGCTTCTACTTTATTTTACTTTCCTTTTAATTTAGCTTAAATTTTTTTTTTTGCTTGTATATATATATATTTTTTATATATTTATTTTGTATATATAACTTCATATAATAAATACATATTTCTATG
Organism: Drosophila arizonae; assembly: GCF_054131065.1. Taxonomy (NCBI): domain Eukaryota; kingdom Metazoa; phylum Arthropoda; class Insecta; order Diptera; family Drosophilidae; genus Drosophila; species Drosophila arizonae. The sequence continues at coordinate 3,035,809 of NC_142924.1, read as the reverse complement.
ATTTATTTTTATTTCTTGTTATTTCTTTTAGAATTAATTTTTGTCAATTTATTTATTTAGTTAATTTTTTCAAATATTTTTTTTATATATTCCAATTAGTCACTTTCTGTCTTTACAGGTTCAGCTTAGTGTGTTGATCTGAGTTCACAGTTTTGTTGCACTTTTAAAATATTGCATTACATTCTTTTGGAATTTTGAATTTTTCAGTATTAGAATATATTTTTAATAATAATTTTCAATTTTAGCAATATCAGTTAATTACAAAATGTATAAATAAATATATATATATATATATAGGTCTATACATATATGAATCTGTCTAGCTTGTGCTCTTAGTTTGCTTTCCATTTCAAATTTCTAAAGCCTTGCAAATTTAGCATTCAATCTATGCATGCGTATTAGTATACTGACACACAGACACATATCAACAGCACAGTTATACTGACACACATACGCACTCGCTCACGCACACATACACACACACACACACACACGCACACACACACAGATGCGTTAGCTCTTTTGTATACTTGTAATTTTGTTTGGTTTTTGCCACTTCTTCTGCTTGTTCAGCTTTCGTCTTCCGTAGATATATACATATATATGTACTGTACACATATAGATAGACATATAGATATATGCAAATATATATGTATATATATACTATTTATATTTTTGCTGGCTGCTTGCGTCCGTTACATTTTCTCAGCTGCGCGTTTGAATGGCGTTTGGCCGCGTTGGCAATCGGGCCAGACCCGTTGACAGTTGGTTAGTGCCAGTTGGCCGAGAGAGAGCACAGCCCGCAGAGAGAGAGAGAGAGAGTTCGTTGAAGCCAAAAATAGCTTGAGCCTGCTTCACACCGAGAGAGAGAGAGAGAGAGCGAGCGAGCGAGAGAGAGCGCGCTCCTGTAAGTATGCTAAGTCTGCAAAGGCAGAGGCTCTTCAGCTCACGCTCAGCCTCTGACTCTGCCTCTCGACATCTCTCTGTGGCTGTCTGTCTGTCGGTCTGTTTGACTGTGCTTTGGGCCATGTTTTTGTTCCCTTTTGGACTTGGCTTTTTGCAGAAATGTCACTGGCAAACAGGCAACCCCGGCAGTTACACTCTGTTTAGCATAAACGCTTGCTACTTGGCTCCTGCCACCAGCCAGCTGCATGTGTGTGTGTGTGTGTGTGAGTGCGCGTAGGTCCTTTGTATTGCTATATGTATGTATGTACGGATGTGTGTGTGTGGGTGTTTTCTTTTTTAATTTTAGCTTTTTTTCTCTCTAAGCGCATTTGATTTGTATGCCGCTTAGGCTTCTTCCGGCGCCTCCTCATTGTAATATGTTATTTTTTCTCCCCCTAAATTCTCGTGCCTTTTTATACATTTGCACATATCTCGTTAATTGGTTTTGTTTAGTATGTGAGTGAGTGTGTGTGCGTGTGGCTGTATGTCTATGCTTGCGTGTGCGTGGTTTTTGCTTTCCAAAAATTTCGCCTTCACCGTTTGCTTTGATTGCATTTTGTGGCAAAGCATTTCAAATTTGTGCCAGACGCTTAAATATTGTTGTTTTGTATGCGATTGTGCACGAATGTGTGTATGTGTGTGTGTGTGAGTGTTAGTGTGCGCTGTATTGTTGCCATGGCTGTTTTGCCTGTTGTTTCAACTTGTTAAAAAGGCATGCGAGGAGCTAAGCCTTTTTGCCTTGCCAAATAAATTACATAAGCATACACACACACACACAAACACCCACACACACACACTGATTGGCGTACATGAACATACGCGCTGCACTGTATTATGCCTGATAAGACTTTAGCTCATATTAATTAAGTTTCAGTTATGAATATGTGTATCAGTGTGCGTGTGTGCGTGTAAGCTGCCATTGAAACTGCGTGCTGAGCCTATGGCCTTTGTCTGAGAGTTTATTAATGAGTTTTACATATTTGATGACCTACAAAACGAGGCGCTTTAATATGCATGGCCCCATACAGCTGCCAACAACTTTTGGAGCCTCGCTCGCATATTTGATGATGGCCAACTTGCAAATTACTTAATCAGATTTTATAGACAGCTTTTGCCGTTAAGTTTCTGCCAAAGTCTGCCGAGTATATCTATAGATCTTACATATATATATACATACTCTGTATATATAGGTATATATATAGGTATATATTTCTCGGCTCAGTTGCCAGCGCTTGAGGTGCTGGCTAAGACTTTAAGCCATTAAGCTTTGGGGCCAGTATCATTAGCACAAGCGAGCTCCTTTATCACAGCTAACCAACTGTCTGTGTGTGTGTGTGTGTCTGCTGGCTGTTTGATATGTGGGTCTGCACGTTTTTGGCAATTAAAAGCATATGCGGGCCGGCCTGCCTCATCAGGCTAATCAACGAGCGGCCAAGCCAACAACAATTTACTGGCAAATAAAACAAAGCCAAGTTAGCAAGACGCATGGGGCGGAGGCTGTCAGAACTGAAGCGTCAAGGCGGCTGCCAAAGCGAAGCGCACGAAGACGCCGACGAATTTGACGGCGCGGTGCGATGCTCCTAACTTATGCAGAGTGCCACTAATACAGGCAAAGAAACGTATACACACACACACACACACACACACACACACACACACACACGAACGCACGCACACAGTCAAATACACACGCGCTGCAGCAGACTCCTTTTTGCCTACATTTCTTAGTATTTATTTAGGGTTTCTTTTTTGTTGTGCGTATGTGTGTGAGTGTGTGTGTGTTTGTGCGTATATGCCAAGCGTACACGTTTAAAATTTTCTTGGCTATTTTTTTTTACACTTTTACATTTTTAATGAATACTTAAAAAAGTTGTTTTTTTTTTTATTTTTATTTTTTTTTTGTAATTCAAATTTGAGCCAAAAATATATATATTACATTTAATTTAAATATGTTTCAATTTTTTAGCCTACATTTACTGTGCTATGCTCTTACACACTCATACACACACACACACGCATACACACAAACGCACGACGCGCTCTCTACACCAAGAAATATGCATAAAGTTGGCTTCGATTTTTGCAGCTACGCCTCTTTTTCGCCCAGCGCCAGATTGAAGCACAGTTCATATATATTACACTTTGTATACATATACATATATATTTATACATATTTGTTATAATCCAAAATTATCGAATTTAAGTGAGTTACATTGTGCGGAATTTGGCATATTTTTGTTGGCATTTATTTAAACTGTGTTTGCTCTTGGCCATACCAGAGAAGAAGTGGAAAATGTATCTATGGCTCGCTTTGAACTATTTTCTTTTCTTTTCTGTTTTATTTTTTCTGTTTTTCTTTTCTTTTTTTTTTTTCTTTCTTTTTTTGCACACAGCGTTCACGAGGACAAAACGTCTGCACTCAACTCGACACGGACACGGACTCGGACTTGTGACTCGGGCAGCAGCAGCAGCAGCAGTAGTAACAGCAGCAGCGCCTACGTTGGCGTCGTCGCCGGCGTCAGCGTCGACGCGCTCAGCACACAGAAACTGAAATAAGAAGAAGCAGCAGGCTGGCAGCACTCTTCGTGCAGGACCGACTGGCACAGTGTTTAGAGTAGAGCACGAAGCTGGGCGCGACTGCCGAGCCGACGAAGCGTAACAGAAAACAAATGCCGAAGCTGCCATTCGAAGCCGAAGCACGAAAGACGAAGCCTAAACCGGGCCGACAGCTGCACGCTTCAGCTCTCAGCAGACTAAGCGAAAGAAAAGAGCGAGAGAGTGGGAGTGGAAGTGGGAGTGGGAATGAGTGAGAGTAAGGAGCAAAGGGTGTGAGTGAGTAGTTGCTGCTGCTGCTGCTGCTGCTGTATGTAACTGTAGCTGTTGGTAAGTCCTTGTTATTGTTGGCATTAAGCTCACGCTACTGCCCTGCCCTGCCTCAGCGACGCAGCAAACGTTTTGGGCCTCTGATGGCTGTCTAAGCCCCACTAACTATATTTGTTGGTGCTGTTGCTGTTGTTGTTGCTGCTGCTGCTGCTGGGTATGGCAGCACGCAAGCAGCTCTGGCACTTCTCGCTCACAAATCAACATAAATCAGCTAAATCGTCGGGATACAAGCAGAGCAGCAACTGCAACAGCAGCGGCAGCAGCAGCAGTCGCAGCCGTGGCCGCCGGCTAAAGCTCTGCGTTAGTAGATGTTGCTGTCATATCTGTTGTTTTTGTTGCTGCTGTTGTTGTTTGCCGTTAGTGTAACGTGCATTTCAGTCTCTATATAGTTCATTTACTGACACTGCTGCTGCTGCTGCTGCTGCTGCTGCTGGCACACTTGTCGTATGCGTCATATATTGACCAAGACTTGCAATCATTTATGTGTGCCAAGCTGTTGACAGTTGCTCTTTAAATATCAAATTCATTTTGCTTTACAAATGAAGCTTTCACTTACGTTAAGTACGACATTTTGCTGCAGCTAAAGAGCTGAGAGCATTTACCCAGTCATATGAAATTTACTTCAACTGAGATATTCAGATAGAAGAGCAAGAAATTTGCCTTAAATTTTGAATAATATTTATGTATATATTCACATCTCTTTAGTATAAGTATTAAATTGAAATACAAATCATAATATATCTATAAATTTTTCTTATCTTATGTGTAAAAGTAAGTGTATATCGTAGATCTACATATTAAAATAGTCTCAATATTTTAAAGAGTTCTTTGTAATCAAAATAAGCATTTATGATTTTTATGAATTCAGTTTACGGCCAGCAATAAGGACATTTAAGGAGTCGAATTCAATGCTGAGGTTGACTTTTCACTGCGCACTGTTTGATTTTTAATAAGCATAAATTTTTGGTATGAAGCTTCAGTACGTTCCGTACACCCAAGCGAATCACGTATACGCTCTCATTCACACAAACACTCTCGCACACACACACACTCACAAACATTCGCGCACACACACGCAAATTGATTGAGTTTGCCGTTGTCATTTGTTGCTGTGGCTGGCCAAATTTATGAAAATGAAATGCCAAAGCTTTTGCGCCTCGCACGTGTGTGCGTGTATGTATATAACTGCCGTTGTGTGTACGTGTGTGTGTGTGTGTGTGTGTGCGACAGCGTTAAATTAATGAAACACATGCAGGCAGCAAACGTTGGGTAATTTGTCATTTCGACAAATTTTGAATTATTTAAGCGGAAATCTTAGCGCCCCAAGAAACCAAACAGGGAAAACAGAAAGAGAGCAGAAAATGCTCAACTGATTTGTGATTGTGACTCGTGACGCGTCACAGTGATTGTCGTTGTGATTGTGATGGATATGGATGACAATTTAGCAATTTGAATGATTTAAAATCTTACGTTTACCCTTATTTTGCTATCATTTTATTTTCTTTTATTTTGAAGCTTGAATATTTCTTAGACAAACATAAATAATTTGATAACGTTGCAAAATTTCTGGATAAAAGATTCAATAATTTTGAAGGTATTATATTATGTAGTTGCTTTTTGACTTCTGATCATAACTGGAAAGCTCATCCGTATGAAGCGTTGCTTTTTGGTAAGATGACAGATTCACACATTTATCTTTGTTAGTCTCATTCACGCCATTAGCAATTTTACAGTTGGGATATTTATCATCATAGATTATAAAATATTACTACTACTACATTGAGCTATAAGAGTCTGTATAAAATATATACCTCTCGGTCTCAGAACCTAACATGAGTATACCAATTAAATGAGCACAGTTGGTAAGGATTGTGAGCGAATCTATGATCCACTCTTTGTCTGACTTGAATGACTTTACTTACACATAGCTGCATGAGTATGTGTTATAGAATCGAGCAAAATCTATATTATTCTTATAGTTATAGCAATCTATAAATATTGCTTTAAGCTGACTTTTACTTAGTTTTTCCGACCAATGCAGGATTTCGAGTGAATTATTTACTTTTGGGTTTAGCCATATATGTATATATTTATTGTACTAAATCTTGTTGTTGTTCCCGTATGTAATTGTTTGCAATTGTGAGAGCAGACAAATGGCACACACGCACAGCCACAAAGTACGTAATTTGTTGCTGGCAGCAGAACACAGAAAATGACAAATACAAAGACATAGACATTTGGGACTGACTGGGGCGCACACGTTGCGTATGCTTTATATTGCGTATACGACAGGCTTGACACCGTGCTGGAAGCTCGGTGGCTAAATTGCGCACTGTCGCATATTTTCCCAGCAAACACACACACACATACATACACTTACACACAGATGTAGATTGAGCTAAAAATAAATCGTAAATAAATAATTTGCACTGCGTCATGTCAGAAGTTTTAAACACATAATTAACAGCTTATTTAACCCCGTTGTGCCAGCGTGCCAGTGTGAGTGTGCCGTTGTGTCTCTGTGTGTGTGTGTGTATGCTTGCTCATGGGTGGGGCTGTTGCAAATTCATATATAGATATATATGTATATATAAAATGAAAAAAAAAAAAAAAAGTTTTCTATGCTTGGGGCGCTAGCAGCTACAATCGTGGCCTGCACCAACACAATGCCAAAGCCCAGCGCTGGGGCCAGCCGGGGCAATGATGACAACGACAACGACAACAATGTTCGAAACAAAAGCGAAACAACAACAACAACAACAATAACGACAACATAACTACTTTGGCAATGGTTATGGAGCAACAGAGGAATTGCCTTGTCACACATAGACACACACACATATACATTTATAAATGTATATATAAATTTTGTGAACAACAGGCGCGAGAAGCTGCGCTGGAGCATTTCTGCCACTCGCAGCAAACAGTGGCTGCCAAAAGCACAACAAACAACAGAAATGATAGACAAATCATTTTGACTAATACGGAGCGTAAAGGCGCTTAAATTTATGTGCCAAGTTTATATTTTAATAAAAATATGCTTTAGTTAAGAACATACGAACTCCCAGGCTATGAATTCCATGCTAGTCAGAGCGGCTTCAAATAATTCATTCAGAATAATTTGTTAGGTTAGGTTAGATTGTGAGATTTCGCTTAGTAGAAGAATCTTTCAATTGGTCAAGATTCTTATTACGTTTCTTGCATAATTATAAGAGATGACTTTTATTGTGTCTCTATCTCTCTCTTTCTCTTACATTTTATGTCTTCGTCTGGATGTCTATGACTCTGTAGATTTCTTTCTCTATCTCTAACTGACTTGCTATCTTCCTCTCGCTCTCAGCTTATCTCTTTACTTTTTTCAAGATGTCTCTCCTCTTTCTCTGTCTCTCTCTCAAAGAAAAGCAAGGAAAACATAATGGGAGAAGGAATATGAAATGTATAGATCGACATATAGATCTCTACCTTTCCCATTCCTTCTCCCATTATGTTTTCCTTGCTTTTCTTTGTGCCCTCTCCGTTTCCTTATTTTCTGTTATTCTCTCTCTATTTCTCTCGTTCTCTAGTTCTATGCAGTCTTCCATTTCTCATTCTCTTTATCTCTCTCTTTGAACCCTCTTATTCGATCAAGTCTTCTCTTTATATCTCCATCAACCTCTACTTTCTCGATCTCAATCTGTGCTTTAAATTATAACGATTTCCATACAGTCCTCACATAAATTATAGCTAATAGCGAGTTTAGTGATGTTCCACTGTACATGGCGCACAGCCAGCATGTAATTCTGTGCTGCTGTCTTCCTAGCATGATATGTAGGCGTTAGGAGGGCGTGTCTGTGCCCACCTACATAACCAGCATGTGTTGTGCCATCTCTTAATGTGCCATACACTCAACGCCAATACCAAGAGCACCACCACACCGCACCACTTACAACTCACCACTCATCAGCAGAAGCATCAGCTCAGGCATCAGGAGCAGCAGCAGCGGCGGCAGTTGTCTGATGGCTGTAGGCGTGGCAGGGACATGAGCCCAAACGCCAAACACTGGACAAATGTGCAATGTGCAATGCGAGGGCGACAGCAGCAGCAGCAGCAGCAGCAAGAGAGAAAAAACACGACTAAAATATAGGCGAGCATTTGAAATGAAGCGCAAATGAAAGAAAAAAACAAAAAAAAAAAAAAAAAAATGGAAAGCGAAAAAAAAACATAGAAAGGAAAATGAAGCGGCAAAAAGAAAATCATTTATTTCAGTTGACACATTTTCCTTTTGGCGCTGCCATCCGCTGACCCGTTCAGCGAGCAATTTCAATGCGAGACATAAACACAGCAACAATATGAATAGAGGATGAGAGCAAGCACAATGTGGTGGGGAGGCAGTGAGGAAGGCGTGGCAGGTAGCTAAAGCGGGAGTCAGTGTATTGGGGATTTGGAGTAGCGTTGGGGAGCTATAGAAAAGAGCAGGAAGTGCAAATGTTTCTTTCACTTTTCGCATGCGACTCATTGCAATACTCTATAAATTATGTGTAGCTAGGTTGGGTATATTGGCTTGGGTGTTAATGGGGAGTATACTCGCTCATAGTGTATAAGAATTAGTAAAGTCGTTTATAGTCTCTCTGCTCCTTGATTCAGTTATTCAATTGGCTGCGAGCAAGTCGTTCTAATACTCTGTAATTTAAAGACTAAAAGTGGGTATATCAGTGTGAATATTTCGCGAATCATATGCCATGCTTTCTATCAATGCAGTGATGTAAGGCTGAAGAACTTTCTCATATGAACTTTCTCATTTCTCATATAAATGTTTATATGTGCTAGACATGAAATAATAGTTTGCTAACTAACTTATGAACTCACTGTGGATACTTAAGTGAGTAAGGAGACTAACTGACTTCAGCCTAAACTAGCTTCATTTCTGTTTATTTTACAGTGCATTTGGCCGTCAGTTTAACCCGTTGGCAAACGCTTTAACGCTTGTAGTTGTTGTTGTTTGCTTTGCGCTGGCTACATTCCATTTTGCCTTTTGCCTGTTACTAAATTATTAGTGGCTCCACACACACACACACAAACACACGTCAATGTCTGAGCGAGAGAGAGAGAGAGTGTGTGTGTGAGCGAGTGGGCATTCGCTCAGTAAATGTTGCCTGTTTATTGTTGAACTTTTCGCTAGTTTTTGCTTTGCTGCCATTTTGAATTTTTAAAGCAAGGCGACAAACGCTGCTGCACCAAGAGCCCCAACCCCCCGCCTTTACCCTAGCGTATTTCTGGCCCTTTTTTCGTTTTTTGTCGCTTTGAAGGCGCGGTCGCTGTCTCCGTTTTTCGGCTTGAGCCAGGCGGCGTAAGCGCGCAAATTGGCCAGCGCCTGTCACCGAAAATAAGTTTTCACTCGGCTGGGCAAGGCCTGGCACACACAAACACACACACACACAGTGCTTATCAGTGTGTGTGTGTGTGTGCATGGGGCGTATACATAATTTGGCTGGGGCTGCATGAAATTTTTGTTGGACAGATGAAGGCAGCAGCAGCCAGAGACAGGTAAAGCGCTAGCCCAAGCAATGGCAACACTTATTATTGTTTGAGCAGCAGCAACAACAACAAAAACCAACACGGCAACAACAAAAACAACCACAGCAGCCATGGCAGCAGCGCGCAAGCGTTTGCCCGGGCATTTTCCATCAAGCTGAGAGTCAGAGCCAGCTGCTTGGATGCTGCTCAGCTTTAGGCGCGCTCTCTCGCTCTCTCTCTCTCTTTCTCTTTCTGTCTGTCGCTCTCCCACACTCTCTGTCTCTCAGCTGCGCGCTGTGTTTGCATTGTAGATTTGCGCGCGTGTGTGCGTGTGTGTGTGTGTTCATTTTTCTTACACCTTATGCGAGCAAACAATTTTCCAACGCCACGCACTCAACTTAATTTTTGTTGCAACCAAATATTTTGTTGTCAGCAACCTCAGCGCCTCGCAACCCGCAACCCCAACCATTTACTAAGCCAACCACCCAGAAGCGTGTGTGTTGTGCGATTAATCTAAGGTTAAAGCAATGCGTGAGTTGTGCGTTTCATTCAGCCAGCCTGGGCTTGTGGCTTGGCTAGCTGAGAGGGCGTCCACTTGTTGTTGCCGCGCACTTGTATTGTTGTATTTATCAATTTTATCGTGCGGATACTCTATATGTGTGTGTGTGTGTGTGTGTGTACTAATAGTTGTTTTATTTATATGCTTATCTATAAACGGTCAGGAGACTAGGATATGACCAGAAATCCTATAAAATTCTTGAATGCTTTATATTTTCAATATTTATCCAAATTTTGTTCGGCAATTTATTTCTAATAATTATGAATATAATTTGTATATTTTATTTATAATTAAATTATTATTATTATCATTTTTTGACATAGAAAATGGTGATGAAAAATTATAACAATTAGCGGTAATTATTATTAATCTATGAATGGATATTATTATAATTATTTTTAAAATTTTTTATTATTATATAGAATTCTTATATTATATTATATTATATGTAAAGAATATTTCTTTTTATTTTGATGATATTTAAAATGGAGCCCAAGTCGTATTAATAATGATGAAAAATTATAACAATTAGCGTAATTATTAATATTCTTTGAATGCATATTATTATAATTATTTTCATAGTTTTTCATTATTATATAGAATTTCTATATTATATTATATGTATAGAATATTTCTATTTATTTTGATTACATTCAAAATGGAGCCTAACTCCTCTTCTCAAGTCTGATTGATAAATAACTGAACACAAATCTGGAAAGGTAACAGCTAGTCGCCTTTGCCACTTGTTCACTATCTTTATCTCCCCCACCCTCTCTCTCTCTCGCTCTTCCTCTCCCACTGTCTTCACTCTTTGGGTGCGTGTGTGTTTGTGTACATGTGTGTATTATATTTTATATGGTGCTTAGCGTTCAGTGCGTGACCTTTTCTTTCATTTTACTGTTGTTGTGCGCTGCCTTACCGTTACGTTTAAACAGCCAAGCACACATACAGTTGCAGATAAGTAGATATACATATATAGGCATGTATGTGTGTGTGCATATCTGTGTTAGCATTATATGGCAGACATGCCACAAGACGTTGCTTTGCTTTGCTTTTGTGCGTTGCGCGCGTTTGAAGCTGCTGCTGCGCCCCAAGAAAACCAACAATAATAACAATAACAGCAACAAAAGCAACAACAGCTACAGCAACAACAACAACAGCAGTCTTCTGTAAATTAGCATAATGGATTTTGTTTTGTCAAAACGTATCGCGGCTTCGTCTTCTCGCCTTCGCGACCTTTGTAAAGCAGCGCGCAGCTCACTTTTGCGGTCGAAGCTAATCACGAAATGCATTCACATTTGCCCAATCATTTGGCCTAATTAATTGGCCATATTAGCAGTCTTTTGGCTAAGCGAAGCAAATACCTTTAGAGCTTTAGCTTTGGCTCTGGCTTTGGCTTTGACTTTGGCTTGTAATATAATCTAATTCACTGTTGATTATCAAAGGCTGAGAAATTTCGCATTCTATTTCAAATGGAATATTTTTGTATATTTTAGCTAAATTTAAAATTGATAAAGTTAAAACTTTTTGAATAACAAAAAATTTGTTATGATCGATTTAGATTTGCGATATTCATTACCCATATGCATTATTCAATTTTTATTAATTATTCACTGATTAAGGCAGCTATGGGTTTGAATTATTTATTTTTATTAAATATATTTTTTTTTTTTTTTTGTTATTTTTGTTATTTTTTTGTTATTTTGCCAAACGAATTATTTGGGTCGTCATAGTCTCTGGTGTATTGCATTACAATTGCTGCTCACTGTCTAAGAAACCTTTTTTTACGCTTAGTCAACTTATAACCTTCTATAAGCTCTCACCTCTTTCCATCTCTAACGCGATGGGCGATAGTTTTCTGTTCAAATTTCTAGTTACTCACATATCTATTCCCCTTGGAGTTTGCCTTAATGAAAAGCAACTTCATTTATTGGGAGTCGAGTTTAAAATAAAAATAATAATGATGATGAAAGGCTTAAGGCTATATATATATTCCATTTAAATATTTCATACCGTATCAGCAAATGTCTAAAGATGATAAGAGAATACATATATGTGGATATCTGTATATACATGTCTATATAAATATATTTGCAGCTGAGCTGTCAGCTATAAATTCTCATTAATACTTAAATCAAGTAAAAAATCAAAAGTGTCCCACAATACAAAAGCAGACACACACACACACACGCACACACACGGCCTGCTGTGCAGGTTCCAGCATAAATGTAAAAGGAGATATACAGAGATGGAAATCCATATAGAAAAAGAGAGAGGGAGAGTGCGGGTGTATATTGGCAACCGCTCTCTGTCTCTCTTCCTCTCTTGCTCTCTGCACAGCTTGGCTGTTGCGAGAGCGTTCGCTTGCTGAGCGGGCACGCTCACTCTCGCTCTCATGCGCTCGCTGCCTCTCTGTTTGCGTTCAGGTTTTGCGGGTATTGCACGGCATTTTGTGTTGGCCGTATGACGTCATTAAAGCCACAGCCACAGCCTCACCTTGCCCACATCAGGGCACAGGTGAAGAGGCAGGTGGCAGCCATGGCCAGCACAGCGCTGTCTGTGACTGCTGGGCCTCCATCTGAGCAGAGCCTTTAACGGCATCATATAGCATACCCGTCCACTTCTACTGCCCTCCCACCCTCTCCCTAGCGACATCCAACTATACTTAACAAACGTACGCATCTGTTAGATGTCTGTGTGTGTGTGTGTGTGTGTAAAATATTTGCGCGTTTTTATACAATTTCCAGTTTTTGGGTCTTTGCATGTCCGCCCGTGTTTGGGGCCGTTTGTCATGCATTTTTCATATTCTGCAGTGCAGAATGTGAACAACAACTTACACACACGCACACACACACACACTCACATTTCTCACTAGTCAGCACTCATATTCGCATTGAAATATGTCTCTATGTGTGCCTGTCATTTTGACATTTGTTTACATATTTATGTCAGCCAGTCGGTCGCTAGGTTTTTCTAACCGAGCTCAGCTTTGCTCACATTCCTCCCCCAATTCCCATTCCACTCACTCGCTCTCTTTATCTTGTTCGTCCCTTAGCTTCGCTTTACCTTGCCTTTTCGCTTTTGTTTGCTCCTGCCATTCACTCTCGCCAGCTCCTGTCACTGACTTCCACATCGGCTTGGCCCAGTCCCTCTACCTATTCCCGTCTCTTTCTTTATTGCCGTCCTGTCCTGTCCCGTCTCTTTCTAGCTTGCAGTCCAGTTGGTCAACTAGCTCACACCCAGCTGGAGCTACACTTGCTCCTGTCTATCAAACGTAGGTGTGAGCGCTGTCTGATCTCTCATCAGCTTGGACGAGCATTGGCTAGCTAGCCTACATATACCCTGTACTTTAAAGCTAGAATTCAAGCTAGAGTTCATAGTTTCACAAATATTATTCTCTAGCATTCGCCTGACTCATTGTGCATTAAGTGCTTAACCCTAATCCTAACCCTCGCCCTAAATCTAACCCTAAATACCAACTTGATAATGCTCTTTTGCTGCACTGTACATTACCATCGACCGTCGACCATCGACCATCGACCATCAACCTTCGCCCTGTCATTCAGCTCTGAACAATGAACTACTGTAACTTCCGGCTTCATAACGCTGCTCTGAACGAACTATGTCAGAGTTAACAAAAGTTTATTTGGCCCCAACTGCAGCCAACCAACCTGCAAAGCCACTCCGCAAAACATGGCTCAAATCCAAAATAGTTTGGCATGCAAAACGCACAAGCTACATAACTCAACGTCCAGCTGCTATTAATAAAGTCGTGTCAAAGTTTTCAGAAATTCAACTAAACGTTAACATAAATAATATCGCAGCACAGTGGGGCAAAGTTGCAGAAAATATGAAAGGCTAGAGAAATGAAGATTATTTTATGAAGAAATAATTTACAAAACTAATCTAAAGATTTTATATTTTACATATTTTTATAAGCATAAATGTGGATCTCAGAGATAGAATGATGGATGTAATAGATCGATGAATAAAAGCAGAATGTGATGCTTAATAGATGTTCTTTGTCATGAAAGAATAGAAGCAAGCAAAGTTTTTTGATGGAGTTTATTAATGAACTACAAAGAAATCTTGAGTCTTTAAAAGAAATAAAAAAGTTAAGAATGCAACATTTGAAAATATTTTTACCCACTACAACTCTCATTGCGCATTACTGCCCTAAATTATCTACTGAAAATTTACATTACTTTTGAGCCACAGTGCAGCTGCTTTTACGACTTTGATTAAACTTTTCTACCCAAAGCGGATTGAAAACTGCAACAAAAACACACGCAAAGCCAGCAACTGAACAGAAACAGAAAAACTAATGCAAAGCCACACAAAAAGCAACAATAAGAAAAGCAAATGCGCTTCAAATAAATGAAATTCATAAGCGTGCGAGACAGAAAAAGAGAAAAGATATAGAGGGCGATGGGTCGCATGCGTTAACCTTTGGCATTTTTAATTAAGCGAACGAACAACACATAAAATATCGACACTTCAATTGCAAAAAGGCGAGCAAAAAATATTGCTGGCAGGCAGAAAATTAAGCAGGCAGCAGTAGTCAGCCAAAAAAAAAGGGGGAAGTGGGGGCTTGGGTGGGGCAGATTTGGGGCTGAAATTTAACGAACCGCACCGAGCGCAGCCGAATGTGTTGTATTGCATTAAAGGTAAAAACAGAGAGACGACGATGACGACGATGACGACGACGAGGCGATGGCAAATGAACGAGCCTATTAACAGCAACAAGGACGACAGCAGCAACAACAACACCAACACCAACACCAGTAGCAGCAGCAACAGCAGCAGCGACAGCAGCAGCTCTTAATTAAGAACTCATGTTAATTGTAATTATTTGGCACATGAAATTTTTATTAATTTATACCGCGCACACAACAACAACAACAGCAAAAACAGTAGCAACAACAACAAAGGTGTTAAGCTTATAGTTGCTGTTGTTGCTGGTGTTGGAGTGTTAATGATGATGCTGCCGCTGCTGCTGCTGCTCCTGCTGTTGCTCCTGCTGCTGCTGCTCCTGCTGTTTAGTATGCCAAAAGAGCAGGTTGAATTGTTCTGTTTCCCTCAGTCGAATATAACCAGCTAGCAGCCCGGTACATGGCGAGTACAGTTATCAAACTGGCCTGGGATACAGAGCAGAGCACAGCACACCTGAGCGACGTTTCAAATACATATACATATACATATACATATAGAGAGATGTGTATGTGTGTGTGTAAAACGAGCAAATGATGAGGCTTCATCTACAGGCAGCAGTTTCGCAGCTAATGGCAAGAGTTGCCGCTCTCGTTGTTGTTGTTATTGTTGTTGTTGTAGCTCTCATAAGTATGCTACACGTTGTGCATACACTACACATTATAGTGTTGCGCGCATTAGATTGCCAGCGTGTAATGCGTGTGGGTGTGTGTGTAAATGGTATACCCTGTCCACATATAAATGCTTATAGCTGTATTGGCATGTACACTGTACATTCGGTTTTTGAACTGTTTATAACATTAAAGTATTATTTTCAAAATTTTTAAATATACTTTTTATAAACATTTTCGACCACGAATAGTAAAAAAAGTGCCCCAGTTGCTGCTGCCAGACTAGTGAATATCCCATATATTGCATGGATCAAACGCTATAGATTTGTTAGCTTTCATAGAGATAGCAAGCGATCTCCGCATATTCAATCCCGAATATCAAAAACTCGACTTTTCGCCTTTTGTTCAGGCTTGAACATACGAATATACGATGATGGCGTACATGCCTCTAACGCACTCAACGATCAATAGGTAGTGCGATGGGACAATATAGGGGAAAAGATAGGTATCACATGTACGGACTCAATAAATAGACAGATGAACACTAACCCTTGCAACCCCAGAGTCAGATATGTAAAACGCAAACGCTGAGCATTACAAACTCAGCGATAGGAAAATAATATGTAATATACCAATATTGAGCTTTACACTCTCAACAGTAGGCATTGGAAATATGCATGGGTCTGGATATATCAACCCGGGCTCAGAAGAATAAGGATCAATACGAAACTATACACACCATTATAGTTAAATGTATTCGTACAACTTTCTATCCTCTGATCTGGCACTACAAATTGAGGCCGGCCGAGTGCCTAGAGTTTTAAGTCGAAAGTAATTTTATTCCAATATACAAGATGTTGACGCACGATCTTTAAACTTTATTTCGGTTACGTAGGAACTAAACCAGTTTATGCTACATACTTATAGATTTCCAACTGGTGGCTTTTCTTAGCATTAAAACTCGTCAGATCAAATCAAATCTGCTGTTACCATAAGGCTACAAATAGGCAACAAGGCCACAAGTTTTAGTACGTGTGAATATGCATGACAAATACGAAACATCCATTTACTATAAATAGTTTTTTGCTTCTAATATAAATTATATACCTGTTCGACTAGAATTTAAAATGACGTCTTGAGTTGTGAGTAGATTTTTAAGTAACAATAAATCGGTTAAAAATCTTGAGTTCAAAAAAACGGGAAATGGTTTCATTAATTGTCTGTTTTACTTATTAATATCAAGTTAACACGGTTCCTTACAGATGAGAGATTTGAATAAGAAATTCGATCAAAATGTCAATGATAATTTCTAAACATTTTTGTAGTTAACCATTTCACTAGAAATAATTTTATTTAAGATTTAATTAGTTCATAACATGATTCGTATTTTTTTTTTTTTTTTTAAGTTTCTTTACAATTTGCCATTGATTAGACTAGCTACTTAATATACCTATATATCTATATATATATATACACATACAGATATTCACCAATGAAATGAGCATATTTCTGTTCATGGTTTTCGCCTTTTTGCTGTTTGCCATGCCCACAAGAAGGTGGCCATTTCTGGCAGCACACTTCTGCCTCGACTGCTTCTGTTTGAATTCGGGGGCGTCTGCAGCCTGGCCGGAAGTACTTAGATTGACGACACTGATACGAACGCTAATGGTTTCCTGCAGTAATTGGCTATTTCAACCGCGAACACGGCTCTAACGGCCAATGATAATGATGCGGTGCGATGTCGTCGCCGTCGTCGTCGTTGTGGGGCATGTGCCCCAACCAAATGGCACTTGTTGTTGCTGTTATTGTCAATATTGAAATGCTTGAGGTAGCTGCTGAAGTGAATGCAAATATAACTGAAATGGACTTTTTTTTTGGTTTAGGGAAATTAAAGAAAACTCAAGCCCTGAATTCGCATTTAAATGGGATTTCAGAGCATGTACATGGAAAATAGGTAGTAAACTCTATAATTATTTCATTTCCTTTTTATATTTTCATTAAGAAGTCATCGACTTGTGTTCCTTGTCCTTGTGTTCTCGCCGATCTCGGATTATATGATCAAATGCTTATTTTACTGCAAGAAATTTTCCGTCATAAACCATGTAAGCATATTTATAATCCTATTTATTACGTATCATTATAGAGAGTAACAGTTCAAATCGATGCCCAGGCCTCTCAGACAGCAAACCGGATTCTTGCTGTTAAGATTATCATTATAATAATCACGTTGTATTATATACATATATGCTGAATTGTTCTTTCCCACACATATATCTCTTTATGTGTGTGTAACGGAAATGGAATTTTGCAGTCGCAACACACATACACATATATAGAGAATGAGGAGTTTCCGGTGTTGTCTCGCATTTTGTGATTTTCACTGATTAAACGACGCATACGAGACTGTCGCTCTTATAGGATTAGCATTTCACAAGCAAATGGACTGACAAAGGTTGACAGTTGACACACACACATGCATACTATATATATGTATATATATATATATATATATACATACATGTACACAGCTGCATAGAGCTGGCAACAATAATTGAAGCATTCAGCGTTTTTTGATGCTAAATTTGAAGCTTTTGACATTTACATCGAAATATTTGATGTTTATAATGATGGAGCAGACACACACGGACACACAAGCACACCCATATATGTTACGCTTTTGTCGTATTTCTAGCGGAAAATACTAGATAGGAAAACATCTCGATTATGTCACATTTGAATATAAAAAAAAAGAATAAAAAGGAAAACTCTTTGCATTTGACTAAAATCAAGGTTACATTTGAAGTTGTTTTGCCTTTTAGATGATATTTTGCCCATATTTACCCCGCCCCCGCTGCACGGTTATCTCTCTGCTCCGTTGCTGTTGTTGCAGTTTTCAAATTTCATTACAATTCTTCTTTTGTTTTGCATGCGCGTCATGTGGCGGGAGGAAATGGAATGGAAAGCCAACCCGCCACCGCCCACCCAAAGCAAAACAAATAAATGAAAAACGTTTCGGCCAGGGGCACGCGATTGAGGTCCATGACTGTGGGAGCTGTGCGCCATAAAGAGACAATCGGACAGAGCCAGACACACAGTGAGTGCAGCCTCATGGACAGTAACCTGATAAATAAAGAATTTCAATTAGTGGCCAAAATTCGACTCGGCCTCAAATGCATTTTAGCCTAGAAACAATTGTTGTTGTTGTTTTGTGTTTTCTTTTTTTAAACCGCAAAATGTTGGTATGTTTTCCTTAAGAGCTTTTGGTATGTGTGCTGAATGAATATCCCAAAAAAGCTATAGGGAAGGATGTATGGCAAGCTTTTAAAGCTCCTACTGTCTTAAAGCTTTTAAAATATAAAAGCATAAAAACAACGGTTTTCTTTGGGACATTTCAAAGCTGCGCAATATCAGTGGGAAAGCTTGGTATATGAGGGCTTTAAGCTTTTGCAAACTGTATAACAGTCATATTTCAATGCAATACAGTTCCGAAAAACCAAAAGTCAAGACTATGGCTAAGACTCAGAAGAGTTCTTGTGGGATTCGTAATTCATTCATAAATATATGGAACCAATGTATTTATGGCTATCATCTATATTGCTTCAATTACAGTTATAGTTAGTCAACCTATGCATAAGAATTGCAGTAGAAGTGTTGCTTCACGTGAATTTATATAAAACTGTTATATAACAGACATCTGAAATCCTTTGAAATCTTTTTATATTTTATACGATTATTAATATGTTTATATATCGTATTGTATACTCATACCAAGAGCTTGGGCTTTACCTACAAAGCATAAAATATAGATTTTTTAAATTTTAGTTATATTAGTTACTCAGTTAATAAATTTTAGTTAAATATATCATACAACGCCAATTTAAAATGTTCTGAAAATATAATACACATATTTGTTTGAGTCCTGAGCTAAAGAGGGCTTAATAAATCCTTGTATTTTAGATTTGTTAGTCAGATAAGATTTGTATTAAGTTTTTAGAAAGTCAAAGAATTGTATCTGTACAATATTTCTGGGGTATATTTTTGATGCATGTATATACATATATATATATTTTTTTTTTTCACACTCTAGCTTCTTCTTCTTCTTGTCTTGCTGTGGTTTGTCTTGCAGTTCAACTGTTCCCCGTTTTGTTTTTATAAAATTAAAAAGTTTTCCGCTGCCTGCTGCGCTGTAATCTTTATCGATTTTAACCAGGGTTGCCGGGCAGCCACGATGAAGGAAAGGTGGGGGCAGGGGCATGGGGTTATTCAGCGGACATCGACGTGTTTTACCAGCAACAATTGCTTGTTGATTTGGCTGTCGCGCCCAGCGCGTCTTGGACTAAAGTTTCTGGGTTTTCTTCTATTCTTTTTTTTTGGCACAGACTCGAAAACCGTCCAGACAGCCTGTTGGCCTGCCAAAGACAATTTACGACAGCACGAAGAACATCTACAAATTATCGAGTGACAAAAAAAAAAAATAAAAAAATGCGGCAACAGAAGTAGAAACGATTGAAATTGCAGATAGAAAACGCTGCAATTTTGGTCGAAGAAAAAAAAAGTTTTCTGTGGTCACTTCGTTCGCTTTGATAAGAAATAATTTATGTGCGAACAGGTGAACTGCGCTGACGACAAATGGAATGAGACCCAGCGGCTTAAAGCTGAGCCAGTTATTCAAAACCTGATTGCAACAATAAATATGATGGAATCAGTACCTGAGCTGAAGATGGGACAAAGCTGAGATTGACTATCTAATGCATGAATCTAAAGAAGCTTAGGGCTTAACTAGATATATAAAGAAGCAAGCGGATATCAATATATATACAATTTATAATTCTTATTTCAGATCAGCTTACAGTCTCTATATATGATGATATGAGCATTAATTTCATTCCTATTATATTGTTTGTTGTTATCCTATTTGACATTTTCTATCGGTCTAGAAAAAGGGAAAAGCTAACTAAGCTCTATACATGATATATGACTTAAGGGCAGTTGGACCACAAAGTCGACTGTGAGTGACAGTTCTTTCACTCGCCCTCGTACTCCCAACGAATGACCGTCTAGCCTTGTATGGAACATGTTTACGTGTCTGTGTGCTGTACACGAAAGACACAAGGTTGTGCCTCCCACTCGACAGCTGAAAGTCGCAATGACATTTCAAATTTACTGACTATGACAAAGTGAGTTAAATGCATTTTGAGAAAATGCACAAAGAATTGAAAAGAAACCCTATGAAAAATCTTCAATCAAGAGTGTAAACCGAAGTGTATATAATATATAGCTACCAAATCAAAGCTGAGCTATAATATAGATATATATACATATATACAAAGATTTAAAAATTATTTAGTATGGCACATTTTCAGTCAGTTCTTTTCTAAATGTTTTTTCTAGTATGGTACATATATTATTCCATTCATAGTACTTTAATATACAATATCATATAGTTGCCGTAGTTACTCTCACTTTTATCTCGGATACCTATTGCAATCAAGACTTATCATGGATGTATTAATTTGTTACAGCTCGATACACTTCGATATTTAGGTCTTTACCATCGATGATACTGTAGACAACAAAAACCAGCATTTAAACGAGTATGCATAGTTTGTCCAGCATATATAAACTTGAACTTCATTAAAGTGCTAATCACATTTACATTGGAGCCCGTAGACTAATTTTAATACTTGTTTGTTTAATAAATATGCATGATTCGAGTTCATTTTGGCGATATCTTATTTGGTATTTTCGTCTCAACTTTTGTTATATCGCCAATAAACTAGTTTTATTTATTGTTGTTATTTTTTCTTCTTAACCAAACTAAGCAGTCAAACTATTCAATAGAAATAGTTTTAGTAGAAATAAAAAACAAGTTATTTCTCTGAGCGGTTCTTCATTAATAATTGTTGACCTTGAAATCGCCCAGAGAGGATTTCGGAAGCAACAGCCTTTGCGAAATGCAAATATATTTGATCAATTTGATATAAATACGGCTGCGATGAGCAGATATTAGCATAGTTACCTTTGATATCTCAAACGCGCTACAACCTCAACTAAAAATGAAATTCCTGATCGCTTTCGTCGCTCTCTTCGCCGTTGTTGCGCACCTTAATGCTGCACCCCTCAGTGCACAACAGCAGGCAGAAGTACAGATTTTGAGGTTGGATTCGGATGTTGGACCCGAAAACTTCAACTACGCGTAAGTGTTCATCCATATCATACCTTAAATTATTTACTAATCCTTTTTATTTCCTTTCTGCAGCTATGAGACATCCGATGGTACTGCAGCTCAAGCTCAGGGCCAGCTGAATAATGTTGGAACAGAGAATGAGGCTATTTCTGTTAAGGGCTCATACTCGTTTGTCGGCGATGATGGTGTTCAATACACTGTTCAATACATTGCCGATGAGAACGGATTCCAGCCACAAGGCGCTCACTTGCCCGTCGCACCTGTTGCCTAAGATGCGTTTCCTTAAAACCTAAATAAATTAAATTTAATAAATGTTTTTTTAAAAAGTTGGCCTGTTTATAATTTTGAGCTCCCTACAGAATGCCTGGTGCACATAGACATAGTGCTATACCTAAAATTGACTTGAAAGCTACAAGCATTACTATTAAAACACAGCTGAAGGTAGATTCTCTAAGCACTTTCACATAAATAACAGTTCAGTTAGCTTTTACTTTCGATATCTCAAACGAGAAACAGCTACATCTGAACATATCGTAGTAGAGCCCATAATGAAGTTATATTGAATACACCGATATATGTATTTATTAATACCTACTAGTGTTTTGACTTTTTTCCTTGGCGATTTTCTTTTTATTCAATTTTCTCAAAATTTCGCTATTTGGAAGAGACGACAATTTTTTTAAAATTTAAAATTATAGAAGTGTCTTATATAAATAAAAAAAAATTAAATAAAATAATTAAGTAAATATAAAAATAAAAAAATAAAAAAAATATAGTAATCACATATGACATAAAAATAGATTTGAATAAGAAGACAAACATATATGAACTATAATTAAATCGGATAAAAAATATTGAATAAAAATTAATTTAAAATATAATTCAATATAATCAAATAAAAATGAAAATAAGAAAGAAATACACGCAAATGTATATTTGTTTTATATTAATTAATTTTACATCGATTTATTATTGAACCTCTATTCATATGATAATTTTGTACAAAAATATAACTTTTAAATTAAGCAAATTTTTTTTTTTACGAAAATTACAATAATCTAAAAAAGTGCTTGATTTCGTTTCGATGATAACAAAATTGAAACCACTAATTAAAAACAAAGAAAAAAAAGTTAAGCTGAACAAATATATATTTGAAGAAGATGACAGAGTAGTCAAACAGCTATTGGAATAGCCATAACCTTGGTCAGTCTAGATTTGGGACCAAGCTTGAGTCTGGTCAAGATCACGCAGAGTGTGCCGGTTGTCAACCGATTGCTTATCTCTAAGCTGAAAGTGATAGTGGACACAAACACATATATATGCAGTATATATACATCAGCATATGCAGACATGAGGCGTGAGGTGTAAAATTCCAGCGATAATGGTAAAACATGTTTTAATCATCAATTATAGTTGCTAATTGATGCAAAAACAAAGAAATCGTCTGAGTGCAAGAGAGATAGAATCAGATCTGAGCTGCACTTTAAATAAATTTACAGTCATCAAAAATCGCCGCAAATAATTCACATTATTTATAAAAATATCTATAATATATGCACAGATTATGTTCATGTGTATTTTAGTTTATTTGTCTGCACGCCTTCGCCTTGTGAAGTCCATAAAATCTTATAACAAGTTTTAAACTATTCATTAACATAAAAACATTTTTTGCTTTCAATATTAAACTATAAAACTAGTTTGGTCTACAACAAAGAGTTTTAAAACTTTGATATAAATACGGCTCCGATGAGCAGATGTTAGCATAGTTACCTTTGATATCTCAAACGCGCTACAACCTCAACTAAAAATGAAATTCCTGATCGCTTTCGTCGCTCTCTTCGCCGTTGTTGCGCACCTTAATGCTGCACCCCTCAGTGCACAACAGCAGGCAGAAGTACAGATTTTGAGGTTGGATTCGGATGTTGGACCCGAAAACTTCAACTACGCGTAAGTGTTCATCCATATCATACCTTAAGTTATTTACTAATAATTTTTATTTCCTTTCTGCAGTTATGAGACATCCGATGGTACTGCAGCTCAAGCTCAGGGCCAGCTGAATAATGTTGGAACAGAGAATGAGGCTATTTCTGTTAGGGGCTCATACTCGTTTGTCGGCGATGATGGTGTTCAATACACTGTTCAATACATTGCCGATGAGAACGGATTCCAGCCACAAGGCGCTCATTTGCCCGTCGCACCTGTTGCCTAAGATGCGTTATTTACAGTTAACTTAAATAAATGTTTTTTTCAAGAATTTCAATGTGTTTCCTTTAAGATTTGTTCACAAAAGGATTTTCAAACTTTTTCGATTTGAATGACTTTGTGGAATTTGAAAAATGCGCGTGTGTAATCCAGCTAAAACTTAAAATTTCAGTAAATTAATATTTGACACAGCAGCGAAGCACAACCGGACTTATTCGTAGAAACTTAAAAGGACAAAATGTGGTCACAGCTTAGCTGCACAAACTATCGCTTGAATAGTACACATAAAGTAAATATATTTTTATATGTACATACTATACATATATATATATATATATATATATATATATATATATACAATATATAAATATACTATACTGCATGTATAATGTACACATCTGAAAAATGAAATGTTGTAAGTGTTATTTATGCGTCTTTACACACACACACACACACACTCACTCATACACACGCACATACGAACAATGTATGCTGTGTACAAGTAACAGGAAAATTGGTGAAAATGTGTAATGTTGACCCGACGCCATTTTTGGTTGAGAGGCGAAGCTTAATGGGAGAGCAAGGCAACGGGCCAGTGTGAGTGAGATAGGGAGATGGACTGGCTCGCTGCTGTTTGGATGGCTGCCAGGCCGCTTGACGCTTTTCATTTTTCTGTTTTTGGGCTAAAATACCAAATTACGGCATAAATAATGCATAGATAACGAAATTTATTACATTTCATGCATCAACCCAGTCTACACACAGAAAGAGGGCTGAGTAGGAAAGAGAGAGAGAGGGAGAGAGAGACAGAGAGAGAGAGGCAGTCCGAGTCATGGCCAACTAGCCAAAGCTACACCCACCCAACCACAAAGGGACACACCGCCTGCTGCACAGGCGGCAAAATGTTTAACGGATGCCGTTCTGTCGCCTTCTAATTTATGGCACATATAAGTTGCTCTGATTAGCCACTGCCGACCAATTTTTATCTATGCCCAACACGTATGCGTCCTGTAGCGGAGCATAGGTGCGAGCATTATAAATCGTCTTTTTAAATATTCCAAGCATTATTGCTGCAAGTTATTTCCAATGCCAATAACTCAACTAGAATGAGAAATTAAGTTAACATTTACAAGAAAATTAAGATTCAAGATTTAACTAAATACAATATTCTAGGAATTGAACGCATCATGGAAATTAAGCTGAAAACTAATTTTTTGTATTTAATTTGCTATATATACTTAGGGGATATCAAACGTCTATATAGTCCATTTTTAAAACAGTTCAAATAGCCAATAGTTTCTGTCCTCTAAGCTATGCTCCGTTTTTATAGATGAATTTAAAACATTACTTTACAACTGGTTAACATGAGCTGAATATTTTATGCAAGAAAGCTTTAACTTAGCCAAATGCATAAAGTCAATTTCTTCCTTTCTTTCTCACTCGCTCTATCTCTCTCACTCCCTATGTGCTGTTGATACTGCTGGGATATAGCCAGTCAGAAGTGTTATGGTCTGCGCTATCGCTTCACTTGCTGTCGATGCGATTCATAATTGCATTTGCATATTATTTTCCGTTATTGCAAATGTCGCCCTGTTTGACATGACTTCAGGCGGATCTGCCAGGGCAAGGGGAACTAAAAAGTTGCTAACGCTATTTTGGTTACTTTTAGCATCCGTTGGCAGTGGCGCTGCTACTGCCGCTGCTGCTGCCACTCTTACTGTTGCTTCTGCTTCATGTGATGTTTATTAAATGGCGCACGCTTGCGGCAGTATCACAAAAAAAGTAAAGAAACAGAATAATGCAAAATAAACAAAAAAATAAAATAAATAAATAAGAGCAAAATAAAGCAAGCTAAAGAGTTAAGCGCAACTGATAAAAAATTATACGAAACAATTTGCATATAAATTAGGACTCACCGAGGTGCCAAGCTATGTGTGAAACTGCAAAGTGTTATGAGAATATATGGGTATCAACCTCAACAAGCTTCCATCGTAATGCAAAATAAACATATGTATATGTAGGGTTAGCATATCAAATTTTGTATGTATGTAGATATGTAAAGTTATATTTCCTGATCGAAATTTACTATATATATAATGAATATTTCTAAAATTTTTTTAGTTATATAATATACCCTACATTATTTTTAGCAGAACGTGTAAAGTATGTGCATATATTGCTTGCTCTATATACAATACATACAAACAGCAAAATTCTTGGAATAGCAGCTCAGCACAGAGTTCAGGGGTATCTCTTTATCGGGCACACCCTATTAGAGCACATTTGCCACATTATTTATCACTCTAATATAATATAAGTTCCCTAAAATATGCTCTAACACTACCTCAACAAATTAACCGTCTTCATTTTTACAATCATCACGCACGCTCGATTCGAAATTGTCAAGCTCAACTATCAATTCGAGAGGGCGGCTTCAACGATACGTAAATGCCAAGCCAAAAGAAAAAGACAAACAAACAAAAAACAAATAGTATGTCAAGTATCCAACATGATTTTGGCAAGCATTTTATGACTTGGCCGTATCGAACGTTGACTGCAGTGCTAAGGCTCGTAAAAAAACAAATGGGGGTGGCGTTGGCAGCAACAGTTAAGCATAAAAGTCCGTCTCGTAATATCCTGGCACAATTGTCAGTTTCACTCATTGCTTTATTGTTACAGCCATATCCTTCGATCCGAGTCAGGTAAACAATGCTAATGCATGCTTTGACTTCGACTTCGAATTTGACTTTGACAAAAGATGCCAGGCCGCTGGCGGAGCTGAAGGAGCTGCTGGAGCGGGAGTTGCACTCAAATCTGGCTGAGTGTATTCGGCTTGGACTTATGGGGCTTTTGGCGCCGGGCTTGGATTATTTCTAGGATAAATGTTGCACATGTCTCCCATTTGGCTGAGAGTGTTCACAGCAATCGAATCTAAAATGAATTTACCTTTTCTGATGTTGATGTTGTGTGCGGGGCTTTTGTTTATTGGCTTTTGGCTCTTACTATGCCACTTTCATCTCTTTGCGCTTCGCGCTCGGCGTGTGTCGCTTTCAAGGATTTGCGAGTGAGCTTAAGACAAATGCAAATATTTCCAGAATGGGGGTTGCGACCGGATATGCCTGTCTCTTATGATGAATGAATGTGTGCGCTTCCTCTCCTCGATTTGTTGCCGCTGATAAACTCGATTTGTAGTAGAGTGCTTGAACTCCAACCTCATATTATGCCTTTTACAGTCAAAGTTTCTCTCTGGTGAGTGTTCGGCAGGCCAAGTTGTAAACGGATTTCATCTCACTTTACAACACTGCAACTGAAATGCACTTTTCAATTTAATGCACCGCGCATAGTCTTTGTGGCACAATTTCAGTTTTGATGTTCGCTGGAATCGAGCTAAGACCTTGTCATGACATATACATAAGTATATCTCTCACTTCCATCACCTATTGCATTTTGCATGCTACACATAAAATTATGAATTACAATTTATCACTCAACTGTGTCGCTGTATTTTGAGTGCTTATAAGATTTACACTTGCTACCGGAATCGAGCGTGGCATATGCTGCTGCTAAGGAAATTGACTAGAGCTGGGCGGCTACTTAGTAATCAAGAAAAAATTATTGCACGACTAGAAATTGCGCTGTAACCGAAAATAATTAAATCTATTTATAAGGAACAGAAGTTAGTTCCTCTACATATGATTAAATCAATATATAAAGAAACAGATGAAGTTTATTCTTCTGCATACTAACCATATAGAAAATCTTAATTTAACCAAACTCACCTTTATCATTACATCAAAATTTTTGGTTACGTTTAGCATAGCTTTTTGCGGCATTTGTTAGAGGGTATATGCAGTGCACTTGAGGAAATTAAAAATTGCATTCAAATGCCATGCACGAGCGTAAAAATTAATATCCGCTTTCTTTTCCATTGTTGGACGGGCTTAGGGGACAGTAGGAGGGTCAAAGCTCTTAAGGTGACAAGCTGAGACAATTCTTTGTTGTTGTTGTTCAAATGTACGCAACTGATAGACGGCAAGATGAAGGTCTTCATAAGGTACACAAAGTACAGTGTTGATAAGGGTCAACTAGTAAGTTTAGCTGAGAATGTAATTCGCCTAATGTTTGAATAAGCTAATATAAGATTTGTTATCTATTATATCTGAAAAAAGAAATCCGCTTAGCTATATTAATTATGATTATTAGATACCAGTTCGGTTAGCAATTAAAACCGAAATCTAGACTCAGAATCAATATTCAGTTTAAAATCAATATAATTTGCATTTAACGAACTGTTAATTGATTGAAGTGTGGAGCTTTTTTAATGAAATTTGAAATGTCCTTCAAAGCGATCTATGAACAATGTCTTCGCAATAATAATTAATTTTAATGCAATCAAAGCATGTCAATATACTATATCTTACATACCAGTTTAACATTAGATGATAACTGACCACAAAATGTGCAAATATTATATAATAGTCTAAAGCTACACTAAATAAAGCCAACAAAGGAAGCTAGTTTTAGCCTAAAGTCAAACTGGTTTATTTATTTATTTTTTAATTTAATTTTATTTATTTATTTATTTTTCTACTTTATTGTATGTCTTTCATAGATCAATTTAAGTTTCTATGAATGTATGTATGAATTTTGCATTGTTTGTATATATTATGTTAATGAAATTCATATGGCTTGTGATGTAAGCAACAGAAAACGAGTTTCATTAATTAATTCACTTTAAATTAATGACAAGTTCAGTTCACAAATTCGTTCGATGTTCTAAGTGGGCGAATAGTGCGTATAGAAAGCGAATGTAAGACTAACATAAAAATGGGTTTTGATGATGCTTTACGTAATAAAACTAGTTTGATTCACCACAACTAATAAAATGATTAGCTTAGTTAGCCGAGATAGCTCAAACCAACTACAACGTAAACTAAAATGAAATTTCGTGATCGCTTTCGTTGTGCCTTGCGGCTTTGGTGCCGCTTGTTACATTTGAGCTCATTAACTTTAAGTAATTATTTACTTAAGAAATAAATAATTGAATACCAAGTATCCTTTATTTTCAATTGAAGGGTTGACATGTCGAATAACATATAAGATGATTATATTAATTTGCGTGATATGTTATGATAAGTTAATATTAGCATATCATTGGACAAATGATTAAGATGAGCGATGAATAGAACATTCTTTTATATGTATTGAATGTATTGATACCATTGTGTCAATTCCCTATTCTAGCAAAGTAAAGCAAAGACTTAGAAAAACAAAGAGAATCGTCAAACTTCGCTCATGGTGCAGATCAATTTGATCAATCAGAGTAACTAAAACTAACTAACTAACAAGAATAATGTGCTAACACAAAAAATCGGATTAATTTGCTAATGATAGGATATTGTAACAGAAGTAATTAACAACGAGTTGAACTAAGATATATGCATATATTATATATACTAAAATATGTAAAATTGTGCCATACGCCCATTGCACTGGGTAGAGAGGGTATATAAGGTCCGAACTCAGAGTATAATATCATATATAACAAAGGGGTTACTGGAGTACATATAAAAAATATATATTTCTCATGTATTTATATGTTTATTATTATTATAATAATTATTAAACTCATTAAATTTACTTTGGTGCTAAGAATACGTTTATTAACTTAAAACAAGACTAATAATATTATACTTCTGCAAAGAGACTGTTATAACAGTAATAAAAGCAATGTTTATCTTTTAAGTCATCGCTCTTAAAAGTATACTGTTATAATCTATATAACATATAATGAAATGCCTGAAAGTAGGCAACCAAATTTTGTTTGCATATCAAACAATATGTGTGCATCTGTATGTATGTATGTATGCATGTGCATACATAAGTACATATTTCGTCATATCGACAATGCTGTTGTTCATAAATAAGCTAATAATAGTCGGCCGAGCTGAGCCTTAGACGTAAAGCACAAACATGGCCGCAATGGCCGCTGTAAAGGATAAAAATGTGGACGCATACAAAATGGCGCACGTCGTCTCCATCCAGGCGACGAGTGGGCCAACGCAGAGTGAAACAATTAGCTGGGCTATGAAGACCATGCTGCTAATGATGGCCACATCGGTGCCCAGGCCGCGGGCCTGCTTCAGCGGAATAGTCTCGCCGTTATGAACGCGGAACTGCAAGCAAAGTAAGACGGAGAGAGAGAGAGAGAGACAGTGAGAGAGGGAGCGGCAGATATGCTAATTAATTATTACATACACAATTTTTGGCATGATAGTTGGCAACCAGTATGAAGGGCATGGTAAAGAGCGTGCCATAGAGTATGCCCGCCGAGGTACTAAAGACCAAAACGCCCCACTTTGTTGGCCAGAGACCGAGGATCAGCATGCCAATGCCATAGTAGACCATGCCGCTGATATAAACCGCCTTGGTGCTGTAGGAATATGGAAATGATGTTAACAAAACTTGATCCGCATTCCATTCAAGCCAATACATACCCAAACCACTTCATTAGCTTTGTCACAGACATCGAGTAAATGGAGCAGGAGAAGGCATAGATGGACATGCCCCAGCAGCCGAATCGTACGCCTTCCTCGTACAGCAACAGCGGCGCCGAGTTGGGCGGCGCTGTGGGATCGCCGTGGAAGACCGCCTCGCCCACAAAGTCGGTGAAGTACAGGCAATAGGTGACATGACCCATCCAACAGAAGAGATTGGTCAGCGCCAGCATGCGCATTGAGTGGGGCATTATAAAGATGCTCTTCAGGTAGCCGCGCAATGAGATCGGTGCCGCATCGTCCACTTGCAACTCCAAGTCCTGCGGCCTCTTCACCTTATCGCTGATCGCTGGCAAACGGCTGTTCTGATAGCTGGCGATGGGCTCAACAGCAGCCGCCTTCATTTGCTCGTCCAACGTGGAGTTCTCTTGTATATAGTAAATGGCATTGTTGTTCTTCTTCAGCTCCTTCTTGATGGCCGAACAGGAGAGGGGACGCAGCAGCTCATCGCGTTCGATCAACTCGAGCGGAATTTCACGGAAAGTTGTCACCGTTACCAAATAGCAAAGCACAAAGATAATGGTCACCAGGGTGAACACTGTGGGTATATTTCCACCCAGCACGTTTCCAATGTGCGTTGTCTCCCAATCGATGCCGCCAATGGCGTAGCCAATGGTGCCACCGAAGCCCGCGAAGAGTGTAAACGTAGTCAATGCCTTTGGCTGCTCCTCGGGCACACACATGTCCAGCAAATAGGTGCGAGCCGGCGTTTGGCAGGTGTCTGCATCGAAATCCAACAGCACCATGCCCAAAATGGTTAAAATTACAGCGAATTTGTAGTTGCTAGGTGAGGCTCCGGATTCCGGCGCCGGTTCGGATGACAGCAAAGCCGCCGCCGACACAGAGCTCTCGTTGCCATAGTTTGAAGTCGAGTAATTGTAGCCGACGTCGCCCAGCCAGACGCCTAGCTCCTTGCCATACGGCACCAAAATCAGGCCAAGGAAAATGCCCAGCGACAACAGCGTGATAATGGGTCGACGTCGACCCCAGCGCAGCTTGCAGCGATCACTGATGCTGCCCAGCAGCGGTGAGACAAAGAAACCAATCAACGGCGACAGGCCCCAGGCCATGGTCATATGCTTGTGATCGATGCCAATTTGTAGAAGAATCGGTGAAACGAAACTTGTCTCGGCCGCATACGCAAATTCGATGGCCATCGCTATGGCGGACAGGCGAAATAGTTCGAAGCGCGTCTTGCGGCGAAACACATGCGAATAGTCCGCATCTTGGGCACGTGCATGACTCTCGCGTTGCTTCAGCAAATACTTAATCATCGGATTCTTGGCCGATGATAATTGAGCGGCCTGCGATGGATCGGCGGCAACACCAACCATGTTGAGGGTTTGATTCACACTGCAGCTAAAATGTAAAGTGTATATATGTCAGCTGATATGTATACATATATATGTATTGTTTGTATAAGTGTGTGTAGAAAGTTCTATGTTCTAGACATTGAGACAAACGAAACGTTTGAGCGTAAGACATTGAATCCAATTGAACGGAATGTATGTCTCGGCACGTCTAAAGAAGCAGCTGGCGAATATCTGTTATTAATTGAGTTGTGTGCGTATGCTGTAAATAATTACACTCAGAGAAAGAAGTGGTATATATGTAATAAAAACTTTACAAGATTATAACATAAAAAATTTATTTTGAATCATTTGAAAAATTATAAAAAAAGTAAAAAAAAAAAGTAAATAAATAAATAAATAAAATAAAATAAAAAATTAAGAATTAATTAAAAATTGTACATACATTTAAATAATTATATTAAATCATATACTTATTATTATTATTATTATTTTTTTTAAATAATAAGCTATTTTTAATTATTTAATATCTCCTAATATTTTTCTCCGAGTGTAAATATTCATTCAATCGACGCAAGGCTGCCAACTCTGCCCATTTCGAGGCTTGCACTGCATTTGATCTAACGGTCACAAATCTCGTCGTCTACATTTAATTAAATACGTATGAAAAATGCTATAATTGATATTGAAATATAACGCTTATCGCTCAAGTCTTTATTGTACATGCAATCAGAATTGTACTTCAGTCCGAACACAGAATCACGTAAACAAAAACCAACACATAGCGATTTGTGTGTAATGCGAGCGCCAAACATTGCGAACGCACAAATATACAGATTATACATATATATATATAAACTTTTCTTTTGTTAAATATAATTCAAAGACTCGGTTTAGACTTTGTACAATATGATATTTTCTATAAAGTGCTTTATTGGCGGACAATATGTAGCTTAAATTTATATCTCAATTTCCCTTGTATAAGCATCACAATCTTAATGACACCACCAACAACAACAACAGCAGCAGCGGCAGTAGCTGCAGCGGGAACAGCTATAGCATTTTATTAATCCACAATTAAATTATAACAATTATTAGAGAAGAACGAGTCAAAAGTCGTCAAAGAGATACCCTGTATTATGCAGCAAAATTAATGGAAGAGAGGAAAAGTATTGAACAAAAGATATTGGAAACTATTTTGAAGAATTTAATTTTTGAGTATTTATTGAAAAAAAAAAAAAAAAAAAAAAAAAAAAAAAAAAAAAACAAACAAAACAAAACAAATATAATAAATTAAATATAATCATTAAATTTTTATTTTATTTTATTTTGTTTATTGAAATGAATATAAAATTGTTTGAAGAATGTTTTTCATTTACATACATTTATAATTTTGATTGAATGGATGAATGGATAAAAAATTAAAAATTTAAGAAAATTGTTTATTCTTTTCATACAGTCTACGTTTTGCAGATCTTGAAAAAGATATACGATTTATAATCCGTACATAACTAAACTACAAATTCCTATAAACAATTTAATAATAATAATAAGAAAAATAAATTAAAAAAAAAAAAAAAACAAAATTTTGACAGCGTTAAGGAATAGTATGGAAAAATATTCTGGAAATTATTTAATAGTGAAAATAAAACTAATTCTTGGTAAAAAATAAATAATTTTTTGTCGCTTATCTTAGTCAATAAACAAAACATTTCACTTCACTTTTATTTTTTATTTTTACAGGGTATTGCAGTACAAAAAGCCAATTTATCAAGTGACGAAAGTTGTGTCGGGCCGCCCACTGTAACGTTTTATGACACGACACTTCATATCGATTCAAATAAGCCGCAGGTCACCAGTCACCTTATCACGCAGATCTGCAGCTACGTTATTGATGTATGTATGTATATGTGTATAGATATATACATATATTTATAGACAGATAAATGCAGGTAATCGGGCTCAGTCTAGGTCGAAAATTATGTGTTTAATATATGCGGCTAACCAATTGGTGGACTAGAGTCTATGCTAATATATTGCTATTAATTAACGTCTGGTTAGAGGAAGTAAATATTTTCTAGCTCAGTTGTAAAAAAAAGGTAAAAAAAAAACTTGTTAGGTTAAGGTTTCGATCTGAAGTTAATTTACATATTGGCACACTGTTCACACGTCTATAATTTAATGATGCGTTTCAATTTGTTGTTTTTCATGCTGCTGCTACTGTTGTTGTTCTCTTTGGTAATTAAGATGATCACTTAAGAGCTCTGAGCGTCATTATAATTAGTATACCGCTGAGAATTCGATTGTCAGCGCGACAGGATGTTATAAACCCATATGAATATATTTATATGCACATTAACTATGGGCGTCGGGAAATACCCATTTCTTTTGAAACCTAATCGTGGCTAGGCACGAATTGTGTTAAACATGCATTCAACTTACCTTTAATTGGTAGTTACCCTAATAAGGTTTTGTTCACTTTTAATTTGTTTTTATATTATTATATTCGTTTTTAAATTAGCTGCCACGGGAAATTCATTCACTTGAAATGTTTAGTGTCAATAAATTTGTGGGCGTTAAAGTTTTTCTCTTGCACAGATTATTGTACATAAAATATATTCCGATTTTTTTCAGTTTTAATTTTTCTTGCTTTTGGGCTTGCTTGTGGGCGTGGCACTTTAATAACTTCTTTATCATAACGTTGCCCATGCAATGCGATTTATCACTGGCTCACAATTATATAAAGATTAATTTGTTTATACCTAAGTTCTTAAATTGAATTTTCGAGATCTTCACTGGTATTTATTTTAATTTTTTTCAGTTGAAAAATTAAATTAAAATTAAAAATTATTATTTGTATTTGTGTTGGTTGTTGTTAAAGAGCTGACATCGCAACGCGTCGATCAATGCGACCAGAACGATTTACTCCATTGGCTCGAACGCTGGGAAATCTTTGGCACGACATGAAAATTTCTTTCGCGTTGACAATTCGTGCGAATCCAAAAATATATTTAAAAAAATATATATATATTATTTAGGCAGCAATGCAATAATAAAACACGCACAATTTTACATATATATTTATGTTTACATTTATATATGTATATATAGTTCGCCGTCTAAATGTATTGAGAGCGACGCTATATTTGTCCTTCCTTTTTTTAGGTTTTTCACGATCGATTCGATCCACTGCTGATCTCCTGTGCCCTGCAACTGCTTGACTGACACCTCAGCTGGCTAGACGCACGTATTTATACACAGCATTCAAGTTACGCACTCTCTGGCATTTTCGGAGTCTACGCTGAGCTCTTTATATACAGATTTGACGCTCAGGCTCATTTTTTCTCTCGCTCTCTATTTGTGTGAGCATCGCTAGCCTTATCGACAGGGTGACTTTCTTTTCTCTACTTCATGCTTTTGTCGGTCGTTGGGTTAGCTTAGTTGATGTCACTAAAAGCGGTTATATTAACTATGCCAGACATTTTGTTACAGTTTTATATGTAATATAGTTTGGCTTACATAAATATAAGTTAACTTCATACTTGTTATATTTATTATGTATTTATAAACTTTAAATTTTATTTTACTTATATTTATTATGTATTTTTAAACTTTAAATTTTATTTTCTTGTTTACTTCTTATTTTCACTCTCGATTGATGGCAATATATTTATTGAATCTATAATTTTATACATAGGTGATTCTCATTAGATTAATTAGCACGTATGCAAGGGCATTTCGATATCGGCTTGCCATAATAGGCAGCTCTTAGTGGAGTGAGTTTTTTGTTTCCGGTTTGCAATGCAGTTTAGTTTAATTGCTTGTCCAACCGATCACCAATTTAATGCCTATTGCAGTGGCCTCCTCTCTCTCTCGCTCATACAGCATTGCTTGACTAAATGAAAATGCAAGTTCTAAGTGTGTCGAAGAGTTAGCGAGCGAGTGAGCAACGTATTAACTCTTTTGCAATATAGTTCAGAGTCTTCGATCAGCGCTTTGACACACAGTTCACTCACACACACATAAAAAAATATATATATATACATATATGCTTCACTATTCTAAGAACATAAAGTCAAACAAGTTTGGGCGCTGGAACAGGCTGAAGAGTTGTGGAAATATATAAACAACATGTTGTGTAGGTACTGAGCTAAGCCAGGCACTTTATCACTGCTTTACACTGTTCTACAAGTTTGAGCAAGGAAAATTATGCTGTGCCAATTTACCTAAATGTCGAGGAAATTTCCACTCAGATCTATCTCTTTACTCTCTTTTGTTTTTGGTTTTGTTTACCTGCAAATATGCTTGTGCGCTTATCTCATGCACACGAAAGTTACGGCTGTTCAGAAGAGTTTATAAATTCTAGTAGTTTCCAATGTGAATATAACTTTTATTATGCTGTCTAGTGATTGAATTCCAGAATGTAAATTGTGTCTTTGATTCAAATCTAACATATTTTGCACATAGGAAATAAAATGATTAGCTTTAAGGTATTTACTTTAATTAGAGCAGAATATTTATTAGTTAGATAAATAGAATCGTATTGATTAATTAGCCGTTGCAAATATTTATATAAATATTACTAAAGTTGGTAATATATGTCGTCATTCCCATTCGAATAATATGTATTACAAATGTTATATTTATGGGTAATGCTCATTAAAGTACTTAGCACTGTTTTTATTCCAAGCCAATTGCTAATAAAATTGACTTTAATATTATTAATTAATACCAATTCTTTATTGTCAAATCAATATTCTCAGCACATTTTAAACTCAACAACAACATATTTTATTTAGTAATAAAAAAAAAAATAGCCTCCCAACAATTTTTCAGTCAGAAATTAATACTTAAATAGCTAATCAAATAAGATTCTAATATTCTGTGTCTGCTTAGATTCTTCCCAAATATTTGTGTATATATTCCGAATCAATAAAAATGAGCATGCACCTGCTGGCTGAGCGCCTGTTATCACAAAAAATTAGCACAAATTCGCGACTTTAGGCTAAAAGTGATTTAGTGAGCAAGTCAGAGAAACATAATTATATATATTTCAGTAAATACATACATACAGATATATGTACAATTGTGAAAAAAAGCAATATTATGTAAAAATTTGCGGTTGGAAGACCACAGCCAATAACTGCCAAGTCATTGACTTGCCCAGACACTCTCGATCTTGTTGGGCCCATAGAGGTTAGATATATGTATATGCATATACAAATGTTTGTTTGTTTGTGGAACCTCCGAACAAGATTCAAATAAACCGGTAAGCCAGCAAAACAAAATATCGTCTTCAACACATAAAAATTGGCGACAAGGCTAGAAAAAAGTTAAAGTTAAGTAAAACTTAAAACGGTGACATCCTTATCGCAAAGTGCATATAAAGTATTATTATATATATAATAATTTGAAAAAATATATGTGTAACTTTTTTATATATAGTCACATATATCATCCATGATATGGGCTCAGGCACTGTGTGCTGCTTATCTAAGAACGTCAACGCCGCATCTGCTGGCAGCTTATCTCCATAAATATTTTTGCGATTTGTTAAGTTTGCATGTGTTTGCTCTGATTGTGTTTTCCAATTAGCAACAATTCACTCTTTAAATTTAACGAATCTTTTGTAATTTAAATTTATTCAACATTATTTTTAGCTGCTTGCTGCTTAGAGCTGACTGCTATGAAACTGGCTATACAATTTTTAGTTTCAAATGTTTTTTAATTGAGCCCAAGAATATGCAGCAAATTTTAGCAATTGAAAGTGGAATAAGTTGTGCACAACGAGTTCAACTTAATGAACTAGTTCAGCATTTCTAATGGATTATTCAGAAAGAATTTAAATCACTTAGAAAATATTTATTCAGAATCGATTTAAATCGTCTTCAGCTTGAACAAAAATTTTTAAATAAAAAAGTTTTTTTTTTTAACTTAAAGAGTCGAATGGAACTTTCTCTGAATTATGGATTTTCCACTTCATTTCACCCATTTGACTCAAGGCTGTACTTTTCGTCAATGTCTGCACAGTTCCGTCTGTGGCGACATTTATTCGTGCTTACATATTACACACATACTTTGCACATTGTTGTTGTTGTTGTTATTGCCATTGTTGTTTGCTGTCCATCCATGCAGCCAGCTTCATTTGCACAGAGTTTTGTGTGCGGCAGTTGAAAATTAATATGTCGGAACGTTCTGGCCCAGCAAATGTCTTAATTAAAACTTGTTTTTGGCATTCACTTCTAGAGCACTACGAGAAGCAGCTGTAGCAGCAGTAGCAGCTGTAGGAATGTACGACCAGTGTTTACTGTACAACAAAAAGCATGTATGTGTGTTTTGGCTTGGCTGCGGCCGTTGCCTGTACTCGTTGACATTTCATTTTCAGACACGTTACGCATACGCCGTGAGAGGCAGCAGAAATACCATCTATATTTAGAAATAAAGCTTATATACGCATTAGCTTGTCAAGCCCAAAAATTATATTTATATTTTTATGTCTAGAAATAATGAACTTAGCACTTATTAAATTTTCATCTAACAAATTTAAAGCTAAGCTTAGCTCTTCAGCACTCAGCTTCGCAATCTTTTCTTATTAGATTTCATTCTGTCATCATTAGAATCACAAAATTATATGACATTAAACTTTAAGCGTCCTCTTCAAAGAAAGGATTTATTTTTTCGCCTTGCTTTCGGAAGTATTCCCTTTATGCTCAACCTGGACCGCTGCTGTTGATAATGGCTTTGACAAGCATTCTGAAATAATTTTTGAAGCGCTTGCCACATGGCGACTATTAAAGGTGCTAAAACGACCGCCGGACAATTTGATATTCGCTCCACACCCCCACTATGACTGCCAAAAAGCCAAAGACAATGGCCAATAAAAAGAAAATGTAAAAAAAAAATAAAAATAAAATAAAAAAGAGTTTGGCAAGAACGAAAACAAAAAAAGAGTTCAGCTCAAAGCCAAAACTCGTTTGCCGGCAGCTGCAAAATGCTTCCTTTATTGTAATCTGCATTTAAGTGGCTTTCTTTTGTGCTGACATTCTTGTACCTGAGTGTGTGTGTGTGAGTGCGTGGATATATGTATGTGTGTGTGTGTTGCACTTTAGTTCGGTTCTAACGTCTCTTTTTCGCTGCAGCTTTCAATTTGCCGCACTTTTGTTGGCGACCAATGCTGCAATTTTTTGGCTATTTGATGCTCATTGAGATGACTAAAGGAGTATATTGCTTCTATGAGAGTAAATGTAAAAAATTTGGAGGAAAATGATGCTATATTAAGCTATTTATTTGATTAGCTATTTTCCCAGTCATAAATATTTTACAGCTTCTCTTAAAGAGTTTTAAAATCGTCTTCAGTTTTTCTTTCCTCATAATTCTAGAGCATCTACTAGTCGACTACTCCTCAGTGAAACAATTTTAGTTTTTTCGTCTAACTGCGCTCGTTTGATATGTTAATATGCGACTCTTAGATGCGATTGGCAATAGGAGTTGACGTCAACTGCCAGACAATTTGGTATTCCCTTATGCTTAAAGCTACAGATAAGCACAGCAGGTTTAGCAACAGAGAGAGAGAAAGAGATTGAGAGAGTGAGTGACCGACAAAGAGTTCTACTGGGTATACAAGTAGCTCGAGCATCCACTTGTAATGTAGCTAATCACTAGAAAAGTTATTAATTGAATTGATTTTTATGATGTTTATTATATTTCATTTGCCATTCGAGTGGGAGAGTTGGCTCATTGTTCTGGTTAATGGACTGCCGGGACGCTTAAGTGCTCGAAAAGGTCAATTCAAGCCATTGAGCGAGCGGGCCAAGTACCTTTCGAACTGGCGATTTACTTGCAGCACTCGTTGCACTCGCAGCTCAACAAATTGATTGCTACATCGACGCGCCCGAAAAGTCGGCATGCAATTTGCGCGGCCACGGCTCGGACCTGCCTGGAGCCCCGTTCCCTGGAACCTTTTACCTGCTTGCATTGAAGAACTAACTGCAGTCGTATTGCATAGGGTAACAACATTTTGTTGGGCATGTTGTTACCAATAGAAGATTGTTAATATCTTTATAGACTGTTTGTTGATTTGTGTGAAGGGACTATCCCATAAAACTATACTCTTTCCCTAATTTCATTTTTAATATAAGTAACTAAATATCTTATCTCCCTCTGTGTTTAGTATGTTTTACTAAAAGAGAGTTATCATACTGAAAAGTACATAAACAACTATGAGAGCTAGCTTATCAACGTAAATTTGAGGCAAACAAAAGTTGTTTTTATTTAAACTTGACTCAACGATTTTCGGCTCGCAACTAAGCTGCTTATCAAATATGTACACCTTGATCAAGTAATCATTAGATAACTTACATAGATATCTTCACCGGCAAAAATAGCTTTATTTTCGTTGCAAGCTATATTTAAGATCGTATAGCTTTATCACATGCAATTCCCGCTGCAAGGGTA
This sequence comes from Drosophila arizonae, assembly GCF_054131065.1. Taxonomy (NCBI): domain Eukaryota; kingdom Metazoa; phylum Arthropoda; class Insecta; order Diptera; family Drosophilidae; genus Drosophila; species Drosophila arizonae. Next base: position 2,995,898 of record NC_142924.1, on the reverse strand, counting down.
TTTAATTTGAGCCGGAATATAGCGATTATTTCTGTGGGCAAATCCACAGACCGTCTTTTTATTGCCACAGTGCAGGGCATGCAAATATGGCAAACGTAAAAAAACGAAAATTTGCATACAAACTGCTGCAGTTACCCCCAAATTGCCCCGCGCCCCACACGGTGGATAGGTGGGGCGTGTGCGTGTGGCAATTCAAGTGCAAATATGTTGGCGGGCCGCACTTGAGTATCAAGTTTTCGTGCGCGCATGAAATGCAATTGTTGTGAATTGGCCACGCCCACACACCCACTGGCCAGCAGAGCAAATATCAATTGTGCATGTGTCTGCAGGGGTGTGTATCAAGTAGGCAACTGCCCCAATCTAAATCTGATTGTTAGCCAGCTGCACAGTAAATAAAAAGCATTTACAGGCAGTGTCAAATTTAAGCTGAGTTATCAAGTTTATTATTTTATAGAATAGCAATTATTATGCTATAAAGATATATGCAAATCTCAAGGTGTAAGATATGTGCAGTGAGAGAAAATTTGTAGTATTTTGTTAGTAAATAACATGGTTTTTATTTAGTTTAAATGAAAAGAAGATAAGCTGAGATAGTTCAAGAAGTTAGCAAATGAATAAAACATTCAATGATATATATTTTTTTTACTATATATAAAATTAGTAATTTGTTTCTTCCTTTCAATCGTAATTTCTTCAAGTGTGTAATATTCTGTATTGCTAATTTTGTAGCTAAGCGCTTTTTGCTTGACTACACTAGAAACAGTTATCAAAAGTATATAGCTGAAAAGTGCAGTCAAGTTATCTCTAGAAAATGTGGCTTTGCTGTGCGCTTGATGAGCTTGTTATTGTGTATGACAGGCAGTGGGAGAGAGTGTGTGAGTGGCAGAGAGGTAGAAAAGAGATAAGCGGCACAGAGCTGGTGTAGTGCAGCCCAGGCTTAGTTGTGGCAATGGCAACAAAACCAGCAGCAGCAGCTGAAGTAGCAGCAGCTGAAATTATACAGTGAGCCATCAAAAGTGATAAGTTCCAACAACAACAGCAACAGGATGTGGCAACAGCTGGCTGTAGTTGCTGCAGCTGCAAGGGCTGCGCCTTCACTCCTGACCAGGTCACAGACGCACGCGCTGATTGGCCAGAGCCGGAAAAAGAAGTTATACCCATTAAGGCGGAAACGGATGTGGCACAGACGTTTCCGCCTGCTGCCAACTCTTTTCAGTACACACATACACGCTCACACACATGCAATTCACACCCAGTTCAAGTAAAAACGTTGCATATTTCTCGTTGCTGTCTGCCTAAAAAAAAAAAATAATAAAAAAAAAAAAATGAAAAACTCTACGTCAAATAAAATCATTTTGCATTGCAAATGCGCCTGGCCTCAACTCGAGTTTCGGGTTGAGTCTAACCGCATCCACATCTAATAAAAATATTAAAGAAATTTTCTTTTATTTGCCAAGTTGAGAATTTGTTGGCAAATTTTGCAACATTTGTTACACTTGCGAGCCTTTTTTAATTAAATATATAAATACGAAGAACTTTTGTGCTTGTGACTTTTCCGTCTGCGCCCTTTTGGCCCAAGCAATTAGGGTTTTGGCCCATAAGAAAAGCTAGCTAACAAGGTCTTGTTGCTTGTTGCTTCAAATAAATAACTTGCTTTGATTATTCGCAATTTTTTGGCGTTTAGGGCTTCTGAGGCGCTTTGAGGTTGCTGTGGCCTGCCCAACCACAATTCAACAGCTGTTAAATGGCCTGCAAATTGCTCCAAATGCACTCAAAGAAAATGGTTGTCCTGAAAGGTTATTATGGCCGGCTAGAAGCTTAAATGAATTTTGTTAGGGATATTTTAGATTTTTGAGGTTAGAATGTGGATATGTAAATGTACATACATATATGTATATGAGTATGTATGTGTATATATATGGGTGTATAAATTTGTATATATATAAGAATGTGTTCAAACATTCAATTTCGATCTTTAAATGCAATTCATTGATAAATCGTATTTAATAATGAGATATAAATTTTCTTTATTAACTTTTAATGATTTAAAAGCAGTCTTCCAAATTTTAAGCTTTATTATTAATTAAAAAATATATTTGATTCCTTTTATTAATAATACTAAATATTTTTATTACTATTAAAAACTCTGGAAGCTTAAATTGATATATAAAAAATAAAAATCAATTATAAAAAATCAATCAAATATAAAGAATCAATTTTAGCTTCAAGAGATTTAATAGTACTAAAATTATTTTGTACTAAACCATGTATAGTCTATTCAGCAAACTGAAAACCAACAATATTTTTTCAATTTCACTATTGAATTTTCCTTAAGCTCGCAGCATTCACTTATATTCCATTATGGATTCTCCGCTCTTTAAAATTTACATCCTTTTGTGACTAAAGGCAGCGGGCTGTCCATTTCGCGCACGATTGACATGCGCCACAGGTCGGCAGATATGCATAATGCTTGGGGGCGTGGCCAGGCGCACAACATGTGCTGAGTGCAAAACTTTTCACAGCCAATGCCTTTGGCTGGCGTGTGGGCAGACGGGACTACGAACGAAGCTGGCCGGGCGCCTGGCGCATGGCGCCTATGAAAACTAATAAACTGTGCAACGTGCTTATTTGCAAACATTGACAATCCGGCCGGCACTTAGGTAGGCACAGGGGCACTCTACAGGGTACCCAGCCACAGCAACAACAACAGCAAGTCAACTTTGTGAAGGTATTAAAGTAACGGCGCATAGAGCCGCGAACGAGAGACCTAGACTCAGCGTTCCCTAGGGTCTGTCGCACAGCCAAGAGCAAAGTTTTAGGTATTATTTTTTATGATACCCTGTACTTGAGGCATAGAAATGGGGTAATTTTTCTACTACTATATTCACAACTAAAGTCGATAGTGAAATCATATCAATAATAAACTAAATATATAATATATGTATATATTCTACTGGTTCTATAGGGTGTTTTGTTTCGTTCCAATCTCGTTTTCAAGTTGCTTTTACTTAAAATTGCAACAATCAACATAAAATTGCTTTCATTGGCAGACAAATTAGATCAGAGTCGTTCCAGTTGCAGCTACTACAAGTTCTCAAAAAAAAAAAAAAAAAAAAAAAAAAAAAAAAAACCTAGTAAAAATCTAGTAAAAATATATATAGAGCGCTTTCATCTCTTTGGCTCCAATCTCGAGTTGATTTTTTTCAGTTCGTTTCTAGATTTTGGCAGCTGCTGGTGAAATTTATGGGCTGAGCAAACGTTGCCAAAAAGCGACATTTATGCCGTTTGAGATAATTGCATTTTATTGCCTTTTATGCACTGCGCGACGGCGATGCTGATGATGATGATGATGATGATGATGAAGGCCGGCACTTGGACCTGCTCTGTCATGTACTTACATAGTCTGGAGCAGCGGGACAACTATGCGAGCTACGCGTTAATGTGCTTAAAGAGTCCGGCAGACGCTTGCTTCAAGTTTAATGTGTCGCCATTTCTGCTGCGCTTTTATGGCCGCTAAACTCCCAACAACTAAACGCGTAAAATTGTTTCAGCCATCAACCAGTCAAAGTTGTTGAAAGCTCGAGAGTGACAAAGTTGTGTGCTGGGACTAGCAAAAGTGAACTATAAACTGCACTAAAAGGATGCTAAGGGCATTGAATAAAAAATGCTATGTATATATAATAACGATAGATATCGATGTGCTAAAATGATTTTTTTAAATTAATAGATATATTTTTTATATTTTATTAACTAATTTTTTAAAAAACATAATCTCTTTGAAAACGGCCTGTAAAGTTGTCTTAAAGAATTTATTTATTTATTTATTTTTTTTTTTTATATTTCTAGAGCTCATTATATAATAAATAAAGTATTCAAGTTAAATAGAAATTTATAGGAGTATACGAAAATATAATCGAAGTTATGATTAAATCATTCATGGGGATTTTAACATATATGACACTAATTATATGATAAAAGATATGCCAAAATACTTAATTACATTAAAACATTTCAGTCTCAATCCATATGCACAAATAAACAAAATTCATTGTTTGAGCTAAACAATAGCCAACTTATAATTAAACCAAAATATCTCTTTATGTATTCAACAATGACCTAAAAACATTGCTTTGACCAAGGAAAACCTCAAACCGTTATTTAATATAAAAGCAAACTAATCTAACTTACTGACAGTTCTATGCCTTTATATAGCCAAATTAGCTGTTAAAATGCATATATTCCGGAATACACAAATAACTTACTATTTGTATGAAAAGCATTAATATCAACATTCAGTCCTCTGGACTTAACCTCAATGCGTGTTGAAGCAAACGTTAAGCTAAATACTTACAAAATATAGCTACAATAGTCTGTTTATCAAACATGAAGCATTGTTGTGAGCCTCTTAATCACACAGCTCGAGCTGATTTGGCTTGAGTTTAAATAATTAAATAATGGAAAATTATATAGGTCTCAGTGCAGGCAATTAATCATGATTGGAAGAGAGAGGAAGAGAGAGAGAGAGGGAAGGAGAGAATGGCTGAGCTCAATAAATAATTGATGCGAGTGCCCAAATAAACAGAAAATGTAAGTTCAGACATTTCAAACAAATGATGAACAGCAGAGTTGGGTTAAATGAATATGCCATAATTCGAATGCATTTGGGGCTCAAACATGATTTGGGCCATATTAGTTAGCCGGGCAGTTGGACAGCTGACTACACGCACTCACGCACACTTACAGCAAGTAGACATGCTGCCAGACAGCCAGTCAATTGAGCCAAATGCACTCAAGTTTCTCAACAGAGCGTCTCAAGACATCGCACTTGGACATGTCCAGAGATTGTCGCATTCCGGATTCACGTGTCTTGGCCAGAGCACTGGCCCAGCGCATTCTACTGCTTGAATTAATAATGACTTTGATACTTCGGACAGCTCTAAGCAGGTCGGGTAGATAATTGGGTATTATAGATTAGACATTGCCAAAATTGTGGCTTCAAACATCATTTGGACTTCACTGCATCCTCCTCTGTCTCTGTCTGTCTCCGTCTCTGTCTCTGTCTCTTTCTCAGTGTTTGTGCTTATGAACTGGCAATTGTCGGCGGCACGTGCATGGCTTGCTATAAAATTTTTTCCCTCAACCATTTCTAATTAGCTGCAGTTGGTTGCAATCTTTTGAGGCAACGCGGATTTGCACTACGTGACACAAAGGTTTTGCCAAACACAAACACAAGCACTCACACACACACACACACACAGGCACACACGCACACCAACTCCAAGTGTGACCAAAGTTTTTGATTATGAAAATGGTTTCTTGCTAATTTTACAAACGGAAATTGCGCGTATGTGTGCTATATTTTTAATGGCTCCAACAGATCTCACAATGTGCAAAGTTTAGACTGCTCAAAAGAATGCACAACTGAGTTTTATACCTTATGGGATATGGGTTTAGATTTTGGTTACAATTACACTTAAGTATGAAAAGGTAGCTTAATTGGTTTATCCAGTTCTTTGATTTAATAAGCTACTTAAAAAACAAACTGCGCGTACTCAAAAGTTTTTATAATTCTATCTGAGAAGTTTTCGTATACATTATGCAATTAAGAAATGGAATTAATAATCCAATTAAGCATGGAAATAAAATGTGTAAAGGAAGAGCTGGAGCCACTCTCTGCTGCTAATTTTAGTGGTAAATGTTTAAGTATAAGACTTTGCCACGCCTTCTTTGTTTTCATTTCATTTTGCCAAAAACCATTACACTCTGAATTTTATTTTCAATACAACAAAATCTCTCTCTCTCTCTCTCTATTTCTCCATTTTTCATCAACTTTTTTAATTTAGTACTTCAAATTCTTTAGTAATTAAAGAAGTCTCTTTAATACACAAAAACCAAACTCTCAAGCAAATGCCACACATGCCTTAATAAACCCATACTCAAGTGCCAGTCGGTTGACTTTCGCATTAAAGAAAAGGCCGGAATTCTCACTTGAGACACATAGGCTCACATCTCAGCCGCAAAAGAGAGCTGCTTTCATTAAGTACCCGTTGAAAATTCAACAAAACAAACAACAGCTCGTGACGCCGCCTTTGGCTAATTGTGAAGCAGCCAAGAGTGGGCGAGACTCCGGCCTTCACAAGTGCCCCTTGCTTAGGTGTTGGAGCGGGCTTTTGGCTTCGGAACAGCACAATGGCCGTTGAGTTGCTTTGTGGGTCCCTTTGTAGATATTGCCTGCATTGTGTATAATTCATTTCATTTTATTTGCACTGACCAAGGCCCAGGACCCAGCCCAAGCACTTCTCTGTGCCGTGCGATAATTATCAAACAATAAAAACAATAAACTGCGATGACACCATAAAAGGCATCCCGTTCCCAGTTGCGCCTTCAAGGTGCGTGTCTTGGCCAAGGTGCGCCAAAGTTTTATCTCCAGCGTTGCGCTTTTCTGCCTTGCCCTCTCCTGCTCCAACTCACTCTCTCTCTCCTTCTCTCCCTCTCTCTCGAGTCCTTTTATTATTTTATGCTGAAAGCTGCGACCAGCAGCAAGAACAACATCAAAAGGAGCAACGGGCTGTGCTGTGGTGTGAGGCTCTGCCAAGTGCACTTTGTAAGCTCAAGCAGCACAGCTGTAAAAAAAAGGCGAAGCATAAAAAAGCGGAGCGAAAAGAATGCAGAGGAGCAGAAAGAAAGAATAAAAGCAAAAAGAAAGGGTTTGACTGAGCGATAAACAGAAATTTATTTGTCTGCGGGTATTGACAAGCAGACAAGAGGTTCAGCACCTAGGACCCAGCCCTGAGGAGGGGCGGGTGAAGGCGGTGCGGTTGTTAAACTTAACGAACCTCACTTCCATCCTGTTTTTAGCGCACTGTCAATTCTAGCTGCGGGCCTTAAATCATCTGCAATAGTCCGCTAACATCATACACAGATATGTATGTATATATGTGTCTGTATTGGCCACTGATTAGCAGCGTGCGTGTGTTTGTACGCAGCACTTAAAATTCTAACGGCACATCGATTATTTATTATGCAACTCTCTGCTTTTTGGACTAAAATCGAATGAATGAACCTTTCGCCTAAACATTTCGTGCCAATAAAAGATTTACGCTGTCTGAATTTCAAATTGACGCCCTCCAAAAACAACATTCAAGTCGCACACAATACACCTGGGAATTTTGTTAATTACGTTGAATAAATGCTGCGCATAACTGTTAGGCTAGCGCGGGAGAGTGAGAGAGAGAGAGAGAGAGAGAGAGAGAGAGCTAGCCATTACGATTGCGGCGCAAAAGTCCCCAAAGATAACGTTTCATAACCCGAAAATTAATATAGCATTTGGGTTGCGAAATACATAGCGAAAAATTATGGCAAAGTTTGTCTGTATCTTTAAGAAATATTGATAAATACAAAATTAGAATCTAATATTGCTTCAACTGCCATTAGAGTTGAGTCCTTTATAAGAAATTCTTTATATATATTTCTATGCATTTTTTTTCTTTTTTTTTTTTTAATTTCCATTTACCATCTTCATATGAATTTCCAACATAAATATATGCCAATTATGCTCTCTATATATTCACAACACAAAAGACGTTAAAATTTTGAGCATTCCTCATAAATTTCATTAAAAAATTCCATGACTTTTTTGTTGTTGTTATCTTTCAAGTCTGCTTGGGCGCCAGTCACCTGAGTGAGAGAGAGAGAGAGAGAGAGAGCAGAATTTTCAAAAGAATAAGAAAAGCTTACACGCATACAGAAATCAATCAGGCGGCACAAAGCGGAGGCGTGGCAGGGCCACCGATAAGTCCAACATCCTTCTGGATCTCCTACTCCTGCTTCTCCTCCTAAAATGACTCGGCAAATCGTCGTTTAATGGTGCGTGAAACGTGAAACACTTTAGCTATCGTCGAAGGCGGCATCGAAGGGCAACGGCTTTGCGTAAAGTAAAAAGCCTTGAGCCAAAAACTCACATGTAAATGTGGCTTTTAAAACTGGGCTTAGCCAAAAAGAAAAAAAAAAAAAAAAAATGGAGCCCCAAATGTCTAACCCTTGAATTATGCATTTTAATTTTTAGAGGGGTGGCCGGCCCGGTCACGTCAAGGCGAACGGCGCGGCACATTTATTACCTCGACTGCTCGACTCTGCTCAACACTTTCATTTAACTTTTGGCCCACTGCATTTCCTTTCGGCCAATTTCTTTTGCCAAAATGGCGCCCAAGATGGCCGAGCCAGCTGGCTGATGCGTACGTGTGTGTGTGTGTGATAAAGCAAGGGGAGGGCAGCAAAGGGATAGAGCAAGTGCGTGTGTGTGCGTCTGCGGGCGTAATGGACATGTTAGAAGATTGTGAAAATGATATATGACTTTTTCATTTCCTTAATAAAATTAACTTTGCCTTGCGTCCGTTTTGCCTCTAGCCTGCAAGACAGCTTTTCCTGCTCGCCACCCCCATGCCTTATCCCTTGTCCTTGAGCTGTTTTTTTTTGGCGTCTGTCTTTACATAATGTGCACCAAATTGCGTTGATTTTTGATATATTAACAATTCATTTTAGCTCATTAGTCAGCAGGTCAGCATGCTGCCTGTCTATATATCATTAGCTCGTTCCGACGTGCATGCCGTTAGCTTTAACAAGCCAAGAGCTTTAATGGTGGCTGAGGCTGAGCGAAAATACGAAAATGATGAGCTAAAGAGTGAAAGCTGAAGTTTTGTATACGGATTATAGTTTTCTATAGATTCTCAATTTTTCTCATCCTATATCATTCATTCTCTTTACACTCATCAGAGTCTTATTTTATGTTCATAAGTCTTGTTAATTTTTTATAAACTTTCATTAATATTGAATTTTATTTACTTCACTTGCCGTCAATTTAATTGGTGCACCTCACACTACCTTAATACACAGCAACAAAATTCATGATACAAGAAATATTTAGTATTAATAACGCTCCATACATACAGAGACACACAGACGCCTTGTCAACCAGGCCGTGTACCTTGGTGTCGAGTCGTGCAAAATCAAATTCTTTGTTTGAAAAGAGGCATTGAAAATGGTCAGCGAGTTCATCAGTGCGGCACCACTGTGCAGTCTGGCATGAAAAAACCAACCATTTATTTAATTGAAAATTGTCTTCGCTGTCAGCAGCAGCAGCAGCAGCAGCTCAGCTGAGTGCAGCAACTAGCCACGGCAGCAACTTTAGCGGCAAACACTTGAGTGGCAAAGTGAGAAGGCACAGTGGGGCAAAAGCATGAAATGAATATATTAGTCAATAGCTAGAGTAATGGAAAATCATGTAGATTCCCTCACTCTCGTTCTCTGTCTCTCTCTCTCTCTCTCTCTTTCTCTTCGTCTCTGTCTCTGTCTTTCTCTGTCTCCTTTTGTCTCTTTCTCTGCCTCTGTCTCTCTCTCTTTCTCTCTCTCCCTTTTTCTCTCTCTCTGTGTCTGTCTCTGTTTGTCTTTATCTGTCTCTGTCTCTCTCTCTCTCTCTCTCTCTCTCTCTCTCTCTCTCTCTGTGTCTCTTTTTGTCTCTCTTTGTCTCGCTCTCTATCTATATACTTCAACCTTGAAAAATAAAAGGCTTTTCAGTTATTTTTTTTACGTTTAACAAAAATGATTGGGTTTTGGTTCCACTGTGCGGCGTGGTTTTCTGCGCATTGCACTTGAGCTGCATTTTTTCTAGCACTGCTGCCGGCAAATGAAGTTGAGTGCAGGGCGTCTTGACAGAACTGCAGCTATTAGTTGTTTATATGCGTATGGCAAAAGCAGCAGCAGCAGCAGGAGGAGCAGCAGGAGGAGCAGCAACAGGAGTAGAAGCAGACGAGCGACGTCCTGGATGCTGCTGAGGGCTGCACGTGGCTGGTTTATAATGCCCGGAAGTAATCATAAATTCCATGCACACACACCAACGCACACACACGTTCACCAGAACACACACACACACACACGCACACACCTATTGTGTGAGTGAGCCGTAGCCTGTACCTTTTATGTAGACGCGTGGGCGTGTGCGAAATTTATGGCCGGGGAATTGAAAGTGATAGAGCTGAAAGCAGCCGTCGGCGACGCAGCGCTGATGCTCTGACGAACTGTCTCCTCTGTCTGTCTGTCGGCTGGCCAATGATTTGCATGGCAACTACTACATCCTGGCCAGCACGAGTCGAGCAGCTTGGCAACATAAAGACAGTAACAAATTAGCCCAGTACGTGGCTCGTGCACAATTTGCATAATGAGCCAGTGACAAAGATGTGTATGTGTGTGTGTGTGCGTGTGTGTTTGTATCCTACAATTGTCGAGACGTCAGTTAGATGAATACTCTAGCTCGGATTTCAGCTCACAGACACGTTCAATAAAAGCCAAAATGACACCGTTAACACCTTTGCCAAGCTACCCGCATGAATTTTGCCAACACTCAGGCAGCTGGCCAACAGCTTTTTAAGCCAAAGTACACACACGCACACACAGAGTCACATCGTCACACACACACACACACACACACCCAGACACAGAGCCACAAATTAATTTGAACAGCAGATAGCCAGCTCAGTCTGCTGCCAACTCCAGAGTCGTTATTTTTCTAATGGCCTTTGCCAACTGTTAAAGCTTTTGCTATAGCTTGAATCAAGAGGAAATGTTGCTGATCAGCAAAATCATCTAGGTTTTAGCGAATTTATGCTCAAGTGACTTTTAGCAAATTAAAGACCGAATTTCTTCAGTTTAAGCAAATTAAAGGCAAAGTTTCTTCAGCATTAGTAAATTTAAGATCAAATCATTTCAGTGTCTGCAAATTGATATTCTTCTAATTTTCAACAACATTTTCCTTCATTTTTTATCATTTTCAGATATCTCGCAAATTGCCTAAAGTCAACATTGAATGCTTTTGTGTGCCTGTGTGAGTGTGAGTGTGTGTATCGATAACAATTTCCAATTGTTTGCTATTTTTGGCTTGGCCACAGAACTATGCGAACTATTTAAGCATTTTGTTCATTAGCAAAGCGCACACGTTGCGTATACGTAATGCAGTGACTGCAACCACAGCTTAAATTGATAAAATTTCTCAATTTTTGTTTGAAGCTGCAATCGTTATTTCACACATTCATTTTCCACATGAGCTCAAGCACAAATCTTGCGTCCTCTAGACCATTAAATTTTTGTAGTGAAGTGGAGCTTATTGAATGGGTATATTAACTTGTGGCCTAGTTTAAGAGTTGCTCCGATTCTCAGCAAATAAGGGACATATTCGCCATCTGGCTTGGAGCAAAAATTACTCTTCCTAATCAAGACAATATTTAAGTCAGACTTAGTCGTAAATTTTCTTAAAAAGCGTATGGCTTGGAACACAATTCTAACCTTCTTCTAGTTCTATTTTATCCCCTTGGCACAAGGCCAGCTTTTGGGCTTTTTCCTACGATAATTTCCGTATAATCATTTGGCAATCGCAAGCAACTTGTTTGCCGATGCTGCAGCGACCGAAAAAACCAATTATTGACCGAACTAACATGACCACGCAACGTGCAAACAATTGCGTTTGTGGCCATGTTGTGCTGGCCGGGCCAAGAGCAGCTCCAGTTACAGCTACAGCTACAGCTACAGCTAGAGCTACAGATTTGGTCAACGTGTTAGCGCCACGTTTATTGATTTATATGGCCAGAAGAAACTTGGCAAACAATGCACAACATTTGCTCATTTGGTTTGTCAATATTTTACACATTTTGTTTTCGGGGCAACCGACAAAATCTCTTTGGCTACAAGAGCTATAAATTTGCGCACAGAACCAAAACTTTTTGACACATGTGTGTGCGTGAGTGTGTGAGTGTGAGTGTGTAGCATTTGATTTTGCATGCATTTAATAATTTAAAACAATGTCAAACTTCTAATGCCAGGCAAATTAAACTAATGTTAAAGTTTTGACTTGTTGCCACGCCCACAGCTGTCATTTTAGCATTATTTTTCTTTTATTAACTGTTAACAGTCTAGAAAGCTGCAAAGTAATTGCTCTGATTGACCTCGAAGCCCACAGTTGCGGCTGCTGCTGCAGCCCACAAGCCGCAGTCAAATGCGCGTTTCAATGATTTCTTCGCATTGCCCGCAAGCATTTATTAGCCCAGTTAGTTGCCAACCAGCCAGCCAGGCTGGGAGCCAGTCAACCAGCCAGCCAGTCAGTCATTCATTCATTTGCTCATTCACTCATTCAGTCAGTGAAGCTCAAGTGTTTTAGCCACAAACAGAGGAGTCGAGGAGCAGCAGCCGAAGCAACAGCAGCCTTTAAGCCTTTAATGATTCGCCAACAAATTTGTGCGGTCGGCTTTTAAATTGTGCAAATAAATACTTAAATATATTATGCGAGCGGTATTTGAGGTCTTTGCGGTTCGAATCGCAGCGATACATAACTGAAAATGCTCTGCTGTGGCTGACTAAGCGGCCAATTTAATTTGCATATTCTGCGACATGGCTGCCTTATTATGAGAATTATGTGTTTAGTTGGAGCTTAGGGTTTTTTCTATTAAGCAGATTTTCGTGAAACTGAGAATAAGTTGAGTAGCTCAACTTGAATGCTAATACCAATCAAGCAGATATACATATATACATACTTGCGGCTATAACACTCTCCACCCATGGATTTCCATGGAAAACGCGTCTTAATTAACTACAGCAAACACACCACATATGCGCACATATCAAAAGCATGTAATACAGTTATTATAATGAAATGAGATCAGAGCTTTGCATATAATGCTTCAGTTAATTATAAACAAATATGTGAACAAGCTAAAAACTCGAAAGTTAAGAAATTGGCTTAAAGCCAACTTGGCCTAAAGGCGATTAGCGGTAAAGTCCTTAGATGGTTGTGTGAGTGGTTGTGATGTAACCCGGTTGAGGTCTTCAGATCTTATTATTAACTTAAGTTTTCTGACAAACAAAACTAAAATTTTGACGTCAAAGCGTTGTCAGAATTCATCTTGAATTTCGCTCAATGTCAAGCAAAAGTCCGCGACTTAATTATGCAGCAAATACACACACACACACACACACACCTACACATACACTTATCTGAACAATTTTCTTTTGACTCTTTTTTTGTTGCAAAAGTTTTGCGGAAATTAAAGTTCGGCGCGTTCGTGTGGAAAAGTTGCGCGCAAAGCGTGAACGAAAAAAAAAAGATGAACAAAAAAACAACTGCAGCAAGCTAAATGCATTAACTTTTTAGTTGCTGCGCTTTAATCCTATTATACACAAAAAAAAAAAAAAAAAAAGAAAACTGTAGCACAATTTATTAATTATGTCTTTAATATATATTGACTCGACTGGCTATTAAATGCTGTTTAATGCGTGCGACCTACACGGCGTATGCGCACTATTCGAGAAAATTGCTTTACGAATTAAAGAGGCAAAAAATAGTGAAACAATATGGCCCTGGGGGACGGACAACATGTTGCGGTTACCATAAACATAGTCATGATGCCTGGATGTCCATTTGTATACCCTGTAATTGTGTAAGGCTGTGTGTGGGCATTGATAAGAAATTTATATAAATTCAGTTTAAATATATTTCCATTTAATATTAGTAGATGTAATTAAATTCTTTTATATAAGTTCTTCCATAAATTTATCAGCTAGTCAATTAACCTCTCCCTTTAACAGTAAGACGAGCTTGTCAAGTACTTGCCTCGATATATTAAGGACAGGGTATTTTCAAACTGCCAACTCTTTGCCTTGATATTTTGCCCATTATCTTCTGCAAAAAAGTTGGCATGTTATTAAGTGAAAACCAATTATAATATAAAATCGGGCTCCATAAGTGTAAAATGCCTTAATTACCATGTAGCGTAAGCGATAGGCACCCAAAAAGGATGTCACGATGCCACACAGAAGACGTCAACAGCTGACGACCCATAGGTACAAATGTGTGTGTATATGTGTGAGCATATACATGTGTGTTTGTAATATGCGTTGCTAAGTGCATTACACAATGCTTCAGATAACTTTATGTACACATCATTAGGTGTCTTGTCAACAGCAATCAGTGTCCCTTTGTTAACAGCATACGCACTAAAAGCATGCGACTACCCGCAATACCGTTTATATGTCGCGCCCGGCACCACCCTGCTCCCGTCGTACCCCTAGACAGCATTGGCATTGGCGCTCAAATTGAGTTAGACGCACACAACAAAGCCGCTTAAATTTACTGTTAATTTCGTTAGTGAACACATTAATGACATCAACTATATAAGCGAGCAAATGGGGTAAATGGGCTGACAACTGTCTTAGCCAATAATCCAGCTGGCATATGCAATACATATATATGTACCTATGCAATGTACATATAAGGATGCAGGCATATGTTCCAGCTTGTCAACACCTTGTGAAAGGTTAACTACCTGTCTCTATATCATTGCTTTATACCTATTTTTGTTAACACGAATGGCGACAAATGCATTTATAGTAAAAGCGTCAATTTTGAGTGCTGCAGCAGCTGACACACAAGTGTACGTATGTGTGTGTGTGTGCTAGCCACAATTGCCGTCGCGGCATCTGTAAAATGTGCTGCACTTAAGGCGCAAGTCGCCGCATAAATAATGAATAGGTTTGCTGGCTGGCGCACTCAAGTATATACATTTCAAATATTGCCAAAGTTGTATGTCAATTAACTATAAACTCAACGTAGAGAACGTACAGAGCTTGCCGCATACAAGACAAGGCGCAAGCTTAGAAGGCAGCTGGTTATAGACGACTTATGAATGAGCTACATATAGACGAAAATTGATAGATTTAAATATAATATAATAAAATATTATATACATAGTTTATATTAAAATAAAAACTAGGATGTGAAGAATAGAAAGAAGTTCCTATCGTATGGAAATTAATATTATATTCAATAATCTCATTAAAAATATATAAATATAAGATATAAACATAAGACGATATACACAATCATATATATATATATATAGTCGAGTCTCGATAATTCCTACCCCGTTACATCAAAAATCGCAATAAATCGAAAAAAAAATTCGATCCCTTTAAAATTTGAATGTCTGTTGAAATCGAAAAAAAAAAAAACTGATGCCATTTCGAACTATCGAGATTCTACTATATAGACAATTGAAAACGAGTTAATAGACTTAATTAACATTGCCTTAAACACAAAATCTTTACACACTTTAAGCTCAATATTTCAGTTAAAATTGAAAGCGTAGCAATTATTGAGTAATTTGATGCATTCAGAAGTGGCAAAATACTTTCCAGACGACAAACATTTTATGGTTGCCTGTTAATATTCGAATTCGAATAGAATCTGCAGTAAATCGCATTTTATAATAGAGTTTGTACCACTAGACAGCTGTGGCAGCACTAAAATTTGACAGCTGCTGGCAGCAGTCCGAGTTGCAAAACAAAGATGATAAACTGAAATGCCCTATCCTTGACAAGTTGCTCTGCGTGAGTGTAAGTGTGACTGTGTGTGTGTGCGTGTGCAATATAACGTAAACTTGGCACAAAAACCCATCAGTCCAGTTGCACAAAAAGTTTTGTCAATTAAAATATGAAAAATATGCCCAGGCATTCAGCTAACCAAGCAAAAGGGTCTGTCCCAAGTCCAAGTCCAAGTCCGAGTCCGAGTGCAGCAGCTTCAACTAATAAAACTTTTTGCAGGCCAAGACGCAAAAGGACATTGCAATATACATACACACATACACACACCAATACATATATATATATATTCGACTTTATATATATATATTTGGCAGTAGCTGCAACTGTTGCCCCAAAAATTGTTAGAACTGGGCTCTGGGGTGGGCGGGCGCGCGTGTTTGGGGAGCATTTGCATGCGCCCAGAGTGAAGCAAACTTTTGTAATTAATAAATTATTTATGAAGAATAAATGAAAAGGAGTAGCAGCAGCAGCAAAAGACAGAAACTGAACGGGAGCGAGTGCGACCGAGTGGGAACTGCAATTCACTCTATTTTGAATAATGAAAAATTACTTTTGGCTCTGGAGTCCGGCGTCATAAATAAACACTCAATATAGACGTCAGCTCAGCAGCAGAAACTAGCGTAAGAAAAAATGTATTCCTTTTACATTTTGGTATTTCTTCGCTGTTTGTTGTCTTTTTTTTTTCTGTATTATGGGATTTTGGTGAAACGGACTTACGCCCACGCTGCAGGCTCTAATCAATGCTGCAGTCCAGTTCTTTCAATGATGTAGAACGTCTATTCAAAAGTCAGTCAGTCCTTGCTCTGCTGCTTCTTCTCGTTTACTGGCTCTTCATTTTTTTGATGTGCTAATCCATGCGGAATTGTGAGCCGCATCTCGCGCTGATTCCCGATTCAGTTTGCTGATTCGACTCGCCGCGAGACGCTCCAGGGCACACAGATTAATAACAAAATATAAGAAGAGAGAGACAGAGAGCGAGAGAGAGAGAGAGAGAGAGAGTGAAAAAAATGAAGCAAATAAAATGAAAACCGAATTGAAAGCGAAAATTTGCTACGACTTTTGGCATTTGCATTGATTGAATGCGAGGCGCGCGAGCGAAACGCCGCTCAATATCAATTTCAATTTTCGATAATTTATAGCCCATGCCAAACACAATCCCCACACCCACCCTCACACCCCGCAGAAAATGTGATTGCGGTAAATTGAACTTTGAAGTGATTGACATTGAAAAAATATTCAATAAAAGCTTTTTGCGACTTGCTTTACAACTGTAAACTCTAATTAATTGGGCTATAAAATCATACAATGTAACAAATAAATATTTTATTTGTGTATATGTAGATTATATATATATGCAATATATATTTGCTTTTTGAAGCACTACTAAATGAAATATGAAAACATTCTAATACTTAGTTTATGTTAAATTTTGATAAACCCCGCTGTCCTTCACTCTATCAACTCAATCTTAAATCTCCAACATTTAGTTTCACTCTTTTAACAATCCTCCTCCACTTCTGCTCCCATGCACACTCGGTACATATTGAAACTTAGTTCCTGAGCGTAAACATTGTGTCAACAAGCGAGCTGCGGGCTGCTGCAGATTACATTTAACTGAGAATTAAAACAAGCGTAACATTGCACAAAAAAAAAGGAGCTTAAGTAAAGAAGCAGCAAATACATGTTTTCCCAGTTACTTTGAGTAGGACTTTTGATGGCCATGATGCGGACTTGCCATAGCCCGAAGACTATAAACTGAGAGCTGAGGCCTGCTTTCTTTATGTTTTTATGCACAGTGGATTTTCCGTTCGTAGCATTCACTAATGACGCTATAATTACCTTTTGTCTTGTGCAACTGTAAATGATACCTGGACAGGTATCATTGTCGCAGATAAACGCTGTCGCCGCTTAACGTGCTGCATAATTGCGTTGGCAGACAAAACGTTGTGCTTAAAGCACAATGCATTGCATCGGAAAATGAAAGTCTCTCACTCTCTCTTCCTCACTCCCTCTGCTTGTCGCTCGTTACATTCTCATGACAAGGACGGACGAGAACAGTCAGAAATGGCACAGCAAATGCATTGGCATGAAAAACGAGTCCACTAACAGCTCGTTGCCAAAAGAGGCAAAACAAATAAAATAAAAAAATAAAAAAAAAAAAATAGAAAAATAGAAAAAACTGTATCGGAGGGGGGAAACGCAACGCGTCTGTCGCATAAAAGTCAAAAAGTGTTGCCAAGGCACAAAATAGACGGCAGTGCGTGAAATTAAATGTCAGCAGGACATTGAAAGCGAACCGCTTCGGGCCCTGGCTCCGAGCTTTTGGCTTTCGCTTTGGCTTTAGCTTTGGCTTTGGCTATGGCTTCAGCTCTGGCTGTGGCTTTTCGGCCACACAAAACTTGGCAACATTTCTCGCAGCATAAAATTCACGCACAATTATTTTGCAACGACAAAAGTCATTAAGGCTTGTTCCACTTTTTCTTTCTATTCCTCAGCTCTGTGGCGAATGCTTATGTTAAATTTATTTTATTTCCTGCCTGTTTGTCAACTAAATCGAAATAAAAAGCAAAAAGTTTTAGCTTCTTCTTGAAGAGCTTTACAGATCATACCGAGAGAATATTTAAATGTTTTAATGCACTGCAGATAAGCTGCGGATAGAACGACTTTGTCTTACTTTAACTTTGACATTCTTTAGCTTAATCTACGGCTTAAGAGCTGAAGATGAGTTTTAGCTGATAACGGTAGCTGATATAGCTCATATAACGGCTAAATGATATAACGGTACTTGAGGAAGTAGAGAATTTGTATGGGATTTCATGAGAGTAAGGTTTCGTTATTCAGAAAAATTTATCAGAGTCATATAACAGTTGCAACTTTACTTTTACATCAAACCTCCACTCATGTATTAAGCATCGCTTTGAATTGATTTCTTACATCTTTGTTTGCACCATTATGAACTAACGCCCCTAATACAAGCAATTCCCATTGTCCATTAACTCATGACAACGTCAATTGATTTCCCAATGGTAAACTTGCTACAATTTACACACACACATAACTTTAAATTATATTTATCTAATTTTGAGCTAAACACGCAGCATGACAGCCTGGACAATGCAGACAGTAGACAGGCATCAATTGCAGGCCAGGCCTGGCCGGCTGTCTGCTGTCTGCTGCCTACATTGCTTTCTACCAAGATGTTTGCATAATTTCCCAAGCGTGTGGCTTGCAACAAAACGTGTGGCATGAACATGAACAATATATTATAATAATATATATTGTATAGAAAAAGCAAATAAGTCAATTGAAGCGCAATAAATTTAATAAATATTTAATATGAAATCAAATGCAATGATAATGTGAGTTGCACTTACCGATTTAATTCCCTTTGATATAGTTTATCAATATGTAGATTCTTTTTAACATATTTTTACATGTTTCACTTACCCTAAAAAAAAAAAAAATAAAAATATATATAGTAGTTAAAATACATAACATTAGTTTATTTATAAAAATATCCATGCTATAAATCCAAACATAAGTTTTCAAAATTATTTTTGCTTGTCCCACCTAAAGCTGTCTCATCATTAAACAAACACAATCGATCATTTAGACAGCTTTGTTGACTGTCATAAAGTGCAGAGATAGACGGCATTAGTTGGGCATTGTTTGTTTTCATGCCTTTGAAATAACACCCAAGCACACGCACACTCAGACACATGCAAACACACAAAGTAGAGAGAGAGAGAGAGACAGCGATCCATTTGAATGGCTAGGAAGCCATTGATTTACATGGCCTTGTTCAATATATGGAGGTAGTACATCTAGCACAATAGCAAAATCCGCGATGCTTTACAACTTTAGCGGGTCATACATTTCAATTTGAATGCATTCGCAATTGCAAGAGTTTCGAGTTTTCAAGGCCCTGATTGCGCTTGGAAATTTGCGCTGCATTTGTTTTTCTTTTTTGAAAAAAAAAAAAAAAAAAAAAAAAAAAACTACTATACGACACGTTTGCGTGGCGCGCGAGTTCCTGTTTCCTGTGCGCGTTGGCCATGGCTTAGATCAAAAAAAAAAAAAAGGAACTAAAAATAAAGTACAAAAGCACTGCAAATTACTTTGACAAAAAAGGAAAAAAAAAAAACTGAAGCAGAATGTGCTCTGAAAATGCTGAAAAAAGAGAAAATACTCGCTGAGTGTGTTAAAGTTAAAAGCGAATATTTTTAATGAATCATTTGTAAATGTCAATTATCTAATGAAGTTTAAGCGATTGTAGTGGATTTTGATTAATATGGGTTTGAATTCAACATAAAGCTTTAATGGCTCAAACCTATTCCTATTATGAATTGGGGAGATTAGCTTGAAAAATGTAAAAATCCTTGATAACTTTCTCTGCTCCTTGTTCTGGCATAAAAAAAAAAATATAAAAAAAGACCAGCTCGAGCTTCAAATTCAAAGTGATTTTATTGCAATGTAAAAGGTTAAACAGCTGTACAGTTCTTGAGGTAAAAAACCATTCACACAAAATACAAGCACGCCGCCGATAAGTGCACAAATTTTGCAGTTCAGTGTACAGTGGAACTTGCTACTAGTTCAGTTGTCATACGGTTGGGTTCTAATTCCACATCTACAAATCCTTATTGGTCTTGTCTGATTTCTTTGACTTGCCAACTCTATGTTTGCTCTCATTGGGCGCCTCTGGCTTAGCTGCAGCATTAGCGATCGTGTCGCCGTTATCGTTCACCTCGACTGCACAGCGCCTGGGAAACCAGCCACGAATCGCACCCTTGCGGCTATCGTCGCCCACAACTCGCTCTCCGAATAGCCAATGCTTGCGTTTGCGTGTAACTCGTATGAGATCGTTTGGCTCCAGCTTGATGCGCGGATCGTCTGTGAGTGGGGAGTCGAACGTCACCCGCAAGCCTTGCGACCAGATGGGCAACCAGCTGCCAGTTGCAGGCAAAATGCACTTGTAGGTGCGCGTACGATTGCGTTTCTCTGCCTTCTGTGCCAGTTGCTCTAATGTGAGCGTATATTGATTACAGCCCTTGACAACGGGAAACTCGATGCCATGGCCGCGATGCTGTCGCTCAATGTTAAACACCTCAGCTAAGTTTAATTTCCAGCCAAGATTGTAGGGAAAGACAAATGGTTTCATATTCTTCTTATAACGACGTGCGCGTGCCTTCTCCACAATCCATTGTTCCACGTCCGTAATATTCTTGAGTATAGCACCGATCTGGATGACCAGCAGCTTCAGCATGCACAGTACTATGCCGATGGTGAGCCCAAAGCTCATGATTGCCATGAATATGCTAAAAAAATGCTGGCGAAGATACCGTTCCAAATTGCCGTTATGATGCCTACGAGCCATTTCAGTGCTGTCCAAAAAGAACTGATAGCCGGAAATGGTAAGAACGCAGAAGGCATGCAAGTTGCTCATCAAATAAAAGAACAGAAAAAATACGAAATACATTTGATTCGACCAGCCCACACAGCGATTGATCCACGGGCAATGATGATCCATTTTCATCACACAACGATCGCAGCGACGACAGTGATGCACCCG
Source organism: Drosophila arizonae (assembly GCF_054131065.1). Classification (NCBI taxonomy): domain Eukaryota; kingdom Metazoa; phylum Arthropoda; class Insecta; order Diptera; family Drosophilidae; genus Drosophila; species Drosophila arizonae. The sequence continues at coordinate 2,974,909 of NC_142924.1, read as the reverse complement.
AGGTGCCTTATAGCCTTCACATTTCTTGCAGTACTGCATATATTTGGCCTCTTTTGGGTTTACGGGGTGCCAGCCACGCGGCAACAGGCCCGGCCCCACCAACACGGCCTTCACAAAGTTGTACAGCGACAGCACATTCAACAGCATATAGAGCGCGAAGTGGGCGCTCCAGAATAAGGACTGCTCCGGTGGCCACCACTTCCAGGTGGTCAAGGTTACGGTAGCGCTAAGAATAAGCGTTACTATAGGACCCCAGTGCCAAAAGAGACCCAATTCATACGGATCATCATGGTATGTCATTCTGTTAACAGTTGTTTGGCCAGGCAAAAAAAAAAAATATATAACACGAATAAGTTTTTTTTTTTCACTTTTCTATATAAATTATTTTGTTGTAAACATAAAACTATTGTAAGACTACTATGTGCTAACGTTAGATCAATCAGTTAGACAGTCGAACAAAGTCAAGTCTAACAGATTTTAAATGATGTAAAAATCAAAATTTCTTTGCATAGATATTATAATTTAATTTTTTTTTTTTTTATACCCTGAACCCATTTTCAATGGGAAATCAGGGTATAATGGTTTTGTTGAAATGTATGTAACAGGCAGAAGGAGGCGTGGCAGACCCCACAAAGTATATATATTCTTGATCAGGGCGACGAGCTGAGTTGATTTGGCCCTGTCCGTCTGTCTGTCCGTCTGTCCGTCTGTCCGTCCGTCCGTCTGTCCGTCTGTCCGTCTGTCCGTATGTATGAACGCGTCGATTTCAGAAGATATAAGAGCTAGAGACTTCAAATTTTTTTTAAAATGTCCGTAATTACAGCGCGCATATCAAGTTTATCATTAAAAATCGATAACTCATCCCGATCTTTTTTTATCGATAAAAAACCTTATCGAAACCCAGTTATAAAATTATATCTTCTACACCTTTATTGCTAGAGTCCCCAAATTTTTAATGTATGCTTATATGCAATTTATACAATTTCGGTTTTTGTTAAAATTAACCCCCCACCCTTAAATTCACCCCCTCACCCTCACTTTTGTAAAAAGCGTATTTCAAATACTAGAGACTTGTGCTTTAGCAATTACAAGCATATTCATGTTATAATCATAATCTAAAAGTTTCATGAAGATCGTACGTCCACAAAAAAAGTTATTAAGCAATTAAGTTCTCATAGTAAGCGCTCACTGCCGCCCATGCGTGCATATGCTTGTATGTGTATAAGTATGTAATTGTTTGTGTATGTGTGTGTGTGTGTATGTGTGTGTATGTATGTGTGTGTATGTATGCCCGTGTGTGCGTGCGTGTGTGTGTGTGTGTGTGTGTGTGTGTGTGTGTGTGTGTGTGTGTGTGTGTGTGTGTGTGTGTGTGTGTGTGTGTGTGTGTGTGTGTGTGTGTGCGTGCGTGTTTCCTGTGTAAGCTGAAAGTCGCGAAAAATTATTGAAATAGCTATTACTCCAAGGGTTCAGGGGATCTCGTAGTCGAGTAGTCTCGACTAGAGCTTTCTTACTTGTTTTTTTTTTTTTTTTAGCAATGAATTAAACAAAAAATTAATAAATAAATTTAAAAGCATTTATAAGTATAGAATGAAGCTAGGCTGGCATTAATTAATGATAATAATTTAAAAAAAAGGCATACCCTGTACTAAATTTTATATAGATTATGTTTCATAATTATTTTATTATATATTTAAATCGCCGGATTTAGACAAAAAAAAAAAAAAATATATATATATATATATATATATATATATAAATAAAAACTATATATATAAAAAAAAAATACCCTGTACTAAATTTTATTTAGAATATGTTTCATATATTTATTTCTATATTTAAATCCTGAAACTGGCAGGCAGACAATGCAAATACAATTTAAATTCATATGACTAAAAGGTGTGTTTTTTTTTTCTTTTTTTTTTTTCAATCGTATGCAAAGCCCTTGAGCACTCGCATTGACATTTTATATACAATACATACATACATATATAAATATTTATATATATATACATATACATATACATATACATATATAAACTTGCACTTAAGCCGCAATATGAAATGAAATATTGAAATGCTAATAATAAAAATATATGTATATATGCAAATAACCGAGTAGGGGTATTCAGTTGCGGCCATTCAATTTGTTGCTGCCACAGTCGTTGTTCAAAAATTAATGGGCAGCGACACAAAGAGTTGCAAAACTTCAATTGAATCGAGCAGATGCTATAAATCGACAATGAAAATGGAATTGCACATTATTATTTATGGTGGCATCTGTATAAAACGCAACATTGAAAAGCATTCACTAATGCTATTAAATGATGCAATGCAACTCGAGCTGAATGAGCATTTAAAGCATAACGTTTTTTTTTTTTTTTTTTTCATTCTATTTGAGTTTGTTTTGTGACTGGGATTTTATGAAATTAATTACGCACGATAGATAAATTGCAATTAAATTAAATGTTGCTGCACATTTTGAGCAAGAAATAAATGTAATTTAAGACAATTGCTGCATGCCCCAACTCGAATGCCAAGCTTATGCAGGTGGCGTTATATACAATATATATTCACACACACGTGTGTGATTGTGAGCGCCATCTAATGAGTCTGCATCTCTCACTCACTCTCTGCATCTCTCTCTCTCTCTCTCTCTCTATCTCTCTTTCGTTCGTTCATTGTCTTTCCTCGTTGGGGACTGTAGGGATTTGTCTGACTTGTGACTCCTTGTTAGCCTGCACTTCTGTTGCCCGTTGCCCGTTGCCAGCTTCCTTGCCACATGCCACCTAACAAGCTCTGTCATTTATTTATGTGCAACATTTGAGCCTAACAAGCGAAAGTGGCAAATGGTACAGTGGATACTACGACAAGGGACACTGGGTAATGGGCATAAATAAACTTGTGCTAACAGCACAATTGCAATACCAAATCGCAGTGCATGAGCATCATAGCGATATCCAGGCACTTGTATATCATTTCTTTTCTATTGCTAACAAAACAATCTATTTGTCAGTTAACATGCGTATACAATTGTTGAAAACGAAACGTTGGATGCATCAAAATTTAAAATAAATAACAGTTAGCTCTGAACTATGCAGAAAAGTATGCTATGATTAGTTGAAGTATGCCCTGTATAAATAGTTTCTATTTATTCAATTCAAAAAGAATATATCGTAATACAAATATAAAATATCTCAAGTGTTTATCATGATGCCAAATGCTCTCAACTCATACAAAATTAAAAATGAAGAAAATAAATTCGGATTTTAATAAGTTTTCATATAAAATGAAAGGCAGCCTAGCTAGAAGGACACATGGCGCATAACTCAAAGATGTCAAGTAGTTTTTATTCTGCGCATTTTAATGATATATACAGAGAATAAACATATATATATATATATATTTATATATACATATATATTTATTAATAAAAATTATCCTCAAGTTTTTGGTACTGAGAGCACATTCATACATGCATACAGTGAAGAAAAAAATAAAATAAAACCACATAAACTTCTCAAGTTAATTTGAAAATTAAATTCCAACATTAAAACGCATAAATGACACTTAAGCTTGTATGTGCCTCAGCTTTGCAGCAGCTCATTCGCTCTCACTCTCACTCTCGATCTCTCGCTCTCTCTCTTTCGCTTCTCTTTCTCACTTGGTATGACTTAAGCGCGCTGTTTGTTTTTCTTATCAAAATGCCTGCGGCAGAGTGCTTGCAAACACACATACGTATACACATACAAATATACATACACATACACATACACATACACATACACACTGGCAGGCACTTGGTGCACATATCCCTTAAGACAAACAACGCACAGAAAACGAGCTTCTGCTGACGAGGCAGCCATGAGGGCAGCTCTAAGGACAACGAGAAGTGAGGGGATATAAAGATTGGGGGGCTGACTGGCCAAGTGCACGCTTAAGAGTCAAGAGTGCAGAAAAATGCATAGCATACAAAGCGGGCAGCAGCAGCGGCAGCGGCAGCGACTGGAGCAGCAACAGGGGCAGGAGCAGGGGCTGCGGCTTCGGCTTCGGCTGAGACAGCGGCAAAGACTTTGCCAAGGCAAACACACACACCCAAGCAAAAGGCAGCGGAAGGCATATAAATTGCGTTGCTTGTGAGAAGAAGCAAAGCAGGCAATGAAGGCAATGCCAAAGTAGTCAGCAGTAGTAGCAGCAGTGGCAGCAGAGTCTGGCGGAGGGGGGTAAAAGTAGATGTTGGGTGTAGTGTGCTGTAAACGTTTTTGGTGTTTGACATACGACGTGCATTAGCAGCAAAGTCAAGGATTAGCGCCACTTGTCTTGAAGAGCGCCAGCGCCAAGGCGCGGCCTCCAGGCCACAGCAGCAGCGGAAGCAGCAGCTCCAGCAGCAGCAGCAGCCGCAGTCGCGTTTAACTGAAGAATTTAAAAAACAGTTAATCCATTAAATTTAACTGAGAACCAATTTGCATGCGTTTGTGAATATAAACAGAGGAAAATGCAAACAATTCAATTTGAATGCGGCAAAAAAAGAGACACAAACAGAGAGAGGGAGAGTAAATGTGTGTAAAAGAGAGAAAGAGACAACGAGTGTGTATGTGTGGAAATGTTAAAAATGAAGGCACGCTTTAAAGTATTGCGGAAAACATCAGCAGAGCCTGTGGATAGCAAACAGAGAATCTGATGAGATGAGTCTAAATGAAAGAGCTAGACAAGCAGATACTCTAAGACAATCAGACGACAAAATACCCTCTCTAGCACTTGAGCTGATTGTAAGCCCATTGAATTGGTGTCCAATGATTCTTAGAGCTCGAATTTATGGAAAAAGATTTTGATCTACAATATCTATAATCATATCAACAATATTCTCTCTTTTATTCATAGTATTCTAAAAAATGTTCTCTACTGGCATGCATTTGCTATACCCCATCTACCCTTTGTTGGGCATCACTAGTTGAAAGAGCTGCAAAAAATAGACAGCAAAAATATGTGGAGAGCTAAAACGGAAAGCGGAAAGACGTCAAGGAAATGCCAAAGCTATCGCAAACGCGTTTCGCAATTTTTTGAAGGATGTGTTAAGTCAAAAAATATGCAAATTTTAGGCACACACACACACACAAACATTTGATAGCAGAGAACCACACACACACCCACACACAGAGAGACGAGCTGGTAGAGTTAATACGCCAAAAGGTACAGCCAGACATTACATACATATACATATGTATGTATTAAAATATATATATGTAGTTATAGCTATAGTCTATTTGTGTATGTGTGTGTGTGCATCTGTGTGGGTTACGTACGTGTTATGCATACGCAAGTAGTGAAAATATCATCAATGGCAAAATATGAATATCTAAAAAGCATAACACACAAATGGAGCAAAAAATGAAGAGCGTGTCCTTCCCTCAGCCTTTGGCTCAGGCAGCGGCACGCCCACACCATCTCTTTTATGCTGGCACTCTTGAACTGAAGGGGTTGTAGAAACTAGTGAAAATGTCGATTTTGAAGTTTACGCATCTGACTCATGACCCCCATAACAGAACATGCAAAAACACGTAGTATTTTGTAAGTAGACCTTGGCATACTCTATAAAATATAAGTTTGGGGCGAAGAAAGATATTTTACAGATGTAAAATGTAAACGAAGTGGAAATTCTTCAAGCTCTGATAAGAATATATGCAATCGATCGATCAATAAAATGATTCTATCGATAATTCTATAATGGTCGATGGGAAAAATCATCGGATGGAGCTACAATCTATGGTTTTACAGCTCTACGGCACATTATATGTTTCATCTATATCTACAACATTTTCATCAAATGTTTTCGATATTGTAAGCTTCAATACTTGATCTTTCAGTAAAATATAACTGAGTCCAACAAACACAGTACATTCATATGGTATAAGAATATTATTTTCACTTCATGCTCCATTGTCCATCATATCCGAACATCGACCCACACTTTCTAGAGTATCAACCCAACAGATGATGGAAGTTTGCAATGAACTTCTTGCTCTGATAGCAACTGTTTGCTGTCGTGCTGCACTCGCTACAGCCCAGACAGTGCATCGAGCATTAATATGTAATTCGAACTCTGGAGAACTACGTGAGCTGCTTGCTCCACGCATTTTGATATCTAATCTATAACGTAGTATGGAATATGAGAATTTATTAGCGTTAAGTTCGATTATAAGACCCAACGATTTATCTGTTTCGATTGTAAATTCAACTGAAATTGATTTCGAGTGACTGCTCAATGTGTATTATGTATTTTTTTTCCCCTATTTTTTATGGAGTATATATTTAATTGCTGAAGTGTTAGAGCCACAGTTTCACATAAATTTGCGAAGCGTCTGTTGTAAATTACAGTTGAAGCAGCAACTGGCACATAAATCTTTAGTCGCAACAACGATGGACAATGTAAAAAGAATGCAGCTATGCAAAAGGACCCACAGAGAGTGAGAGAGAGACACAGAGAAGGAATGATAGGGAAAGAGTGCGACAAATACTAAAGCATTCACAACTCACATACCGAGGCCGAGGCTCCGTTGCCCGCATTCTGGCCACTCGTAACCCCCATCTGGGACCACTTGAATTACGTACGCCACAAGTGAAGTAATGAGCAAGTTTTCCACAGCAGAAAAAGAAATCAACAAAAGAAAAAAGATGAAAATGAAAATGAGAAAGAGAGAGACAGAGAGAGAGAGCGGAAAAAACAAAAGCAACAATTGCGTAAACGCCGAGGCGGAACCGGAAATAAATATTAAAGCTTAAGGCTATATAAATATAAGTATAAATATATATATGTATGTATGTGCTTTATATACAACTATATTTTCAAAAGTCTAACTAATAAATAAACTTTTGCCAAGTGCCCGCATTTTAAGCATGTGCAAAGCGTAACATTTCTCCTACTGGCTGCGCTGATAAACGATGCTAAGTAAATAAAAAATGCTGCGCAATTTATGTGGTCTCAAAAGTTTTATTATGCCAGCATCAATAAAAAAAGATAAATTTAAAGAAAAAAGAAAGAGAGAGAGAAGGGTGAGTAAGAGAGAGAGAGAGAGAGAGAGAGAGAGAGGGAAAGAGTGCCAGCACTCTGATATATTTTGCCAATAACATGACAAAGTTGATGGCAAACAATTTAATGAACTTTTCTGTAATTTGGCCAAAAAGAGAATTAACTGAAAATGGAAAAAGAAACAAATGGAATCGTTTGTTGTCTGTCTGTAAGTAGCCACAGCATCAGCAGCAATAGAGTTGAAGCTGCAAGCTCTTCACTTTGGTTTTTAGCAATTTCCAATTGAATTCAGCTCTATAGAACTTTTGTCGAAGAGCTTAAAGAAATAAATCTAATTTAACAACGATAATAGCTTTAGCTTTAAAAGTCAATTTATTGCTCATGCTTCTCTATGCGATTCTCATAGATTTATGCTTATATTCAACATAAGCTTAGCGTCTTTTTGCAGCGATACAATCATATTTTCATTGTCATTTTAAATTATTTGTAATCTCTTCTGGTCTGTCTCCATTTTAAATTGTCTCATTCTTTAGCTTATTTTTTATCGCAATTTATGTCTGCTGCTCTTACTCTTTAACAACTGTTACTTGAGCTTATCGGCTTGCAAGTTCTTAGCTTTTGGTTGAAGCATCTTCATCTGCATGTTTTCTGTTCTTTGGTCTGTATATCACGACCTGTGGAAAGTCCTCTCTCTCTCTTCTTTCTTCTTTCGTGCTTTTTCATATTTAGCTTTTATTGTTGTCTTTCATTTTCAATTTGTCATGCTGTCTGCCTTTTAATTACCTAATTTGTATAATAATTTCATTCTTAGACAGAGAGAGAAAGAGAGAGTGGTTGAGAAAGAGAGAGGAACAAACCGACCGTCTCTTTAATAATACTGATATTTCTATTCCTTCGCTCTCTTGTATCCGATTTCTTTCTCATTTATTTTCTATTTTCTCTCCATGTCTCCCTCCGTATCTCTCCCTTTCTCATCCTTATTTCAATTTGAAACATTTCTGTATCTCTACCATCTTTAATAGGCATATGTTTCTCAGATCTTATCACTTACGCAGTATATTGAGCTATTATTTTACTCAGTATTGCACTCTCAGTAATAATAATAATAATAATAATATGATTGACTATAAACACAATTATAATTGAGACATTGCCGCACGGCAATTTTATGGTCCATTTTACGACAGGTCTGGCTGTGGCTTTGTTCATCTGATTCTGATCCTGATTCCGACTGAGGGTGGTTCTAGTTGCATTGTTTTGTTGCTCTTGTTGTGGCATGCTATGCCAGTTGAATTATTGAAATTGACTAGCAGCACTCAGTCAACACAACATAGACTACACACAGCAGAGGATATGCGAAAGGATATGAGGAACGAATAACGAATAACAAAAACATTTCAAATCGAGTTTACGTACATCTCTCACTCTCTCCCTTTGGCTGTCTCTCTCTCTTTCTCTCTCTCTCTCTTTTTTTTTTTCTGTGGTGCAGGTGTGTTGGACTGAGATGCCAGGCTAAATGAACTGCAAGTCAAACTAGTTAAGTGCGGCTGCCAGGCAACTGAGACTACGTTGTAATCCGAGGCAAAACGGAAACTCGATTAAATTTCTTAAAGCCAAATTGAAGGCGGGTGCCACCCCAAAAGGCATCTCTAGTGAAATGCAAAGACATGTGGCATTAAAAAAAGAGAGACAAGTGTGTGACAAGGAATATGATTGGGTGGTTAATACCCTGTATTATGAGTGCAAATTGATTTGAGTTGCTTTTTGCTGCTTCATTTCGGATGAGTTTGGAAGTGGTAATGCTTCAAAGAGAGTTTACACGACTAGTAGATACTCTGAACTTATTTTGAAATTTATCTAATATACTAATACTTTTTGTATATATTTATGAATTGAGTAAGGTTGTGTTATATGATCAGATACTTATTCTCTGATTTTTTTTAGATATTCACACCTGAAATATACCTATATACTTATAGTCATTACCAATTTTATTCCTCGCATAGCAACAATATACCCTAGTTTCTTGTTTTTTTTTTTTTTTTTTTTTTTCATTTCCAATAAAACGAGCTCAAAGAAAGCGTAAGCGATGCATGCTTACTAACTGTTGACTGTTGAGACAAGCCAACAACAGAAGCAGCAGCAGCATAACAGAAACAACAATGTGCAAGCCAAATGGGGCATGCGGTACACACACACACACACTGACTCACAAATAGGGAGAGAGGAAGACATACAGATGAGATTGGTATGCATATTGGCAAAGCAAATGTTGTGCTTGTATGCGGCAAGGCTATTGGAGCATGTCGAGGCGACACCAATGAGCTTTCTCTAACACCTCCCCCCAGCCGTCGCTATCATCCTGCAACACTGTTGCTGCGTCCCGCTGCTCGCAGACAATCCGTCCCATTGTCGGGCGTCGCCAACAACATCGACGACGTCGTCGTCGTCGTCGTCGTCATCTTTTCAGAGTGCTTAAGGGCTGCATAAAAGCATTTATTATTAGATTTGATTCAATTTTCTATTCACTTACGTTATGAAAATGTGGCGCTAGTCTTCACAAAGTTTACCCCACACCATTATCTCTCTTTTTCGCTCTCTCTCTCTCTCTCTCTTCCTCTCCCTTCCTGTGTGTGGCACTTAATTCACACAGCGGTAAATAAAAATCAATGCTCTGCTCCTTACAGCCGGCAACGAGAGAAATCACATTATGTTTTATTTGCATAAAAGTCAATTGGGTTGCGGCGCAATGAAACATTTTTTTAAATAATTGCAATCTATAGACTTACAGCGCAAACTGTGCAACTATATACATATATTCTTGCCCGTTCCGGGATCAGGTTAGTTGTTTTCTGTTTGCTGCTCAGTTGAGTGACGCCGCTTTGGCGCACGCCCACTAAACAGCAAAGTTTTTTGGCCAACACAGACACAGAAAAAGAACAAAAATGATTACAACTCAAATGTGAACTGACTATTTAATACTCGCTTAGAGCTCAATGAATCTAAGGCAGAAGCTCGCTCTATATAGATCTATCTGCCTGATAAATAAATGAAAAACATAGCATAGTTGATTTCGATTCCAAAAGAATATACGCCATAACTCAATAAAATACCAATATACTCTCTTCAATTTTGCGAACAAGTATGGTCAGGAAAAAAAAAAACATTAGCTAAGGGCGACATCCATAAACTGTAATCAAAAGCTATTATATCTGCTTGGCGCTGCCTCCAACGGACAACATCCTCCAGCATCCCACAGCAGCCCCCAACCGACGGCGCAGTTGCCCTGCTTTTGTGTTTTTGGCAACTGTTTTTTTTTTTTTTTTTTTTGCTCTTTGTGAGATAAATTCAGTAAATTCAGTGGAAATTGTTTGCCAAAAATCAGAAGCTCTGATCAAACTCATTTTCTTAAAAGGTAAGGTGAAAGATAAAAGACTCAAAATATATATTATATCTCTAATGGCATATCTAAAAACCTATTGATCTCTTTCTCATTTATCTCAGTCTTTATATATCATTCGCCCGTTCATATAATTTTCACATTCTCTCTGATCCAACTTTTTTAACCTTCCCATCTTCTCTCTATAATTTTTCCTTTTCTCTCTTTCACTTTGTCCCTCCCCCTCTCTTTTTATGCTCATTTTTTGCAACTTCTAATTCTCATTGATTTTTTTTTTTTTCATTTTTTCTCTCTCCCTCCCTCTCATGTTGTTAATTTCATAAGCATCTCTCATTTGCTGTTTTGCTGGGTCAGTTCCTTCTCTTAATGTTACTTTTCCAACACATTTCGTTTTATTAACTCAATTCAATTTAATGATTTAAGTCCCATTGTAATTTATTTATTGTAGAAATTTCATTTAAATATATATGTATGTAAATTTCAATTATTTTAATGGATTTGCCTTTGACAATAATTACAATACGTTTGCCTAATGACTAATGTCAACAGCGGGCTTAATAATTCATTACCATATGCTACACAGAACTTTCGATGCCAGTCCAAGGCAATTGCCAGACTTAAGTATTATTAAGTATTTTTGCGTGCATATGCATATTAAGCTATAAATATTAACAGTAGACAGCGGCAGTGTGGGGGCTTGGGTGAACTGAAAGAAACATATGCTAAATGGGCTGAAATTCTTCGAGACATTCGCATATGATGAGCTACGAGCTGGTCGCCATGGAATATATGTCCTTCACTGCTTGCAGCTTGAACATTTGCCAAAAATTACAGTTATTACTGCAGACAGACGAACCGTAATGTCCACGTTCCTGGCCACGTACATCTCTCTGCTGCCTGCTGCCTGCCGCCCGTGGCCCCCTTGAAGACGCATTGGAAATTTAATTCAATTGTTAGGCGGCAGGCACATAAATTCTGCAGTTTATTGCATCCGCAGTACGAAATGTTCTCGTGGGGGCCGACGGGCGCGTGCGGGCGACACATTTGCCTTGACTGCAATTTTAATGAGGCAACAAAAATTTGCTACATTAGTTCGAATATTGGACTAGACGTGGGCGTGGCTCGCCATTAGATAAAGGTACATAAATATTTCAGAATTTATAGCAAAGAACTTGCAGGACTTGGAAGAAAATATATATTAAAAATCATATTCTACGTCGGACATCTAGTAATTGAGTCAAAAACAGGTATTATAGCATGACTTGGAAGGAAAATAATATAAACTCATTATTTAATCCATTTATTAAATTTATTTATTTTTTAAACTCATATATTTAATCCAGCTGCTCCTCTCTTACTTCTCGTCTCAGCTCTCTTCTTCTAGTCCACACTGTCAGTCAATCATTCATTCAGTCCGTCAGTTAGTCATTCATAGTGTCGCACACACACACACACACACACACACATACACACACAATTACAAAGGCGGAAGCGCTAAAATCCGGCCGAACTCTGAACTTGCACAATTTTGGCCTGACAACTTACAACAGTTTGACCTTTGGCCGCTGCCTTGGAGTACATTTTGTGATATATTTAATGCAAAAAGATTCAAGCGCAGTGTCCTGCATCCAGTGATAGCCAAAGTTATCCTCGCATTTCAAAGGGCTTTAAGTGAAGCGCTTAGCCTAAGTCGCTCGGCAAAACGAAGCGAACTATCATGGCGTTCGCAGTGCTGCAATTAGGACTTAAATGCGAAAGGTCCTTTCAGCCAGGACCTGGTCCCAGACAATCAAGCCAGCAGCCCAAACAGTAAAAAACACACAAAAAAGAAATGCTACAAAAAATCCAGAAAAATATGAGAAACTCGCCAACTGCGCGTCACCGCGCTTTTTAATTGAAAAAGAAAATGAAAACTAGCCGCGAGCTAAAAAAACATCAGACGCAGCTATACGATATATATACGTATATATATGTACACAGGCTTAAATTAAAAACCTCTACATATATATACACTAGAAATGCTATGTTATGAAGTTATGAAAACCATTAAATAGTTTCGTAGTGCGCAGTAGTTAAATCAATTTAGTAAAACAGAGAGAGAAACATTACAGGACATGTCAAAGAGCTGAAATGAAAGTTGAGAATGAGAGTATCTTACTATGTATATAGACTAGATACATCTCTAAAATATATATAATAATCAGATATATAAATATATATGATATATAAAAAAATATTCTTATTCTTATGCTCACACAACCTAGTTTATTATCAATACATAAATATATATTAATCAGAATACCAAAATTTATTTAATGCTACATATATTTTATAGCTGCATTACCGACCATAAATACCTTAGTCTACTTGTGAGTGTATTTAAAGGTAAAAGAGCCCAAAAGGTATTAATCATTTTCCATTTTCTTTTATGTGCCATTTGAAGTAAGCACTTGAGCACTTGGCGCGTTGCTTGTGCAGCTCATTTGGCAATTGGGTCATAATAGCAACACAATAGAGATAGCAACAGCAACAGCTAAAAGTTGCCGCTTTACCTATGTTAAGCATTTAACACTGTCAATTTAATTCGTTTACTAATTATAGTCATGCTTCGAATGGAATCAAATAGACGACAATTGGTATGAAAAGCACAAGAGGTTGAGCAGCCAGCCACTTGCCCGTTGGACTTATCTCTAACTATCTCTCTGACTGTCTGCCTGTCTGCCTGTCTGTCGGTCTGTCTGTGCTGTCTGCCTTGCCGGCCTGACTCTGTCGCACGTCTCAAGTGCTCGGCATCTGCAAAAATCTTCTTCTACATAATGAACACTTGACTGCTTTGGCTTATGGCTTTTGGTTAGAGCTGAATTGCGGAAACACTTTGCCGCAACGCAAAGTCAAAACTCTTGAAAACTTTCAACCATCGAAAAGTTGACCAAAACTGGGCCGATTCAAATGAGAAAACTCAAATGCGCCATTGTACTTTAAATTGATATGAAATTTGGAAATAAATTTTTTAAATATAGTTTAGATGTTGTTTTTAAAATATTTTATTCTTTCTATAAAAATTTTTTTAAAAAAATTCATTAAAAATAAATAAAAAATAAAAATAAAATAAAAATTATTTATATTTGTATTCTAAATAATTTAGATTGATAAATTTGTTTTGGTATTCCGACCAACCTTTTATCTGATGCGAACTATTTTCAATTTAAATTCCTTACGTTCTATGGCGTAAGGGAAATTAGGCTCGCTACATAGAAGATTTAAAGGCAATGGATAACCTTGTTATTTTTTACTCTAAGAGACAGCCATAGAGATAGAAAAGAGAGAGAGAGAGAGAGAGAGAGAGAGAGAGTGAATAAGGTTAAGAGGCAGGCAGAGTGTAAGCGGCTTAGTAAGCGGTCTATTGCCATGCCTAACTTTTAACGTTTCGACGCCTAGTACACACACACACACACTAACATCCGCACACATATAGCACCAGCTCATAGGGCAGCACAGTGTGGCCCCAAGCCAGAGTCGAAACCTTACCTTACCTTACCTTGCCTTAGCTTGTGTGATATCACATACATATCTTACTTAACGTGCCTGCAAGACTTTTTTCATTAGGATAAGTCTATTTTATGCCAAACATACACCGAACACACACCGGCATACGCACACACAGACACAATCGAATATATATGTACATATATAAATGTAAGAACACACTCGGAAGTTTTTTTTATACCCTGCAGATATTGACAAAAGGGTGGAGGGGGCATAATCTACTCAGTAGGTAGGGTACGTAAAATCGAGTAAGAGGCGTGCTCGACTTAATTAGAGATATTTTATAATATGAGAACAATATATATAGACTATAAGCATATAAAACTTATTAGACAAAAGAGATATCTTAGTTTCAATCTATCGATAACTCACACTCGTTGAATTAACAACAATAAATATCGATTGCTAAGCACATTCTATTTGCTTCAATTTTAATATAGATATCTCCCATAACCATAAGAAATCCTCTTTGACTTATAACAAATTTATCAAGTTCGCCTAGGGTATTTACTTAACACTCACTCACTCTCTCTCTCTCTCTCTGTCTCTTTCTCGGCTAGAGCACACCTGCTTGAATTTTTTGTTATTTTTGTTGCTGTCGGTCTGGTTTCCTTTTTTGCCTTTTGCCGAAAATGTTTATTTGGTTTCTTATGTTATTTATTTTATGGCACCTTTTGCCATACTTTATTTTTTGTGCTATTTATTTCGGCTACAGCAAGAACGAAGACGAAGAGAAAAACTTCGAGAACGACAACGAGAACAGCAACGCTGACGACGTCTGAGTCCTTGCGCCCTTTTGCCTCATCGATATAACAATATCCTTTTGATGTCATTTCCGCTTATGGCTTATTTTCAAAATGGCAGGTGTAAAGGTAATCGTTGATTGTAAGTGCCTGCCAGCCAACCAGCCAAGGATTTTACAGGCAAAATGTGCCATGTGTCACGTGTGTGTGTTTGCCTGGGTGTGTGTGTGTGTGTGTGCGTGGATGTGTTTTACTTTTTATGTCAATTCTCAATTATATTTCAATCATTTTTATTACATCTGCTAATGCCTAAAGAAGATTATTCTCTCTCTCTCTCTCTCTCTCTCTCTCTCTCTTTCTCATAAATAAGTTACAAATTTAATTGACAAAGCTTTCTTCTTTTTTTGGTTTATCTATAATCTGTTCAGTACTGTCACATAACGCGCCCACCCACCCACATCCCCCTCTACGTGCCTCTGTTCATTTCCGCTGCTTAATTAGTTGCTTAATAATTTGCATGCTGCGTGACATGCAGCAACACAGAAGCCTTCAAACTTTGTGGACATTGTCCCTCAAATGATTTCAATTGATGATCGGGTTTTGTATTCTCGACTACAATGCCAATCAAGTTGAGGTGGCGTTTCAGCTTAATTTCCACCTGGAATACAAATTCACAATATTGCGTCAAATTTGGCTAAGCTGACAGCGAGTGTTTGCCGGATTGCGCATACGCACCATTAGCCAATGACCCCCAACCTCTCCGTCGCTCACACAAGCGAAATGTGACACTTTGGCAATTATAATAAAGTAGACCGAACTGCTTATACTCTATATAGGAATATATACTGTCTATATATGTATGTATATGATTGCATTCAAGCCAAGAGATTGTAATTAAGAATTGTTAATTAGCATATAAATTGCGGCACCTACAGTAGCAGCAGCTGCTTACTAAATGGCTTTAACACCAGAAAGCCAGAGATGTTTGTTAATTGTGGAAATGAGCTGTGTCAATATGTATTTCCATAAATCATAAATCATTATTTACTGGAGGTCTTAATCGTTAGCGATTAGTTCGTAGTTATTCATCTTTTTTTTAAATGTGAGAAAAGACTTTCACAACCATTTTCACTCAATCTGAAACAAACATGACTTTACTTATTTCTTCAATTAGCTATCTACAGCTTTACCTTTTCTGATTTACCTTAAGCCTTAAGCCACAGCCACGTTCACATTTTTGCATTTTTTGTCCCCCTCATTTTCCTCTTCATTAATACCTAACAAGCTAACCTGAGCAATAGCCATCAATTAGACGGAACTCAATTGAGCTTTGGCTTAACCTTATGTTCAAATGCCCGTCAAATTTTTTAACAAGCACTTAAGAAACTCCGCACACGTAGGGTTAAGTTGGTGGCTTGGCAGACGTGTGGGCGTTAAATAAAAACACATGTAGCACACTTTTTGGCGCAGCTGCGCGTTGCCAAGGTGCTGATTGCAATTACTTGTATGCGACAACAGGGCTCCAGCCCGAAGTAGAGTGAGAGAGAGGGGAAGTGAGAGGAAGAATCAGGGAGGGCAACGGAGTTAAGGTATTTTATTCGAGCATGTTGACTGTAGGCCGACCACAGCACTGCGGCGTAAACACACACACACATACACACAAGCACACGCACAGCTGTATGGGAAGCCTAGGAAACCAGCTGAATTGACATCAACTTGAGCAGCGTGTGAGAGCGAGAGCAATCGGCCATTAGCAAGCAGGCCAAAAGCAACAGGCAATATAAGCTGGGGGTCGGCTCAAATTGCGTGACTGTGCAACTGTTGATATATATACATATATACATCTATATATATGTATATAAATATAAATATATTTATATGTGGGCATAATAAAAGTAATTAACAAGTGTTTGCGTTGCATGATGCGGAATTTCAGGCGCGAATAAGCAGCAAGCTGTACGAGTGCCGCCGCACAAATCTAATAAAAAAGCATAAAAATCATATATGTATGCATACATATATACAGCATATATACATATGTATTTATAAAAAATAAGGAATAAAAGAGCAGCGAGAGCAGAGATAAAAAGTGTGCAGCCCACTTGAGCAAAAATCTCAATCGACAAATACTTTTGACAGCTCCGGATATTTGATGCGAAGAAACAAAACGTAAATTGAAAAGTTTTGCACTTAATACGAGTCCAATTCTATACATATATAAATATATATATACACACACACACATACATGTATGGGTGTATGCGTGTATGTTGAAATCAATTTGTGTGCATTTACTGAAAATTGAATTTCCAATAAGTATCGACGCGTGCACACATGTTGCTCACATGATTGAGTTTTTTGCTGCATTAGTATACGTGGGTGTGTGTGTATGTGCGTGTACACAGTATGTGCGTGTGTGTGTACTTTTTTTGCAGGTGTTCTTATTGCTGAAATGATTGTTCACATGGCGCAACAAAAAATTTACATACACGTTAAATCTGCCAACGATAAAGACAACAAATCGGAATCAAACTAATTGAGCAGCTGCTAGGATTTTCATTAAATCTAAGTTATGGCATATATAACATGTTATTATTATTAATACAATAGACTAAAGTTATAGTTATATGTCAAGGCACATGTTTTTATTTCATTTTTAATTTTTTAAGAATTTTACAATTAGGTCAATATTTTCTCATTCTCATAGTTTTCTTAGTATCGAAGTCGTTTATGCATTAGTATACATAATATATAATGCATATGATCATTAAATAATTTAAATATATCGAATGCTGTATTTAATACGAGAGCTTAACATTATTTTATTTGAAAAAAATTTTTCAACTCCTTAACATATTTGACTAAAACTAAAGTCTACAAGCAATGCATCTTTACTCTCTCTCTCTCTCTCTTTCTCTCTCTCTTTCCCTCTCTCTCTGTCTCTCTCTTTCTTTATTCATTCACTAAGCAAACACTATACCTACTAAATATAAAATTATAGGGCAACTAAACTAAATGTAGTTCGGGCAATCTCTTCAATCACCAACTTTTTGCCCATTCGCCACTTGCAGGGTATTAAAAAATACGACAGCCCCCTTTTCGACTTGTTTTTGTTGTTGTTTTTACTTTTCGCAGCAGCCACAACGAATAAACTTGAAAAACGGTTACTAGGTCAGTAACACCGACAGTTAAAGCCTTCGTCCTCATCAGCACTTTGCAGACTTACCGAGAGAGCGAACCGAGAGAGAAACAGAGAGAGACTTTCATTCTGTCGCTCTTCGTGGCTGGCTTCGCCCTTTTTAGTACAGTGAGAGGATTGCGATGAGATTTTGTAGCTTTGTCGCCCAGCTTGCTGGCTGTGCCGAGCTGTTCGTTTCGTGGATGCTGCCGACACAGTCAGTAGACAGTCGTGCGTCGCGTCAAACAGGACGAGAATACGGCGGATGAAATTACGGACACTGAAACCGAACTCGCATACGAAAACCGAAAATAAAATCCAACAACATAAAAAAAATCACAAAATCTCCACGACACTCAACCCAACTGTTTTCATCAGCTCAAAACGAGTGATAAAAGAAAAGAAGAAAAAGAAAGAAAAAAAAAACAACAAATTTTGTGCGTTGCGTGTTTTTTAGTGCCCGACATTACGTGATAATAAAGAAGCGGCAATAATTTTTTGGCCCAACTTATGCAAATGTAAAAGTCGCTTAAGAGTCAATTTACCCCAAAAAAAAAAGTCAAATAATCTTGTCGAGCGAAAAAGCCGGCAACAACTGTGAAATACATGTGACTACAAGTTATTAACTGCCATTGAAAATGAGTAAATAATAAGAAAATAAATCAGATCAAATATATATAAATATATATTAAAATTGCTACACAATTGATGTAAGTTCTATTTATTATTAGTACTGTTAACAGGCAGCTAATGAAATTATTGAAGAATACTTGAAAACAAATATTGAAGAATATTTCTACACATACAAATACTTATTTTTTGTGGTTTATTTTATAGAAATCAAAATTTCGGCACATCCATTTTAAACAGCTCATTAAAATGCTAATGAGCGAATTTTGCATATTGCCAACATTTGGTTAGCATATTAAATTTAATACCCTTGTAACGAGGGTATTTGCGTTTTCAGCACATAACCTGCTAAGAATGTGCACGATGAATTTGTAATAATATATGAATAAATATATATAAATGAAAAGTATTAAGTATATTATACATAAAGTAAAAAACTCAATCGACGCATGATTTTAAATTTATTAAAAATCGTGTGCAATCTTCAAATTTTGAAATTTTTGAATTTTTCAGGTGTATAGTTTGTTGATAAACTACATTTGAAAAGTTTGATTTAATTATTTCTAAACCTAAATTTGTGGATTTGTGATACCGAATTGTCAATAAAAAACACTTCTACAATCAATTTTAATGTACATAGAGCTCGCATTAGAGCAAAGGACGACAGAAATCCACAATGGAGTGGCTTCAGTGGAAACTGTTTAGATATAAGATATTTATTTATTTAAAGAACTACTCTCCCTCTCTCTCTAGCTTTCTGTCTATGCCAGACCTCTGTCTCTGCATGCTCGATTCTATTAACCCTAATCAAAAGAAACAAAGTTAAGTTTTTGATATGCAAAAAACAAAAAATCAGAAAAATATTTTTGACAAAGAGCCACAATAATTAAATAAATAGAGCATGTGCTCGACTAAAACCCACAGGAAAAAGTTCTCTTTTTTATCCGACATCAGGTGAAGTGGAAAAAACAGAAGTTTTTGTTCACATTTCAAATGCCTGTTTTTTTTAGAGATGGATTTAAAAGCGCTTGCGATTTAGGAGCAGCTGATAGCTATCAGCGAGCATGAGCGTAGGTGCAAGTGATGGGGGTCAGAAACAAAAAGTCACCAACAGCCAGCAGCCAGCAGCAAGCAGCTGCTAAATGTGGCAAGTGGCGAATGAATGGAAGTCGAGTTTAAAGTCCAAAAGAGTAAAAAGTAATTAGCAACTCGCTACAAAATAATTATTTAATTAACAAAAGTGGACGCTGTAAGGCAAGTAAGCATGAAGCGACCCCAATGTCTATCTGTCCGCCTACACTCAGCCTCTACTCGCCGAGCCTAGTCAAGGATCCTTTGCATTCTTTTAGTCTAAATGTTCATTCATTCGTTTCATTTATCTATGTTTCTTTTTTGTTTGTTTTATTTTATTTATTTTTTTTTTTTTTATTCTATTTTGTTTTCCTTCTGAAATAGAGTTGGTTCGTGACGTGCAACTTTTAGGCCTCTAATTTAAATTTAATTAAGTGGCCCAGCTCCTACTCCTCCTTCAACTTCAACTACGACTGCGACTTCAGACTCCAGACTCTGATTACGACTTCCATTCCGCATTAGTTTTGCAGTCATGATAATGAATAAAGTTCCAAGTGCTTAAATAGTCAACGAGTCTGAGGCTCTGCTTATGAATATAAAGCGTCTGTTAATCTATTTTCCAAAAGGTCCATTAAGGCACACTCACTCTCAACCACAAGCTAAAGAGTTCTCTGTTAAATATTTGACTAATTATTAAATGCAATAGAAGGTTTGCATAATGTTACTCTAATGCGTATATATGTTTATATATACTATATATACTTATCATCTCTGACCCGCTTAAATCTCTAAGAGTTACAAGTATCATAAAATTGTGGAAATGTGTCGTAAAAAGTCGTAGCAAACTAGGACGTGTCCAAGATTATGTCTATAATTTAAGTGGATAACTGTTTTGTTGGGCATTTTATGACTAAATATATGTACATACATGTATGTGAGAGTAATGCCAAGCAGATGAGGCACATATAGGGAGAAGGCATAGCAATGTTTGCTTTACAATTGTATTCAAAAAAAAAAAAATGTTATTTAACAGATTATTAAGTATACGCTCAGTCTGATTTAAGCTTAAACATTTTCCACGCTTACAAAAGATTTTCATCTCTCCATTTCTAATAGTTCTCTCTACACGTATCCCTCGCTGCAGTCACGATTGAATAATCACACATACTAACTTTTTTTTCTAAATAATAAAATCTGTTGGACTAAAACTTGTTTATTATTAAGCATGAAACACACAATGAACTCAACTGTTAAATCAGCTTACATACATGTGTAATATTTATCATATAATATATATATCATATACATATATACAAATTTATATACACAATATATCAACATTATATGCCCAACGCCATAAGCAAATTTTTACATTTAACAGCCACAGACTTAAAAAAAAAAAAAACAAAATTGTATATGCTTACAGCTTACCAAAAAAAAAGGCCTTTCATTAAAAGCTCTGCCATAGTTCGTTCTTCTTCTTCTTTTTTTGACAATGTGGCCGAAATAAGCGGCTTAAAAAACAATTTAACCAAAAATATTTAAAGAGTCCGAAAAAAGAAAAATAAGTGTGACCGTATTTAAGTGAGTTGCTGCGTAAAAAGAGTTTAGTGCATATTAAAAGCTGATTCTAGCAGCTGGTCAACCGATTTAAAAAATTAAAAAGTGGAAAGAAAGAAGTACCAAACGAAAGACATTTAAAGTAAGCGCAAAATCAGCAGAAAACCAGGGAGGCAGTCAGCCCTAAGGATAACGAGAGGACATATACACACACACGGCGTCCACAATAAGACTACGAGTTGACATACTAACTATCAGTGCAACAACGACAACAATGAGAATCGCTTTAAGGGCAACACACCTGAGCGCAGCATTGACAGAGGCTTGCCAGGTAGGCCAGAGGATTGAGGCAGCGCTGCCAGTTAGCCGCATGTATGCGTGTATGGGTGTGTGTATATTTACATACAGTTCACTAAGCAAACACGCACAGACACAGCCAGCCAGAGTGTTAGACAGAGAAAGAGGGAGAGACTGCTACACATACAAATGCAACGCCGCGAACAAACTTGGACATGGCTTGAGTCTAGAGAGCTCGGGAAGGGGGCGCGCTTGACAGTGGGCGGACGGGTTTTGACAATGGGCTCTCATAAATGTGAGCATCTGAGCAGAGTGAAATGGATGGGAGTGCTGCCTCAGCAATGGCTAGCAGAGGGTGCCAGAGACACGTGCTGCATGAAGCGTGACAGCGTGAAATTTGTGTGTATGTGAAATGTGTGTGTGTGCAGACAGCTCACATAGAAAATAAATTCAAATTAAGCAGCTTAAAATGTATGCCAAAGCCGGGCAATCAAGTTAAGGCGCAATAAATGGACCAAATGTATCCAAAATAAGCCCTAAACGAGAAATCAATAGAATGTTGAGAGCAGGAGGGCTTATATATTTTCAAATGTTAATGTTAAAAGGACTTAAGGTTCATAAGTATGCTATTTATACATTATTTAGCTATATTTGTAGACATACTTGTATTTTGATATGCCTATATATATGGCTATCTATAGACACATTATAAAGCAAGCTTCAGATGTCAAAAGTTGCTAAATTCTGAGATCTGTGAGCTAAACAGACGCAACCAAATAATGACGATAGTTTATATACCTATAATTTTTATCGATATATTCTACGATTACAGTTTATAGAAATAAATTTGATTGAAATGATTTTTGCCGGATTGATAAAAAATATATTTAGTAAATTTCATTATTAGCAGTCTTTTCATTTCGAGCCTTTCATATAAAATCAAATAATATCTAATCAAACATATAAAGAAAGCTTAACATATTTAATGCAAATAAACAATAATCCCCTAAATAAAATTTGTTCTCAATATCTATTTTCATATTTTTAGAAATCAACAACAAATTAACATAAATGTCAATATTATTATTAAAATGTTGCACTAAGCCCACTTCGATCGATTGCTAATTGTCAACAGAGTGAAAAATAAGCAAACAAATAATGCAAATACCCAACTGAGTGAGTGCAACAAAAATACTCAAAATGCCGTCAACGGCAGCCAAAATCAACAAATAATTCAAGTAAACAACAATCACGACTACAACAACCAACAGAGCAGCAGCAACAGCAATAAGAACAACAACAACAGCCCCATCCACAGAAATAACAGAATGCGCATTAACAAGGAATCCAACAACTGGCTTTGGCCCAGCTTTGCCTTCTGGCTAATGTGTACAACGGTCAATGGTCAGCCATCGTTAACTGAGAAAATACCGTTAGGTAAGTGGATGAATGTGGGTGCTGCAGCGGGTAGGTAACTTAAAACCAATTGGTAATTGATGGGCACGTTCTGTTAGAGTAGCTCGAAGTTGCTGCCTGTTGCAGTTGCATGCCCAAAAAGCGACAGAGCTCAGTGCTTGAGTTGTGGGCCATTTGTGTAAACTGAAACGGCAAACGCTTATTAGCTTGCACCAAATTTTCTCCAAATTGGCCAAGACAGGGACAGCAACAACAACAAAGGCAGCAGCCAACCAGCTAACGAAGCCTGCTAAGTTTTTTTTGCACAAATAAAATTCAAGCGTAAAACCAATTACAAAGTTTAAAGTGCTCTTTTCCCTTACCTAATTGACAATTTCAACTGTGGCTATTGGCTAGAAAACATGTTCTTACTGTTCTTTACTTCTGTTATTTTGCTTGGCAACAGGTGCCATCTTCGAACAGGGCACGGACGAGGTGCAATCGGCATTCAAGTACGCCATGCTCAATCATAATCTGAATGTCTCCTCGCGTCGCTTCGAGCTGCAGGCGTATGTCGATGTCATAAATACAGCGGATGCCTTCAAATTGTCACGACTGAGTGAGTAGCTTTCTATATAAATACCCTGTAATTTTGTGAGCTAATGTGAATTTGAACTTATGAATGAAATGTATTAAATTTTCGTAAAATTCGTTTAGAATTTTACTCAATTTTTAGCTAGATATAAGGATTAAGATAATTTTTCCATGATATCTAATTTTTTTGTATTTATATATATATATTAAAATTTATATATAGTGTAAGTATAGATTTTTAATTTGACTTATATTATTATAATCAAATACTTTTTTTTTTTATTTTATTTTATTCTTAAATTTTTTTACAATCAAATCAAGAAAAAAAGTTTTTCTCTAATTTAAAACTCTTTAAAGCCTAATATTGCCAAACATCTCTATTATACTCTCAGCTTTCTCTAAATTTTCCATTTCTCAATTCACAAGTTATTTCACATACGCACATCTACCTCAATTGTTATTGCGTATAAAGCATTTAAATACTTTCGAAAACATTTTGCACACAAACATTTTAATATATTATGAATGTAGCACGTAGAAAACCGCTCATCAAAAGGCAACTCAATTTGTAAACAGTTTGTCGGAAACTAGTTAAAACTCAAATAAAATCTCATCAGAAACTAATTTTTGGCATAGTTTTTACAGCATGGGAAAAATAAAGTTTAGCTATATATTTTATATGTATTTTAAATCTATTCCCACACAGTTTGTAATCAGTTCTCACGGGGCGTTTACTCTATGCTGGGCGCCGTTTCGCCCGACTCTTTTGATACGCTCCACTCCTACTCGAATACGTTTCAGATGCCCTTTGTGACGCCCTGGTTTCCGGAGAAGGTAAGCAGCGTTAAGGCCTAATAAATATTAAAGTGCACCGGTTTGCCGGTTTGCCTATTTTAATATGAAATATTAATCATACGCAACGTTGACTGTCCTTAAATTGCTAACCTTGAAATCGTGTGCAAAACTTTTCACAAACAACAACAACAACAAAAAACACCCAAACACAAACGCACAATTTATGAGGGGCTTCCAAATCATAATCATAAATATACCAGGCTCAGAGTCTCTTTTTTGCCCTAATGATGCTCTCTATGGCGCTCTTTAAAAATTTATAAGCAAACAAGCTCTATAAATCAGTGAGCCAAATGCCCAAAACGAGCCAAACGAAACAATGGGCCCCGCCAAACAGGACTCAATAATGATTCATGTTTACTAACCTGCCATGCCATCCCTCTCACTCTCACTCACAATCACACGCGCATGCACACGTACACGCACACGCACATCTATCTCTTTCTTTATGTATGTATATGACCGCTGTTTTCCATAATTTGCGCGTTTTTAGGTGCTTACGCCATCGTCTGGCTTCCTGGACTTTGCCCTCAGCATGCGCCCGGATTACCATCAGGCAATCATTGATACAATACAGTTTTATGGCTGGCGCAAAATAATTTATCTCTATGATTCCCACGATGGTGAGTACAATAAACCATATACAGATATATGTATAATATACCTTTGTATTTGCCTACACTACAAAAAATTGTGGATAAATGCTTTAAAAAATATATTAAATTATATTACGGAAAATTCACTATATAATAATATAAAATTTGAAGAGTTGTACCCAATTTCCTTTAGACTTTCCCTAATTAGACAACTTTAACCAATTTTCTTTGAGTGTATGCATAACTAATATAGTGTGAGATTGAGCTACAAGTGGGCCAGTTTCCGGCCATGCTCAAGGGAGTCAATCATCTTTCATTATGAAAGCCGAGTTTCATGCAATCTTTCTCTTTCTCTCTCTCTCTCTCTTTCAGTCTCTTCGCTATCTGCCTGCCCTTCTCACCGTCGTTAAATCGCTCAATTTGCTTTGTAATAAGTTTTTGCGAGGATTTTCCATTTAGCCAGTTTATAAATAAAACTTAATGACACAGCCGTCTGCACTGACAGCCAATTGGCTTATATGGCTGTGGGATAAACATATATACAGACAGGAGGACAGAGAGGCAGACAGACATCGGTTTTATATAGATATTGTTGATAGAGTGACAGACAGGGCCAGACGATAGCAGACAATGCTGCTTGGTCAACTGGCGGACGTCTGCATTATTATTATTAATGAATGCCACGTGAAAATCTCTTTTATGGCACTCAATCAATTTAACCACAGCGAGTGTTAACGTTCATTCACTGTCTATATCTACCAATCTCTTTCACTTTGTCCTTCTCTTTTCTTTCCCACTCTATCTCTCTCTATCGGCCCGTCTGTGATATTTCTGTGCGCATCAAGGCGTTTGTTTGTTTTAAGTTGTTTGAATAGGCTGCCATAGTTTAAGACTCGCCCTCAATCAAATTTCAAGCATAACAAAGAGTCATGAAATCTGGCACAGGTGTGAGATATGAATATCTATATGAATATTCATTTATGGCAAACCAGACTTACTTATGTAAAAAGAAGCTCTTCAGATTTCGATTGTTTGCCAAGCAAATATTTACGTATTAAAAACACTCGATAGATGACTAACAAAGCATACAGAGAAAATAGAAAAAAACTGTGAAGAGTTCAGATATTATTACTAACTAAACTAACATGACAAGGGGGCGTCATATTGTTAGAGTAATGTTGGAGGTGTTACTCAAGTTGGCAGCCAGCTTTCAGTATACTAAAACTAGTAGCCCCAGGAGCATGTGCTGCTGTAGGAGAGAAAGAGATGGCATGTAGGCCTCTTGAGCAAAAGTAGAAGAATCGGAGGAAGAAAAAGAAGAGAACGTGAATCGTAAAGCTAGAGCAGCACATCGGAAACTTGTAAAGCTATTTAGATCTAAATATGTACTTATATGTAGGCACATTTAGCGCAGTTTTCCAGTTCTTAGGCTTCAATTAGATTAGATATATCTCTCTATATAAAGTCCTCAAAATCAAGATAATTCAAATCTAAAGTAAAGCGATTCTCATACTAATTCTTTTCAAACTAAGGGCAACTCATTTTTCATATTTTCATTTAATTTTTGTTTTATTTAGTGCAACTCTACTATTTTTATAAACAGAACTATATATACATATTAAAATATTATTGTTAACTGATGCGCCTTCTTCTTACAGCATTTGTATATCTATTGTGTTAGATTTTGACACTCACATATATTTGTCTCAAAATTGAGATTTCGTCTGGTCGGGCCAAAGGCAACGCCTTTTGTTTTTTCTCAATTTTTTTTGTGCCTTCCACAATAATTGTAGCTCTTCAGTTTATGGGCATGTTTACACAGGCTGCCAGCACAGAGAGCGGATTCAAGCAGAGTATTGGAATATGCTCATCGGCTGGCTACTTGGCACGTAACGACGTAGCAAGTTAACGGCTTTTGTTTTTGGCCTGGCTCGCATCTGTGCGGCATGTGTGGAGCGCTGGCAACTGTTCTTATACGAGATTCTATTCTACTTCTTATTCTGCCTCTTTTGTGTATGTAGTGTGTGCGTGTGTGTGAATGTTTATTTGTGCCACGCAAAACGAGTTTATTACACAGAAATTGGAGAAACATTTTTCGCCTAGTGACCCTCCCAACCCAAGGAATAGCAAAAACAAAAACCTATTTATGGCTATTGGCAGCGCTAAAGCAATCACCACAACAACAACAAATACTAATAGTCACTATATGGTAGTTCACCCACAATATTTTCTATATATATATATATATATATATATATATATATATATATATATATATATATATATATATATATATATTTATTATTTTTTTTTTTTTTTTGTATTTTTTGTCTTCCATTTTTCCCATTTCTATTTTTTGGGGGCATCGGGCATCGCGCCCTAATTCATGCGTATATGCCTGCCAGCTTATGGGTTTATTGTCGCTTGTATTTACGACTTCGACTTGCGAAATTGGCGTACACCCATTTTAATTTTGGGGCTATAAGATTATGGCTTTCGCACTGTAAGTCTACGAATCCATGGAGAGCTGGCGCATGTTGTGCCTGCAGCTACTAGTTGGATAAGAATATATTCCCCAAACGGCTGTGCTCTCTAGAGATATTTTTGTTGATTTCTTGCTTTATGCTTGCTCTAGCTACTTTCACATTTAATTTGGAAATTAAATAATATTTATTGTGAAAAAAAAAAATAATGATAACAATACAAATTTAAGTTTTTCGGAGAAATCAGATATTCAGTTTAAGCAAAATTTCAGAGATTAAAGACAGAATCTTAAAGTTCAGCTTTGCTAAAGTAACACCATCATTCCTTTTTGCCAAATTTTATGCCGTACAGTCTCTCCCCAAACTAAAATGTATACAATTTGCATACACTTCCAAAATTATAATTAAATCACTCAATAAATAAAAATTCATAAACATTCAATAAACTTTGCTGTACAAATTTAAGCTAGTCAAATTTATTCAGATTTCAATAAAGTTTCATTTACGTTCCATAGATTTCAATTTCAGCCCACAACAAGGATATTTTTTTCTTTTGATATATAAATATATATTTGTCATTTTGTATTCACATTTCGTGTGAAGAATAAAATGAAATATATTATTTATCTAATATTACACAGCTTCTGTTATTTGAATACAAAAATCCAAATAAGCCAAATCAAAGAAAAGTCTGCATTTACATACATATATACTAACTATATATGTATGTAAACTGAGTTGATATTGAATGTATACAATCAAGTGTCTGTAATGAAAGTAAATGTCTCACTTATTTTTCAGCACACTGTCTCATAATATATGTATGTGTGTGTCTATGCGTATGTATTATTCTCATGTTTCCTTTACATAGGGACAGCATCAGCAGCAGGAGGTCGTATTGAAAGAATGACTCCTGTCCAAGCGTAGGCATTTCAACTCATTGTTGTACCGAAAATTTATTACGCAGGCAACAGAGACAGAGGACCAGAGTTGAGAGGCATTTGCATTTATCGCCTGGTTAGCAAAGGATATAGAGGACATTTTTGCCAGCTCATCTGCCGGTCAAATAATGAGTTCTACTTTCTCTCTCTCTCTCTCTCTCTCTCTCTCTATTCGTTTCTCTTCTCTCTTTGTCCGTCTTTATAAATATTTTATTAAACATCCGGACAGAACAACAGGTACTAAAAATCCTTGCTTAAATCCTTAAAACTGGATGGCTAATCAAATCCGTAGACAAGTGCAGATTTATGCAAATGCGCTTATTTATCGATTGATTGTCAATGATTGGCTTTGATTGCTTTTAAATATTAGAGAAGGCCGCAAAATCAAATCAATGCAATTCCATTTAAATACCCTGTAGACGAACTGCTGCGTAGGTAGGGTATGATGATTTATTTGAGAATGAGTTGTTAATCAAATCTACAAGTAAAATAATTAAAATACTATGTATAACCCACAGTCAAGCTTACCCAATTTTGTTGCCTATTACAGATCATCATAAAACTAAATATTTTGCTTACCTATTCCAATAAACTCCATAATCGTATATACCTCCTATACCCTATAGTCTGTTCAGTTATTTTCCCTCGAGTTTTTATTCCATTCTCATCATTCGAAACGAGTGCATAAAAATCAGAAACAAATCTGATTGCAGGCAGCATCATGAATAATAATAAGGAAATGCGTTCGCTTACGCATTGTCCTTCGACTAGAAAATGATATAATAATAAAAATCGAACAAACACAAATCTGGAGAAAATTTGCATAAACTGCGTGGAAAGGATTCGATCAGAAGTCAGGACTGGCATAAACTGCCAGCCAGCTTGTTAGCCATTAATTTAACCATAATGGGCTTTTACAGCGATTTCACTTTCATGTTATTTGATACATTTTTGAAGCCGCCAGCTGCCAGCAAAGCCATTGCGAACATATGCGCATAAGGCCGAATCCTGCTCAGCCACTGCCACTGCCACGCCCATACTTTCAAAGTAATTAAACCAAACAAAGTTTCTGATAACAACACACAACAACAGCGAACAAGTAAAGGCCATAACAAGCAGCCAAGTTGCGAACGGTCGGGGGACTGTTCCGCTTTAAGAGTTAAACATCTAAAATATTCTTTAAGGATAGTTGCTCTTTTCAACTGTGTATGTGTGTGTATGAAAAGGGGTTTAAGGAGTTATGTTTCTAGGCGAGATTGCGATATCGAGCAGTTGCTACGGTTGCACAGAAACTAACAGAAAGAAAGCATAATTGGAAAGAAGAACAACATTGATTGGTTCAAGAAAGTGGAATAAATTAAATAAAACAGAATGAAATAAATGGAAAACATTTCAAATCATTTCACTTACATATTTAATTTATTAAACATTTTTTACATTTGTAACCATCCGAATTCAAAGCAAAAGAGAATGCAATTGTACGTATCTGAACCCGCAATACACGTTCAGAGTCTTAAAATAGTTTAGTTGAGAACTTCAAATACTGTAATTTTTTGCTACATAGAAGGTTTGTGTTTTTTTTTCTCCTCAGTCTTTTCAGCTTTATGCAATATGTACTACTTGATTTGCTTTGGCACTGTACAAAACCTATATACTCTCTTTATTTTATGAGCCAGCATTAAAAGTAAAAGTATCTGCAGCATTTGCTAGATTAAATACATCAAAGTTATCTTAATTATATATAAATGTATGTGAATGCATATACATATACAAATATATATGTAGGTATACATACATTTCAGATATGCTAAGAGTTCAGGCCTGCTGAATTGTCTGCACAGAAACTTGCCTATAATAATTCCATTATCTTTCTCATTTGTTAGGGCATAAAATATGTAAGCAAATGTTTTGCTTGTTAGTGTGTTTTATAGAGCCTAGCTAAGTGTGTGCATGTGTGTGAGTGTGCGTGCGAGAGTGTGCGTGCGTATGCGTGTGAGTGTGTCTGAGTGTCACTACCGATGGGAGGAAAACTTCATTTCCGCAAAACTAACTTTTGTTTAACATAACAAATTGTCTTGTTTACTTTTCGCATGTGAGTGGAAAATAGACAAGCAGCAAATAAACAAGAGTCAGGATATGACAGTCTCTGCTGCATTTGCATAGCCACACACAGTAGGCACACTCCAGATAGAGGGACGGAAGCTGAGACTGAGAGAGTATAAGATATATATCTATAATAGATATTCGTTGGCTTTAAAACGAAAAAAAAAAAAAAGAATCATTGAATTTGGCTTTGTGAATTTGGTGAATCGAGAATATAATTGAATTTGCTTCAAGATGGCCATAAAAAAATAAATATGATTGTAAATTAAATTCGCAACATAAATAAAAGCGAACGCAGACTAAGAAAGCAACGAACATAAAACAATACGACAGGTCACAGGCCGCAAAAAATAACAATAAACACAAAACGGAAATACGCACAGGCCAAAATACTTAAAAAGAAGCAGGAGAAAAATGAGGCAATATATAAAATAAGATAAACTGATACTGGAATACCCTTAAACTATTTATAAGTAAGGGAATAGTAAATAAAAAATTAATAAGAAGCAGCAATTATAGTATATCTAAAACTTAAAAATGTTCTATATTCTCAAATAAAATCTAAAGACGAAAAAACATTTGAAAAAGAATGCGAGAATACCCTTAATATAGTAAACAATTTCTTATTGAACTTCTCTAATATAATTGTAAATATATTCCATTTATACTGATGACTTTTTCAAAATGTTCCACACTTAGTGAGAAAATGAGAATACCCCAAAAACAACACATGAAAAGAAGAAGAAGAAAAGCCAAAAGCAACAATGAGAACAAAGCATAAAACAAAAATAAGAATCAAGACAGCGAAGCCAATTTCGAGCCATCAATTCGGGTACAAACATATTATAGCGAATCGGAGAAGTTTCGATGGGCGAGGGGGCGTGGCAGTCGCAAATGTTTTCATATCAAAAATGAAATAAAACAAAAGCCCAACAGCCGCTGCCAGCGCACAGTACGCTACTCAATTACACTCTCAATATACGCACACACATACACACACGGTCACACACACGTTCACACACACGCACACACACACATGGAAATCCAAACGACAAATCTCAAATCGAAAAACACAAAAACCCAAAACTCAAATCCAAAGGCGAGCCAAGCGTAAGGACTATAGAAAATACTAAAGGAGCGACAGGGGGCGTGGCAGGGCAGAAGCCGATTGACTTTGGAGTGGGCTATATAGATAGATAGAAGTGGGACTCTGTGTTTGTGTGAGTGTATGTGCGTGTGGCCAAATGAAATTGTATAAAAGGCAAAGCGCAAAATTTATTGCACTAAAACAGCGCAAAAAATTGGTTCTTCGAGTGAAGTACGAATTAACTGAGCGGAAGTAATCGACTAGCAGATATCCTATATTAGGCTCTAGTTAGGTAAACTTGTGGTTGATACCCTGTATGAGTATCTAAATGGAGTATTATTATGTAATGTTTGTAATATATAGCGAATGAGTAGGGACTGTACAGATTTGCTGTCAGAAATCCTATAGCTAGCCTCTATCGATCAAGCTTTGTTTAGATAAATTTGTAAATTAACTGACTAACCTTCAGTCAAATCTAAAAATCTATGTTTAATCTATTTCATAGGCTCAACTATTCACAAATTCTTTAAGTAAAAAAACTTATTAGGCCAATGCATACCCTATAATTTTCAATTTTTCCGTTGTACAAGTTATTGCCCGTCAACAGATCATACCCCGCTCTCTCAACATACAGGGTATAAGCCAGCTTCATCCATTGGCATTGGCACAGGATATATATGTATATAGTGTAAATCAAAACAACAACAAATTGGATATGTATAGAGTCACTGAATGAGATAGATAGAGAGAGAGAGAGAGAGAGTGAGTGAGGGAGAGAGTGTGTTTTTGCCGTGAGCATCGGCAAACCGCCTCAATGGGCGTGTCAGCCGTAACGCTCAATGGAATAGAGTCAGAGGCATGTGCCATTGCAAAATCCAAAGCAAATCCCATTTTATCCGCAAACATAAATTGAAGGCGCATTCAAGCTGCAGTGAAAGAGACAGACTGATAGAGGGAGAGAGTCAGCAGAGTGAGAGAGAGTGTGGGGAGAGTGGGAGCAGAGGTGAGGCTATTTTTTTTGTGCGTAGCTGTCATACAAATCATCTGTGCAGCTATCTGCCTGGATGTCCGTCCGCCCACCCGTCTATCTGTCCCCCATCGACAAGTTTTGGCTGCCTCGAGGCCTGCGTATCTGTTTAAGTGCGAATGAAAGTTGTATGCAGCATGCAGTTAGTTGCAGCAAAAGCAAAGGCAACAAAAGCAGCAACAGCAGCAGCAAAGAGAGAGAGAGAGAGACATAACTCAATAAACACAAATACAAATCTCGGCCAATGATAATTCCAGGGGCGTGCAGCAAACGGGGCTGCATGCCACGTGGCTTTGCTCTAGGCCCCAATTTGCGAGTTTGCTGTGTGTACGACTATGGCTATCTAACTATGAGAAACTATCTGTGAGATATAACGCAGCTGTCTCACAGTAGGGCCTCAGTAGAATGAATGCGAATCCGAAACCGAATGATTTTTGGAAGTTATTAAATTTAAACTGTAACAATGAGCGCTCGAATTTGAGTAGTTTTGCATAATAAGAAGCAAACTATAAGAAATACTCGATTTCTCAAGAAATCTATATGCCCACTGTAGATCGTCATCTGTATATATGTATCTTTATAAATCACATTTCGACTCAGCACATTCTGAAAAGGTTTCATGTAGATTCCATTGATAAATACACAGACCCAAATTTCTAGGAACACATATAGCCGATTTCAATTCAGTATCCAATTAGCCACAGCTTGAGCACTCCACTAATCGTTATTGCTTCTATTCGCAACCTAATGCGATAATAGCTGTAATGTGTGCCCCTTCACCCCTCATACATCCTACTGCCTGCGCCCACTGTTAATTAACGCACTTAGAGTGCTGCCATCGCTTACATCTCCATGTCCATTGCCATTGCAGGTCTGCTGCGACTGCAACAAATCTACCAGGGCCTGAAGCCGGGGAACGAGTCCTTTCAAGTGGAGCTGGTCAAGCGCATCTCGAATGTCAGCATGGCCATTGAGTTCCTGCATACGCTGGAGCATATCGGACGCTTTACCAACAAGCACATCGTCCTGGATTGCCCAACGGAAATGGCCAAGCAAATACTGATACAACATGTGCGAGATTTGCGTTTGGGTCGTCGCACCTATCACTATCTATTGAGTGGATTGGTAAGTAGGATAGTTATCGCTGCTATTGCAAGAGTTTCTGGCTTTGACAATGGCCATGGCACTGGCAATGGCGATGGCAGACTTTTCATCCATTGTGCATCGATTTCGTTTGGCAGGTCATGGACGATCGCTGGGAAAGCGAGATAATCGAATTTGGTGCCATTAACATTACCGGATTTCGCATTGTGGACACAAATCGTCGTCTCGTGCGCGACTTCTATGACAGCTGGAAGCGGCTCGACCCACAGACTAGTGTCGGTGCTGGCCGTGAATCGATTTCGGTAAGGCTCTATAAATAGACAGAGTGAAAGAAGGGGAGAGAGAGAGAGAGAAGGAGGCAGAGAGAGGGAGAAAGAGAGGGAGTCTACGCTAGCTGCAAGCAGTTGCAAAGGACGCATTGTCATTGCTGCTAGCAGTTAAATATTTGCTGGCATTTAATGTTTACCGATGTGAATAGAGATGAGCTAGATAGTGAGAGGTCTGACGGTGACTGAGACTACGATGTCAACTGTGACTGTAAAGTTCTCATATGATATTAATATTTATTTATTTCACTAAAAAGATAAATAGTTTGATTAATAATATAAAATTAACTTTTGAAAGCAGCCCATCATTACTAATTTAGACGTGACTGTTAATACCAAACAGTTGGAATCAATCGGTAACTGTTAATAACAGCAGCAGTAAGATGTCTAACTCTGTTTGTTAACATACATATAGTTAGTGGTTTCAATCAAACGGCGATTGTAAATAATAGAAATTGTTAATAACAGCTAGTCAGTCTTTTTACACTACATGTGACTGTTAACTAAAAATCACTTTTGCTATTCGCAGTCACAGTCACGATGTTTCACGATGAACACTGTTGTAACCGTAGCATACTTTTTGCTGCATTCTTCTCGCACTGTCTCGCTCTCGCTCACGCTCTGTGTAGTCAAATAGCAACACAAACAGCACAAAATGTGCGACAGATTTCACTTTTTACATAGTTCAGCAGCAACTTTCAGTCAAAGGCACACACAAAAGGCGCAGTTACACATGCATATGTATGCCGTTGTCCTTGTAACACGCACACACACATAAACTACTCGACAGTTGGTTTAGTTTGCGTGCTGTTTATATTTGTATTTCCTTGGCATTATCCTTGTTGACAAAGATTTCAATTTGTGGCGCTTAAATGTTAGTTTGTATTCTGCTTCGGGACTTCAATGTTACGCTCTACATACGTACATACACACATATATACACAGACAATCCCTTTTTGCCGTTGCTCTCTTTGACAATGCTTATTTGTTTATTTGACTTGTGCGAATCTCTTTTACTCACACACACACACACCCACACACATACTCATGCATATTTGTATGCACGTATTAAGCCTTACTACTTATGAGCTATACAAATTAGAAAGTTTTACTTACATTTTACACATTTAACACAATTTTGCTTTTAGCATTTAACACAAAAAAAATAGAACAAGGAAAGGCACAAATTTAAAACTTTTCCGAATTTAACATGATTCACTTCAACAAAAATTTATATACAAAAAAATTTCACTTTCCTTTGAGCGCAATTTCGTCATCACACAAAAAAAATAAAAAAAATAAAAAAAAATCATGGAGAAAAAATTGCACTCACATAAATTGCGATAAAAGCAGCTGAAAATTATGCGCACCTTAGCGCTCTCGCTCGCACACTCGCTTATACATACATGTATATGCATATATGTATGCAATAGAAATTTTACAATAATTAAAGCCTTCTTTGCAACTTTTAAACATATTTTGCATTTTAAATGCAAAGAAAGAGAATTTTCACTCACTTATTTGCAAACTTTAGTTACAATTTACAACCGAAAAAAAAAAAACGAAAAAAATACGCATACAAAATACTGCGAAAACGAAAATTTGGCGCTCGTTTCTTTCGCCGTTCGCAGCTCTTTCTCTCGCTCACTCTTAGGCTTTCTTCATATGCACACTTTAATCACTTGTGCTCAGCTTTGCACACACACACACGTTCACACAGATATGAACGACAAAATTTGCACGACCTAAATCTCTATGCAATATAGCAAATATATGTTTTTGCTTAACATAGTATAAATTATTACGGTGAAACTTAAATTTTTATCCGATGTTTAATTAGATATCCGGGAAACACTTATTAAAACGCAAAAAACCTCGCGAAATTTTCTGTGCATCCGCCATTTTACATGGGCTCCTTTCGATTTTTGCGCTACTAATAAGAATATGCTGATCAGGGCTGCCACATGGTTTACAGAAATGTACCTTGATCGTCTGTTAACAAAAACATAACATATTTTGTAATTTCATTAGATACGTTTATTCACAAGTTTTAATGTTGTTAATTTGTATAACTTATTTATAATATATAAAGCTAGTTTCTCCTAATCGTAAGAAAATCATATCTTCTTATTGGCACAAACTAACTCTTGCACGTGATAGCTTAACAGATTATAAATCAGACGCTGTTAAGAATTTATTATGGCAGGAATAATCGAGTAGAATCAAAAGCACTTGTTCACATGTAGTTTTGAATAATATTTGAAAATATTTCGCATAGTTAGTTCCTTTTTTATAGATATTTTTATAGCAGCACATATCGATCGAGTAGTTTCGATAGATTACATTTATCGATAGTTGCTGCTGCTATTTAACAGCCACCTGTAAAAGTTGGCTATGCAACTCTGCAGTGAAAACGGTGCTCGCCAAAAATCCAGTTACTTTTTTTGTAGTGAATCGTCGCGTCGCGTAAAATTCTCAATTCGATTAAACATTGACAAGAATCGGGGTGAAAATTGTGAAAAACAGCGTGTAATACACTCATTAAGTGCCAGCAAATGAAATGAGTGGCCCCTGCCCCCACCAATTTAATGATTTAAACTCACACACAGGCACAAGCGGCGCTCATGTACGATGCGGTCTTTGTGCTCGTGGAGGCGTTCAACAAAATTCTGCGCAAGAAACCGGATCAATTCAGGAACAATGTGCAGCGTCGCAGTCAGACGCTAATGGTTGCCCAGGCCCAGGCAGCGGCCTCCACTGCCGGCGATGGATCCAATGGCAGCAACAATGGCGGCAGCGGCAGCAACGGTGGCAGCGGCAGCGATGCCAGCAGTGGCTTTGGCAGCGCGCCGCGTGCCTTGGACTGTAATACAGCCAAGGGCTGGGTGAATGCATGGGAGCATGGCGATAAAATTTCCCGTTATTTGAGAAAGGTGAGCTAGACATCAATGTCATGATCATAATGACGAAGCTGATTATGATGAAGCTGGGCAAAGCAATTAAAACGCGACGCTCATTCACATATTTCATATTTATTTTGGTTTAATTTTTTTTACCTTTCTTTATTCTGTTGTTGTTGTTGTCTCCATTGACAGGTGGAAATTGAGGGGCTCACCGGCGATATCAAATTCAACGACGATGGCAGACGAGTCAATTACACCCTGCACGTTGTCGAGATGACCGTCAACAGCGCTATGGTATGTAACGGTATATCTAGAGATATATATAGAGATAGTGTGTGTGAGAGAGAAAGGCAGTGGAAAAGGCAACAACATATGTAACGGGAATGAATCGCCAGCAGCGATTGCCTGCAGCTTGCTTTTAATTTATGTAGCGCAGCTAGAAAAGGACAGCTGCGAGTACTGTTATTTTTGGCATGCTGAAGTTTGAATACCCAGCGGCTGTAGTAAATGAACTAGGGAGGAGTATATTAGTTTTGCGCAGTTGATATGATTAGATGCGTGTATATGAGAAATGAGGAACTTGCAATTTTGAATACTTCGGAATATACAAATCTAATGGACACTCGACAAAAGACACTTAAGCTAGGCAAGATTAGTGAAACAGTGATTTTGAATATTTATAGTTTGGTACATTCAATCAACTCTTGGCTAGTGTAAAACACAGCCGTACAATATGAATATGAAGTTCATTGTCTTTTACTTAAATAAAAGCGGAAATTCGTTTTCTTTTGCTTTTATTTTCACAGGTAAAAGTTGCCGAGTGGAATGATAATGGGGGACTGCAGCCGTTGAATGCTAAATATGTGCGTTTGCGTCCGCATGTGGAGTTCGAAAAGAATCGCACGTACATTGTCACGACGGTGCTGGAGGAGCCGTACATAATGATGAAGCAGCCGGCGTTTGGTGAGAAGCTGCATGGCAATGAACGTTTCGAGGGCTATTGCAAGGATCTGGCTGACTTGCTGGCCAAGAAGCTGGGACTTGAATGTAAGTTGAAAAAGATGTTGTCAGATATACACACACATACACATATATATAGACAGATATCTATAGCAGCTGTTTAAATACACGTTTCTTGTAGATGAACTGCGCCTGGTGAAGGATGGCAATTACGGCTCTGAGAATCCGGCCGTGCATGGAGGCTGGGATGGCATGGTGGGCGAGCTGGTGCGCAAGGTGAGGCTGTATATAAATATATATATGTGACTGACAGCTAGCTATAACTGCAACTCTCTCTCTCTCCCTTTCTCTTTCACTCTCTCATTTGAGCAGGAAGCGGATATTGCCATTGCCGCCATGACGATTACCGCTGAACGCGAACGTGTCATCGACTTTAGCAAGCCGTTCATGTCGCTGGGCATTTCCATTATGATTAAGAAGCCAGTGAAGCAAACGCCCGGCGTGTTCAGCTTCATGAATCCTTTATCACAGGAAATTTGGGTGCGTATATGTAGCTCTTTCTATCTGTATGTATATGTATGTATATACTACTAGTCTCTGTGTAGTAGCAGCCCGATTAGAAACTTTACGTTCCAGCCACTGGCTTGAACGCAACTTTGACTAAGGCTCATGCCAGAGCTGCTGCTGCAAGATGTCATAGAGTCGTCCTCGTCCCCTTGTCTAGTCGTGTCCTAGTTACAGCCTAGACTCCTGGTTGCCAGCGCTTATACATACATATTTCAACTTGTTTTGCAACTGAAATGGGTTTGCTCAAGGAATTTTACTTAAACAATTTCGTGACTTCGTATTTGAGCGAAACTTTCTGCCAACTCTTATATATCTGAAGTATATTAGAAAAGAGAAAAATATATATCTTTTGCTATTCCCTGGAAGTTTATCAATAATATTGATGGCTTATATTACTGGATCTGTCTGTTTGTATTTCATATAACTACTGATCAGAGCTTAAATTCGTCTGATAGACCTTAAAAGGTTTTTTTTTATTATGAGACGTAATGTTTTTTCCTCACAGTTTATTTTCAAGAATTACGTCAGACAAAAGCTGGATGTTATAAAATTCCTTATGTCTGTTAGCTCAAATTCTTAGTGGTGTACATTCTGCTTCTGATTGGCATACACTCTGTGTAGATCAATGCTGACAAAAACCTAGATGACTGAAAGTTGTATGCAACAAAATGTCTTATACTATCTTATATTGGCAGTTCACTTAACAAATTGATCAAATTGCATTGCACAGCTGTCAAAAGCTCATTGCTATGCAACATTCTTGCCAGCCTTACCTTCCACTTGTAGCGCAACTCTAAGCTGATTGACAGACAAAAGCAGCTTGATATACAAACTTGTTACGAAAACTCTTAAGCAGCCGCAATGGCGATTAATTCCGGCATATAAGCCAAATAACTGGTAACTGTATCCACGTCTAGACGTGCGGCGCATTGTTTTTTATTTTATTCAATTTTTTTTTTTTTGCAGACGTTTGGTAACGAGTCAAAATAATGCAAAATTTTTCGCTGCATACAAATGAGTAAAGTTTTTATAATTTTTTTGTTTTTGTATTGTTTTTCAGGCTTCCTTTTTATATTTTTTAATAAAAATAAAAAAAAAAGAAGAAATTCTTTCATTTTCGTTAGCGCCATTGCCTGGTAATTTTTACGCTGCCAACCCTCCATTTATTTTTGTTCATCTTATTTTATTTCTGTGCGAAACTTTGTGGGTAGAACTTGGACTTTCTGTATATTTATTTCCTTTGGTTTTCGGCTTCAACTTGCTACCTCGTAAGCTCCCGAAAAGTTTAATAGAGTAAACGACAAACTTTTTTTTTACTCTCTTTCTCTTTCTCTCTGTACTGTTTGCCTTTTTTGTTGTTTTTGTTGCTATATTTTATTTTATTTTATTTTGAAACATTTATATAAACAACAACTACAAGCGCTGCGAGCAAAAATTACGTCGACGTCAAGTATTAAATTTGGCGCTAGTCCAAAAGTTTTTGGCCGCCCGACGCTTGTTTAAATAATGGCCAGCCATCAGAATTATATGAGCATTTAGCTGATGATGTTGATATAGGAGTCGGCGAAAAGGCACAAGAGTTGCGAAGGACTCGCAGGACACTCGCCAGAGCTGAATTGGCTCTTTAATCAAATGAGAGCGACGACTCAATTGAGCTGAAATATATTATGCAAAATTATGGGTAAAGAGTTCATAAATATGCCTAATATACATGCTATATTAAGATTGGGATCTAAGTGGAAATTATTTATAGCTAGAGACTCGAGGATATAGTAGAAACCAGACTAGCTAAGGATTGTAAGAGATATTACCCAGGGATATTACCAAGAGTTTAAATTTCTCTCCTTCCACTCATCGTCAAATTATTACCCGGCGTTGCTTGGTTAAATGTTGTTTATAATGTTTAACTTTTTCTCAAATCTCATATCTAACTTCACTTCAAGCTCTGGTTCTCTTCGTAGATAATAAACCTCCAGCATCATAACAAATTATCAACATTTTTAGTTATATGATTCATAAAAAATACTCGTCTACATATCATTCTCTAAGCCCCACAGTCAGCGACTGCTAAGCCCCTAAAAGGTTCTAGCTTAAAACCTTTTCCCGCTAATGTTGACAGCGCAGTAAATCCTTTATATAATAAACCGTAGAGAAAAACGCGTACGAAATTAAACGCTTATAAAAGTCAGTGAACAGCGCTGTGAAATCTTACGCTTATTTTGACATGAGCTCAAAGAATTACAAATGCAAATTGCTTCGAGCGCAAGGCAAAGAGCAAAAGGTGGCCCAAAAAAAAAAAAAAAAAAAGGCTAAAAAGCTCGACGATGCCTGCTGAAGTTAGCAAGCTAATATAAAAGACTTGAACAAAAAATTTATCATAAATTAAATGACGCATTGTACACATACACACATGAGCAGGCCTACAGTCTCGATGGGTGTGTGGGTGTGTTCATAAAAGCAACTATGACGACGCCGTCGACGACACCTTTTTCTTTTTTTTGCCAGCGCGCACACAAAGGCGCGCCCCGTGGCAGCCATTGAAGCATTGATAACGACAACAATATGAGCAACAACAACAACAACAACGGTAACGGTAACGGCAACAGTTGGCAGTCAGACAGGCAAACATGGGGGCACAGCTGGCAGGCTGTCGAAGTCCTCGACAGAAGCCAACGGCACCTGGCTTTATTTATATACCCTGTAACCCATTTTGAATGTGGCAAAAGTAGAATATATAACACAGACATCCATACATACATACATATAAGTATGTATGTGTAGGTCTTCTTCAGAAATTAATTCTGTTTTGTTTTTGTTTTGTTTTTTTTTTTTCAACATAGAACTTTTTACATTTGCCTAAATATATTTATAAATTCCTAAGAATCATCAACAGTCAAGTTTATTTATCATACCTATATTTAATTTTCGTGGAATAGAAACCAAGGACTAGGCATATGTTTGGTTGGTTATAGCTTTTGCGTTTCATCAGGACTTATCGCATTTTCCTAGAAATCGATAATTATCGATAGACAGCAATTTGGGGTGATTAGAATATAAAAGCAAAATACATTATTAATATATTTGTAGTCGTAAGCAAATTTGATATATTCCTGATCAATATGAAGAATCGAATTGTCATATGAAGAGAATTCCAATTTAGATTGTTTGATCTGCTTTAAGCTCACTTAGACTATAATCGACAGATGTCCATATTTAAAAAATGAGTTTATGTCAGAGCTTACAAGATTTTGAACGTTATTCTTTACATTTGTTGAGCCTATTTATACGAAATCGATATATATCGATTATCAGAATTTTATTTCAAAGTTCTCAGGCAGTACAAAACCTAGAGACGGAATTTTTATACGTGTTTGACGCATAGATTTTAGACTCTTCAAAGTAATAGAAATAAATACTAAAAATGCTAATAATAACTATGTATAGTATGTACTAGTAGATGAAAGGTAATTCCTAAAAGTTTATGCAATTGATATCCACGTATACAAATAAATTTAAATGGGATATATGTCAAATATAATTACAGCTGTATAAATACTTGCAATGCAGGGTATCTGCTAGTCAGTCAAGTCTAACATCTGCGCTACCTTGTTTATACGCTTGCTACTGCATCCCATTAAGCTAATGTTCTGCCATTTTCTAGGGAAGCCATTGCCGCTTCCGCTTCAATTAGTAAAGAAAATTGAATGAAAAATTCTCGTTTTTTTCGCCCAAATTATACAGTAGTAGCTAAAAGTCTGCATGGGGCAGACAGGCAGGTTGGCAGGCAGGCAACAGCAGGAAGACCAGGCGGCTGCAGCTGAAGCAGAAGTAAAAGCTATCATATCTTCATCTGCATCTCACACGCTTCTCTCTTGTTGTTTTTATTGTGCTTCGCCAACAGGTGAGCGTCATCTTCAGCTATATTGGTGTCAGCATCGTGCTCTTCTTTGTCTCACGCTTCTCACCCAATGAATGGCGTCGTGTGCAGCAGCCGCTACAACAAAACCAGCTAACAGGTAAGAATTACCTCTCTGTCTCTCTCTATATATATGTATTTATATATATATATATATATATATATTTGTATGTGTGCGCTTTGAAATTTGAGATATTGTTAGATAGGAATGGAAATTAGCTGAAAGTAGCTTTAAGTAGCGTGTTGAGATTTAAGACATCATTCATATTGAATATTTCGTGGGGATTGTAAACATAAATTTTTAGATATGTTAGATAAAGAGTTCAATGTTTTCATCGGGTTTTGAGCAGTTAAAAACTTTCTCATATTTTAGCTATAATATATTGTAAAAGTCTTAGTCTCTTAGAGCTTTCAATAAAATAGGTTAGCCTAAACATCTGTGGCTCACATACAGCTGATATATTATTAAATATTTATTCTGGTAAAGTCATAAAATAGGGTGCATTAGGGATTACAGGGAGCTAAAACAAGATATTAAAATATTTAAATAATTTAAGGCAACATAAGCGAAATATAAGTACGTCTCCTCCAACACTTTTATTGATATTTTATGAGCTGGTAGCTGGAAAAGCCTGGGAAACTCTGGGAACA
The DNA here is from genome assembly GCF_054131065.1 of Drosophila arizonae. Lineage (NCBI taxonomy): Eukaryota > Metazoa > Arthropoda > Insecta > Diptera > Drosophilidae > Drosophila > Drosophila arizonae. Next base: position 2,931,955 of record NC_142924.1, on the reverse strand, counting down.
CGCGCAACGCGTTTTTTTTTTTTTATTGAAGGGGAGACTGTAAAAATTACTGTAGCATCTGCATAACTTTGTGGGGCTTGACTTTTTTTTTTTTTGCATACGTTCCGGTATAATTCAATTATGTGATTCAATTTGGGTTGCCGGCTGGCTTCGCATTTGGTTTTTGGCAATCAGAATCCAGAGAGCGTAGGTCACATATGAAACCGGGGCAGACAATAACAATCTATTGGCATCCTGCAAAACATCCTTAATGTAATTTTAGCGGAAAGTAAACAACATTTTGTATGCAAGCAACGTGTTGCCAGACAGACACACAGTGCAAAATAAATGTACAAAAATACAAAATAAAAACCACATAGAACACAGAGAACATGACGAAGAAGCAGCAGCAGGAGCTGGAGGTAATAGGAGAGTGACGAGTGCAAAATAAAAACTGGAAATGCGAGTGCATGAAAATGTTCAGATATGACAGACCGAATGCCTGAAGCCATTCACTAGTCAGAGGCCGTCACTGGCAGCAATTGAAGCAAATGACAGCAACTGGCGGTAGAGATGCCAGAGGAGCCTCCACAGCTGTGGACAGCAGGGGGATGAGCGCAGGAGGCCAAAGCCAGTAGAAGCTTTGGCTATGCGCTTGATTGCATATCAATTAGAGCAGGCGCAAAAAGTCAAGCCAAACGAAATGATTGACAGTTGCCAGTTGGACAGCCAACACGAGTGCCAGTTGAACAACCTAGACGTGTATGTGTGTGTGTGTGTGTGCTACATATGTATGCAGGATATGTTACGTCTGTCTGTCGATAAGGACAACTGACTTGCCCAGCATAGTTTTGCGTACGGCGGCTCAGTGTTGGCATAATATACATATATTAGAAAATAGCTAGAAATAGATTGATTTATGAGAGGCAAATCGAAAGCTAAAAGGGCAAATGGTAGAGCAAGTAGTTGGGCATATCTGTTCTATAAGTTACGAAAGTGAAAGTATTTATAGTCTAGTCCAAATGCGATTTGATAGAGATATTTTCAATTTAATCAAAAACTAGCTGTAATTGAATGTTGATATTAACTAGAGAACTAGCTATATTTAGAAATGCTGAAAAGAGCTTTAAATTTTATAGACTTACTAATTAGCTAGTTGAGGTACTCTTAGGCAAGCTCTAGCTAAAATCTAGCTGTAAAATATCCTAATTAAGGCATTCTCAGCGAGAGCAATGCCTTCAGCTACATAATAGTTTGCTTACTTGTCAGCACTGTTGCGGTTACAATTTGTGGCCTACTCACAAACTTTACCCCGCTGATTCTCACTTTGCATCGTTCTGTCTCTCTCTCTCTCTCTCTCTCTCTCTCTCTCTGTCTATTTCTATCTGCTTCGCTTACAGATCCACATGCACATCACGAACAGCTTGCCAATCAGCAGCCACCCGGCATCATTGGCGGCGCACCCATACCCCCGCCGCCCGGCCCACCGACACCGGGCGTCCAGACGTCTGCCGCTCTACAGGCATCTCTATCTGCTGCTGCTGCTGCAGCCTCTGGCAACATGGGCCTTGCATCTGGCACAGCGGGCAGCGCCTCCTCCGTCAATGAGTTTAGCATTTGGAATTCGTTTTGGTATTCCTTGTCCGCCTTTATGCAGCAGGGCTGCGATCTGTCGCCTCGCTCTGTGTCGGGTCGAATAGCAGCTGCATCCTGGTTCTTTTTTACGCTCATACTTATCTCCTCGTATACCGCAAATTTGGCTGCCTTTCTTACCGTTGAGCGCATGGTTACGCCCATCAATTCGCCGGAGGACTTGGCCATGCAAACGGAGGTCCAATACGGCACACTGTTGCATGGCTCCACCTGGGACTTTTTTAGGGTAAGTCTGTTCGAACTTTTTGACTTTTGATAATTCGAAATTATCAGCTCATGTGAGCAAAGAGTCGAATGTGTAGGGACTGAACAGCTTGACAGTCTATTTGAGCTCTATTAGAATGAAACAGTTAAAAGTATAATTAAACATATAGTTGAGCCTTTTGTCATTTATGATTTCAATTAATTCATGTTTCCCAGTTTAGCAGCTTGCAATACTTATCGATAACAATAGATTCATTCTTCTTGAATGTCGATTTATTGTTGTGTGTTAAATAGACATTGTTAGTACATTCACTCAAAATACTTTCATAAATTACACATTCCATTTTCTTAAGCCACACTCATCATATAAGGTATTACCATATACTTATCGATATATCGAAACGATTTATTACATTAATTGCCGAATCATAAAGTGCTTGCTATAAATCTCTGTTAAATTGGCCTTTAATATTCCAAAATTAATTGTAATTGTTATAAATACTCGACAATTATAATAAACACTTGCCCCATTCCTTCCCGCAGCGCTCCCCCATCGGCTTGCACAATAAGATGTGGGAGTATATGAACTCGAGAAAGCATGTCTTTGTTAATACCTACGACGAGGGCATTCGACGTGTGCGCAATTCCAAGGGTAAATACGCTCTGCTTGTGGAATCGCCAAAAAATGAATATGTAAATGCTCGAGAGCCCTGCGACACAATGAAAGTGGGTCCCAATATGGATACAAAGGGATTTGGCATTGCCACGCCGCTTGGCTCAGCCCTCAAGTAAGTCCAAGTATATGTATAAATGCTGAATTGGGATGCATCATCAAGCTCCCAGACTTTATTAGACACGACATTCGAGCCAACATTGATGAAAAAAATCATCGTTACCTATTTGCAGAGATCCCATCAATTTGGCTGTGCTGTCGCTCAAGGAGAATGGCGAGCTGATTAAGCTGCGCGACAAATGGTGGTACGATAAAACCGAGTGTAATCCCAACAAGGACAATCGCGAGGCATCGCACAATGAGCTCTCGCTGAGCAATGTCGCTGGCATATTCTATATACTCATTGGTGGCCTGCTTGTCTCCGTATTCGTCGCAATTATTGAGTATTGCTTTCGCAACAAGGCAAACAGTGCGGCCGGCAATCTTGGGGGCGTTGGTGGCAGTGCGGCCAAGAGCAACGGCTCCATGTTATTGCGACCGGCGAGCGCTATACCCGGCGTGGGCGTGGCATCCACACATCAAAGGAACACCCTGACCGACACAATGCATGCCAAGGCTAAATTGACCATTCAGGCGAGCCGCGACTACGACAATGGACGCGTGGGGGTGAGTTGATATCACAATGTGTTTATTTTCTCTATATACCCTGTAGTTGCTGAAAGTGGCCGATGTTTGGTTACAGTTAACTTTTTCTACTTTGGGATATAGATAAATGCGTGTAACATCTTTGATTAGCTGATTTTTGTGGAGGGTTTATAAAATGTTAAGTTAATCAATTCAGAAAAGATTTTCATATATTATCGATAAATATCGATTTACAGCTGGGATAAAAGATAAAATCAAATAATTGGTAAAATATATATACATGTCTTATCGATCTCAATTCTCTGTTTATAATAATTATTTCATATAGGATTATATAAAATTCCTCTCAGTACGGAGTAATCGATAATTACCGAGGTTTAATTTTCGGTATTTGCATGCAAATTAAGATTGGCCTTATGAAATGATGAAATTAAGTGTACTTTAGACATCACGTAGTTCCTTCACAACAATAGCAAACTAATTACAGGGTATCTCGGTGTCAGCCCCTACCAGCTATAACGCTTTTAATTTGAGTTGTTGGGGCTGTGTTTTATGTGCTTAATTATGTGGTCAGCGATAATGTCTAACCGACGCACAGTATCTCAATTGCACTTCTTTGCAGTACTATCCACCTGCCCAGCTGTCGGGGGCGCCCGCCGATGGCGGCGAGGCGCTCCACATGAACGCACACGGTCAGGTTTGACATGAGCACGTGCAGGAGTCGCGTCTCTGACGCACACCCTGCGCGCCCACCATACGACGCATAATGGCGAATAGCCGCCAGGAGACGGAGAAAATGATGGCTGGCTGTGCCGGCGGTGGTATGGGCATGGCCAGCGGTGGCGTCGGCGGCGGGGGTGGCGGTAGCCATGAAGGCAGCATAACCCACTCGCCGGTCAACGGGCAGAACGCGACTCTAATGCGTCACTCCCCGGACATAAAGAAACATCCGCAGCATGCCCACCCTTATGACAAGTAAGTGAAGTAGATGTAATGTTAAGCGAACCCTAGTTAATAAGTACCCAAAAAAATATGTATAAAAGGAGCTCATTAAGTGTACTCAAAAAAAAAAAAAAAAAAAAAAAAAAAAAAAAAAACCAAAAATGACGTCTTTAAAAACGTAGCATTAAAAAATGAAAATGAAAATCATGTATTCAGGGAGCGCACACAGAGAGAATACTAGAAAAATATTTCTGGGAACTTGTCAAAATTTCATTATAAATAATTCGAAGCTTCATATGCATTGAAAATTCCTTAATTGAATATATCAATTACAGCATTCCATATATTATATATGGAAAATATATGTGAATAGTTTCTCTTTTAATAACTGCAAAAAGCATTTTTTAATAAATTTTACTCAAAGCGTGAAGCCAGCGGCGCACAAAAGTAGGCCATATTATTTATGGCAACACATTGGGGTAGAGTTGAGCGCGTGTCGTGTTTATTCTAGCGTGATGAAGGCGATGATTATTCATTGATTTATCATTATTATGATTATCATTATAATTATCTATATTTTATTTTATTTATTATATTTTTTATTATGATATAATTTTTTTACGGCGATGATTATTCATTGATTTATTATTATTTTGATTATCATTATACAATATCTATCTATATTTTTTTTTACTATTATATTATTTTTATTATGATATGCTTTTTATATGGCGATGATTATTCATTGATTTAATATTATTATGATTATCATTATAATTATCTATATTTTATTTTATCTATTATATTATCATCACTGTCATGATGATCATTATCAATATTATAATAAATTACCTTTTTCATTACCAATTTGATTATGTTTACCAATTATTATTATCTTTAATTGTCATTATATTTTCGATAATGTCTAAATGTAAAATATTTATGATTATTCATTATTATTATCATGATCATTATCAAAAATCATTGCATTTATGTTTACATTAAACAAACATCGCATACGCGCTCTCATCTCTTGGCCGTAAATAATTGCAGTTGGGCCATCAGTTGGCCAAGTTCTTATTTAGCCTGTCAGCAAGTGCAATGCAAATGAATGGGCATAAATTATTGCATTACTGTTAACAGTCAACTGGGGGGGAAGATAGAAGTGGGGCTTGGGTGAGGCGAAATGAAAAACCTTAAATACTATTTATTGTGTATATGTGTGCGACGTACTGTATACATATACATATATATAGGCAACAATTCGTTGCATTCAAATGACTGATTAATATTTTTAATAAACAAACAAAAAGAAACCTATAAATAACATTACACGAGCTCAATAGCAAAAAGGTAAACAAAAAGTAGAAAAAAAGTAAAATAAAAATAATAAATATAAAAAACAATGCGACGCAATTATGAAGAAAACATAGCTGAAAGTGTGTTCATATAGCTCTTTGATATAATATGTTGTTGCATATTTGTTTATAATTAAATTACAGAAATTTATATAGCAAAATAAATAATCGCAATAAAAATAATATAACAAAAAAAAAAAAAATAATAAATAAACTCAGAAAAAAATGGAAATAAAAAGCGCGTATTGAATTGCGATGATAGCTCAGTAAAAATATTGTAATAAATTAATTAGCGCAAAGAAAATAATTTAAATTGTAGTCGAAAAAGTCGAATCAAAAAATACAAAGACGAAAAAAAGAAAGAAAAAAAAAAAAAAAAAAAAAAAAAAAAAAAACAGGAAAGCTACAATGGGTAGACCGAAGATTAAATGCCCTTGTAGAGGAAGTTTTATTATATTTATTTCGATTTTTGCCAGATGTATCATATAAATATGTCCGATAAGTCAAAAAAAAAAAAATTTTTTTTTTCAGAATCATAGGAAAATATTAATAAAAATATAATTTTTTCTCCATCAGAGTTCCCTTCCCTTATGCGTTACATATCTCACATATAAACTGGCATACCCTCTGCAAGAGTATTTGAAATGTGTGTAGTGAGGCCAGTAAATTTTAATTAAATTTATTTTAATTGAAATCGTTTTGATTTGATTCGCTCACAAATAACAAATGGACGACATTAAAAAATAAAAAAAAAAACAAAAATCGAGCAAATTGTTTATTTAATAAATACTAAATTGAGAAGCTATTCTTTGGCATTTATTTTGTTATGTTATTCGATATTTATTGAACGAAGGCCTGAATGAATGAAGCGAAAGAAGAAATTTGTTTTTACGACAACAACAACAACAATTGCATACTTCCGCATCTAGTAAATATAAATGTATAAATAAATTAGATATAATTCAAAAGGTTCATAGTATAAAAAAGTCTTTTGCAAACACACATATAGACATATGTGTAGGTCAATAGTGTATATAAATAAATATATACAAATATCCATGATGAAAACGGAAAAACATAAAATTGCTTAAGTCATATCAAAAGACATTTGAATGGTACTGAGATAAACCTTATAAAGAATATACATACATACTATTTGTAAACTATTTACGTAATAAACTGTTGCTAGTTAATTATTTTGATTTGATTTTAATATAACTACTATACTATATATACTATATATACTATATAGATACGATACCATATGTATAGCATAAATATACAAGGTTTTTTATAGGACTACTCAAACCAAAAACCAGTTGCAGGTAAAAATGCATTTAAACATTTTCTGTTCGAAGCGCATCAAATCAAATATTCCCAAATCAAAAACTCAAATCAAATGAAAATATTAAAAGAGAAAATACGACTACAGGCTATCGATGTATATGTGCAAAGATAAATATATTACAAATATGATAAATGCAAAAAAAAAAAAAAAAAAATCTGGAAAAGCAAATAATTGAAAAGAGAGAAAAATAAAATGAAATTGACACGTCGATGGGCAAAAATCCAATGAATTTTTTGCCAAAATAAATCTAATAAAATCTATAGTGTATGGAATAAATCAAAAACTAGTTATGCTAAGACTTAGATTATTATTATGTAAGTGAACAAAAAAATAATGCAAAAAATATTAAAATTTAAATAATAAAAAACATGAAAACTGAGATTTTTGATGATTTGCCGCACATGTCGAACTCTTTACCGTAAAAACTATAAATTTTGTATGCTCATTTACGAAATTTAAATGAGTATATTGGTTTTGTTCGTCTTGCTTTTGTTGAAATTTCGATATATGGTGGATATATATTCTAAAGTTGAAGAACTAGATGATCAAAATTTAACGATTTAATAACTGTTGGCATCTTCTTCTTGTGGACGTGGCAACGTATGGGCCGTGCATGAGTATCTCGCAGTCGGTAACGCCCGATTGCAACGTTCTTACTGGTTTCATATGAATTTTAATTTATGTGTGCGCCATGATGAGAATATATTTGATATTTATTAACACTAAGTAAACATATTTTATTACGCTGCATTTTAATATCAAGCAGAGGGAGAGAGAGAGAGAGAGATAAATGAAAGTTAGAAACAAATAAAAACTTAAAGGTAAACACAACAAAATACTATAAACATTTTAAATGCGGTATTTTTGGCAAATCTGCCAAAATACACTTAAACTCAACTCATCTTTAGATGTATATGTACATATTTAAATTCTTAATGCTATTTATCTTAAGCTGTATTTGCTTTGGCCTGCTATTGCATCTAATCCAAATGAATTAACAGCAATACTCTGTTAAGAGCAAATAAGCTACTAGACTAGAGTCGAGGCAATTTCAGGAACTCTGCACAAATTGTCGGTTAACCGCAGTAGCCACATGACTGAAGACTCAACGTTGCCACATCCGAGCACAAGTGTTAAGGCAGCAGATGGAGCATCGCCCCAGCCCCAGCCCCAACGCTAGCTCCAGCTCAAGCTCCAGCCCACCCATCAACGCATTAGCAAGTGTTGAGAGTAGGCTGTGTTGAGTTAGGCGGCATAGCGTTTGCCCTGCGTCGCCTTTAACTATTTACAGTTAAATTTGAAGTGGCTGAAGGGCTTGCCACAATAGTTACGCTTGCCATATCGTTGAATTTTTATTTGTTGCATCATAATTAGAAACCGTCTGTGGCAATCCGGAAGTCATGAATCATGCGCTCGCCGCAGTAATTAACACAGGCAGCGTTGACAGCAGAGCCAAAAAATGAAAGAACGAAGAGGAAGAGGAGCAAAAGGAGCAAAAGGATGTTCGTGTTGTTTGCCTGAAGACCGCAGGCGCAACTTGCCAGAGTTCTCTGCCTCACATTAGCATAAAACGTCGCATGCCCCAAAGCGCAAGATGGCCCAAAGTTTGCTCGCAACTCAAGTCACGAGGCTTTTCTTCTTTATTTTTATACACTCTTCTTCATCTGTTTTTATTCTGAGCCCCTTTGGTGTATTTTACATTTGACGAGTGCCAAAGTTGAAGCTGTCATAAAATTAGCGCCGTTTTCCAACTTTTCCACACAGGCAAACAGCGGGACTTCGAATGAACTCGAATAAAGTCAAGAAAACGGGAATGACTTCTGCTAAGTAAATAGAGATCTCAACTAAATGAAGAGGCGATTGAGCTAAAACGGGTTTCGTTTTAGTTTTAGCTACTCTTAGTATTATTTTTCTCTTATTAGTTTTTATTTATTTTTTTATATATATTTTTTATAATTATTAGTATTTTTATAGATTCGACTATCATTATTAAAGTATTTCTTATATAATATTTTAAATATTTATAAAGTATTTTTTTTTTTCAATATTTTATTTAATTTAAGAAATTTTTTTAAATTTGTTTAAAATATTTTTTATTTTATCTTACATTTTTCAGCATAAACTTCTAGTTCCTCAACCAACTCCACGTATAATAGGGTGAGTACAAACAGTTTAATATAATATTTCTTCTTTATACTCGCAATTTAAAGTAATTTTTTTTTGTAATATAAAGCGGAATTTCTTAGACCTTAACGATTGCACATATCAATCGTTGCAAAAAAAAAAAAAAAAAAAAAGCTTCTGAGTCAAGTGAGCAGTTTTTTTGAAAAGTTTCACACATACATAAGAAAAAGAAATCAATTTCTATAAATATCTTAATGCAAAGCCGGCTACATTAATGGGTCCAATCAATCAAGAAGCAGATGCCAAATCAATTTGTAGCCGCTTCAAAATGAAGCATGGCCAAACCAGAATCACTTACCAAAATGACCAGCCAATTGACATTCGTGAATATGGCTAATAAATCTGTGGAAAAAAAAAGAATGTTTTCCCCTCTTTTTTTCCTCTCTCCATCTTTCTCCTGTGAAGTTGCTCTCTATCAATATGCCAGACGGAATTAGAATTTTGTGATGTTACTTGTTTGATGAGTTCTTAAAGTGGTTGAGAATGCTTTGAGTGAAGTATTTGTAGAGTGGAATTTGCGTACTTGTACCGAGGTTCAGAATGGAGGGGACCTTTGGTAAGATATATGAAATGTGATATATAAAATGGGTAGCGCGAGTTTCTTATAAGGAATATATTTTTTACTCTTTGAATTATAGAGGAAAAATTTTTTCTTGATTTGTATGAATAACTTTTTTCTCTAAACTGATGTCATCTTGTGTTAAATTTGTTTTTTTTTTTTTTTTAAGCAAACTTAATGGCATTTACCGCAAGGTTAAGGGAACAGAAATAACTGTTTCTTATATAAAGTTTTCTTATAGAGACAATCTCTTATATATCGACAACTGAAACGCTAAAATTTTGACTTCCAAGGTATATATAATGAATCATATAATTTTTATAGCATATGCTTCCCATTTATACGTCATCAGTTTTCAAGTAGAAACCGTAAAAAAAATTATAAACTACAAGCATTACGCCTTCCACATCCTGTTCATCATGCCTCTTTGCAAGTTAATAAAATTATTATAGCAACTTCAGTGTCGTTTATCACAAAGTTAGCACTCATAATTTCTTGGTAAAATACCTAAAAGCATAAATTATAAATAGACCCGAGTGCTTAACAAATTTAAGCGCCACACACACGGCGTATACGTGATGTCCGCTGTACTTTATGTGCTTGATATATGTGCATGAGTATGTGTGTGTATATTATGTGCGTTATACCTTGCATATTTTATTGAAATTCCACACTCGCAGTTGCGTTTAGTGTTACAGTTAGCAAAAATCCAAGTAATTTGGCAATTACGTTGCCAGCATATCAAAATTTTCGCTCACTGTGCGTGTGGTCCAGTGCGAAATTCCTCCAGAGAAATGGAGAGCATTCCCATTGGAGTCGCCCACGACGAGGACGACCAGAACGACCAGGACGATGTGTTGGATGTACGCGCGCGCCTTAATTACACGTAATATTAGCCGAAGCCTATGTCCAAGGCACACACACACACCCATGCACTCGCACACACACACACTTAAAGCGTCGTATCATATTTTCCTGGGCGTATAATTGATTTCTGGGCTAAAATGTGTGGCCGTCAAGCTGAAACGCAACATGAATATTAAATGCGTCTTGTTAAAGCGTGGGGCGAGACTTATGGCTGGCAAACAATAGGAAGCTTAGGGCGTGGCATTGTTAAACCAGTGTTGAGTAATGCTGCTATGCGAAACTAAGAGCTCACATTTCAGTTAGCTTTGTATGCGCCCACAATTCACTGAATAGAATAGGTAAATACCCTGTATATGGCTTTGTTGTTGTAATAGAGCGTGCTAATATGAGACTAACTAGGAAATACCCTAGAACTTGATTTGTGGTAGCTTAAATTGAAAAACATATAAAAACCTATTGCATCGAGTTATAGCTTATAGTCATATTATGATGCATAAGCTCGACATAGAGTACGACTTTTAGATACGCTGTAAATTGCTCTGCTATCGACCTCATGTGATGCAATGGACTGGGAAATATCCTATACATTGCCTTTACACAAAGTGAAGCGAACTAGCCAAGCGTTAGGATTTTTAGATACCCTGTGCATCTCTTAATCGAATATTCCACTCATAAGTGCTGCTATAATACCCTGTAATTAACTTTCTGGTAGCAAATCACAAAAATAAAGCATTTTAATTGAGCATACAGGCTACAATATACCCTATAGCTAGCTTTGTTTTAGGTATTGTTCATAAAAGACTTATAGTTGAGAGTGATGACTGGAAGATACCCTATATCCAGATTTGTAGTAAATAAAACATGCACAAATATATTCTAGTGCAGTATTCCATAGACTAGCTACAATCTCTATATAGCTCAAATCGTGCTATGTTCATAACTATAGAGCATATAAAAATAAAAAATCTTTTTTTTTTTTTTTTTTAATTTACAGCTGCAGTGATACTCAATACTTTGTGGCGAATTCAAACTGAAATATTGGCAATTGTTGCACTCTATCTCTACATAAATCTATGTACTCTCTCTGTCGTTCTCTTTGCTCTTTTAGGGGTTTTTGTTCGCTGCTCTGTCCATTATTAAATGCTTTGCGGTTTTGCTGTTAAACAATTTGCTTGATTTCCGTTGACCCGAAACCCGAACTATATATATTAAATGGCAATGGCCGCCAATTTGGTCAAACTGATGGATGGATAAAGTTTTGTGCAGATTTTTACCATTTCCGACATTTCCGCAATTATCAATTAAAAGTATAACGAATGAGGGCGCACAGCGGGCGGGCGAGACAGCAGGAAGGAGAGACAAACGAATCGTTGTAGCATGTAAAAATCAATCAGACTTGGACAAGGACATCAACCGCATTAGCTGGCCAGCACAGCATGAGCAGGAGCAGCAGGAGTGGGATGGGGTAAGGACCATTGACTGCGCCTTGGCATTGCGCCTATAATCCTGCATTCTGCCTCTGCATTCTGTCCTCATCGTTGCCCTGTGGCTGTTGCGGCTGCGGTTGCTTAGTTTTCAGCTCGATTTAGTTTTTTCGGTGCCGCAAAACTTTTGACATCGTCTCGACTGCAGCCAATACAAGAATAATTATCGGAAATGCGGTCTAGACGCAGTGAGGCAAACAACTGGCTGCCACATAATCGCGGCTAATGAGCTGCCTTACTCCTCTGCCGCTTCTTCTACTTTGCTTCTGCTTCGTCTACTTTTACGACTGGCAGCTAAAAATGCTCACATCCATTTCGACATGTCGCCTGTCAAAATATGAGGGGGCGTGACTGCAGCTGACAAACAGACGGACGTAACGTCTGCTGAAATTTGTTTTCCTTTTTCTCAATGTATTTTTCTCTCTCTCACTTTCTGTCTCTGTCGCTCTGTTGTCGCAGTTGTCGCTCAGCTCGTGCTGAAAGATAGTCAAGTATCGGCTCTGACAGCTGATTGATGCATTTTGCAATTATTTCTGACGCCGGCTTCGCATCCAGATTGAAAAATTGTCAGTTGCATTGACGCAAGTCCCAACAGCTTTTGCCTCGCAAATCAACAAAAAAAAAAAAAAAAAAAAAAAAAAAAAAGAAGAAAATCAGAGAAAATGAAACAAGCTATCCAAAAGATGTGCGAAAAGTGCGCATAAATGATGCGTTGTTATGATATAAGGAGAGGACACAACAGCTGCTGCCAGATTAATCGATAAATAACATGGCCTATTTTTGTGAGAGTGTGTTAGGGTATAGTCGGTCTCTTGCGAAGCATGTAACGTTAGGGTAGATGGATAATTTCATAGTTTGCCCTGCCTAGTCTATCATAGAATATACCCCATATAGAGTCAATCATCTAACTTAATCTAAAGCCGAGCAGTCACAGGTCTCTTCAAATTCTAACTACAAGTTCTTAATCAATTTCCGCAACTACAGTAACTACTCAATATTGTGGCACTGACATTATAATCATACCAATAATTTCGCTTGACCGCATTCACAAAGACTTCCTAACTTTTTATTTGCCACATTTTATCAACATCGAAACTTTGCTATAACAAAATATTACCAAAGTTATACCAGAGGAGCCAAAAATTTCCTCTTCTTAGACTTTTTTTTTTTTTTTTTTGTTTTTTTTTTTTTACCTTTAAGTTTGGCCATAGTTTCGCCTTTGCCATTGCCTTTGCCTTTGCCCTTACCTTTGGCAGAAAATGCATAGAACTCAACTAATTAGGACGTTGTGGAACCAGGACGACAACGTGCCATAGTTCTTATCGCTGCTGTTGAGGTGCTGAAAAATATTAGAAAGTTTTGCTGCAGCTTCTCCATTCAGCCCCATCGTCAGCTTCATCAGCTCCACACGCAAACTTTTGCGTTTGACAGCAGGCGAACAAGGCGTAGTGGAGTGGAGGTGGGGTGGGGTGGGGTGGATGGTTTCTGCCAGTGACGTCTTAAGGTGGTAGCTTTGGGAAATAGAAATCCAGAACGCAAATGACAGCAAATCCTCAAGGCATTGAGCCAGCCAGCCAGCCAGCCGGAGAGCGAAGAGACAGGCAGAGCGAAGAGACAGGCAGAGCGAGTGCAACGGGAACGCAACGCAGATTGCAACATTCAAATAAATTGTCAAGGATCAGCTTTAAACTTAAAGGCGACAGAAACAATAAACTGTCAAATTCGCAAGGCTTAAGGCAAAAGAAATGGAAAGCCAATGAATGACAGATATATCAGCACTGACTTTGACAGTATAAGACAAAAGTTTGCTTAAATTAGAGGAGATTAGAATTGAGAGGAGCTAAAATTTTTAAGGATAAAATTTAGAAGTGCAAATTCTCAGTGTAGAAAGTTTTAATATATTCCGAAAGCAAGAGAAAAATGAAAATATGTTGAACTTTTAGAATTTACAACAAATCCCTATAACTGTATACATAGGCTTGTGGGGAGATAAAGGTTGACTCAGAGACAGAGAGAATAAAGATTCAGTAAGAGAGAGAGAGAGAGAGAGAAAGAGTTAATAGAGTTAGATATAGAAAGTACGCCAGAAAAACAGAGAGAAAGAGAGATGCTGAGAGAATGAGAGAGAAAACGATAGAGAGAGATATTGGGTTGCTCAAACTAAAAGAGAGACCATTTCATTGGTCTCTATAAATAAAAGGATGGATCTTATTTATCTAAATAAAATCAATGATATTTTTATACAAAGAAAATATTTTTACACTAGAAAAGTCAAAGCGATATTAATGTCAGATGCAATTGTTATATATAATGCATATAAGGGTCAGACAAGTGCTGCCTTTGCTTTGTTCCTTTGCCTTTGCACATTTTCCACATAATCCGCTCTTCATTTTGATGGGTCTGGGGTTTAATTAGTTGTAAGTCGCTTCACAGTCAAAAAGAATGCACAAAATGTAAGCCGCTTAGAAGGTACATAGTAGATATGCTCTCAGCACAATGCCTTTCCTCCTTTTGCTTTTCCATTTTATTTTATTTTATTTTTTAGTATATACTATATATACCAATTAAGTATTTAGTTACATTTGGGTTTGCTGTGCGGAAAATGCGATGCGGCTGGGAAATCAAGAAGCTCTTTAGTTAGAGCTGACAGGAGTTTTCGCAAAAGCCACTTAAAATACACTCGAAGAAAATGTTGAACAGTTGTAATTAGTTTTAGTTAGAATATTAATTTAAAGTTGATGTAAGAAGAAGAAATTAAGGAGATGTGAAAGCAGCATGGAAAGTTGAATATCATTCAAGTAGCTGCTTGACTTGAGATTAGTTTCTTGTTCTCTCTCTGTCGCTCTCTCACTTTCTCTTTTACTATCTATCTATCTCTGTTTCACTCACTCGTTCTTTTTTCTGTCTCCCTCTTTCTGTATATATATCTCTCTCGCTATCTCTTTCTTTCCCTTTCATCTTCTCTCTCTCTCTCTCTCTCTCTTCCTCTTTATTCGATATTTTTATTTTCACTCTCTCATTCTCTGTGTATTTCACAATTAGAGAAGTCAGAGTTTCTCTCTCTCTCTCTCTCTCTCTCCCTCACCCCCTTTCACTTCATTATACATCTTCCCTTCATTATATACACATGCATATACTTTACACTGCTCATCACCTTCAGCTTAAAGACCTTAAATTTCTACTCATCCATTTGAATACTTAAATAAAAGCTAACTAACACTAATTTCTACTTCTAAGTCAAGTGTGCTTACAATGTGTGTGAACAATAACCACATGTTAATGGCAGTTAGTTGAAATTGTTGACAGCCTCGGAGCAGAGAGCTCTGCAACTGTCGCTGCAAGTCAAAATGTGGTCGAATCGCAAGCAGCAGCTCAGCAGAATGCTGTCGCTGGGGGGCACGTAAAAGGGAAAGGGCTCAGTAATGTCAAAAGCGAAGCCAACTGGCAATAAAAGTGACGCGCATATTTCAAGGAACAAGTGCAGCATGCAGAAAAAGATATTCAACAAATGCCAGTTGCAGGCAGCTGAGGCAGCTGAGGCAGTCGGGCAGACAAAGTTGCCTTTGGCTGCGACACATGATTTTTGTGTTGAGATAAGTGCGATGAGTGACATGTTATATATGTATATGTATATGTGCATGCATCCATAAATACATATATATTTATATATGCATATATAAACATGTGTTGTAATTTGATATGAATTCGCAAATTACACTGCCAATTGGCATAGCTGTAGCTGTGTCAATGTGTGTGCATGTCTCTCCGTCCGCCTGCCCTGCCAGCCAGTCTGTTTGTAGTTTGACATGGCGCACATGGCGTATGCGTAATTTTAGCTGTGGCACGCAGCCCGCGGCTTGCAATTTGTGCTGCGCAAGTCAAAGGGTGTACCTAGCTAAGCAGCCGCAGGCTATCTGAACTTTGATTAACCTCCACACAAAAAAAAAGAAAAGCTAGCTGACAAAACACAGACCAAGGGCTGCAGTGGCAAGGTGATCAAAGAGTTCACTGTATCGACATTGCAAACCGTTTAAAGTTGCGAACTCAGTTGGTTTCCTATCAAAGACTAATTAAAAACTTTCGCCCAATGCCCGAAAGCACCAAAGATACAGCCACAGTGCTGCTTTTCTGATAGATGGAACAGGTGGGTGGGTGCTGCAGGTGCAAAGTTTTGTCATTTCCACAGCGCCGACTGAGCGATCGACCAAAGCCACAAATGCAGCCCTTTATCATAAATGAAATTGCGCGAAACAAAAATACAAATTGCAATGTGGTTTTTTTTCCATGAACAAATCAGTGGGATGTGACAATCAGAACGCATCGTTAAGCAGGATAATAAAGCTGTCAACTTGTTGACTGAGAGGAGATTTTTGGCTGTTGAGTATTGGCAATTGGGTATTATATCATAGGGTATCATTTGAGTGGGTTCTGATCTTTGCCGAATATGGGAAAAGACATAAAATAATACAACAATACATAGGACAACAGCTTAACATAACTGATAAAAATTTATGAATAAATGTTTAATATTTTCAATAATTTAATATGTTAAACATTTTTACAGATATAGATACAGATACAGACAGATACAGATACAGATACAGATACAGATACAGATACAGATACAGATACAGATACAGATACAGATACAGATACAGATACAGATACAGATACAGATACAGATACAGATACAGATACAGATACAGATACAGATACAGATACAGATACAGATACAAATACATAGACACATAGATAAATAGCTACATAGATACATAGATGCATAGATACATAGATACATAGATACATGGATGCATAGATACATAGATACATAGATACATAGATACATAGATACATAGATACATAGATACATAGATACATAGATACATAGATACATAGATACATAGATACATAGATGCATAGATGCATAGATACATAGACACAGATACATAAATACATAGATACATAGATACATAGATGCATAAATGCATAGATACATAAATACAGATGCAGATATATTTACAGATTCAGATATATAGATAATTAGATAAATAGCTACATAGATACATAGATGCATAGATACATAGATACATAGATACATATCTACATAGATACATAGATACATAGATACATAGATACATAGATACATAGATACATAGATACATAGATACATAGATACATAGATATATAGATAATTAGATAAATAGATACATAGATGCATAGATACATAGATACATAGATACATAGATACATAGATACATAGATACATAGATGCATAGATGCATAGATGCATAGATACATAGATACATAGATACATAGATACATAGATACAGATACATTTACAGATTCAGATACAGATACATAGTTCCAGATACAAATACATTTACAGATTCAGATACATATTTACAGCTATAGATATATAGATGCAGATACCCAGATGCAGATGCAGATATTAAATACATAACCTTCAAGTGGATCAAAAGTTCACTTAATGAGCAGAAACCTACAGACGTAGCTATGACTACAGGCTACAGCCACTACAAAAGTTAACCCTTTGTCCTTAGTTACAATTTTCCCGCTTAATGCCGACGTCAAAGTTCATTTAGCGGTCCACGCGGCGTATGCGTAACGCAAAAGCCAACAATTCAATTTGAGGAAAGCAACAGCAGCTAAATCCGTTGGCTGCCGCATTCGCCGTTCGCTTTGCCTGCATGCCAAGTTTTTATAGAGCCTACTGCGGCTTACCAGGCAGCACTTCAGTCCGCAACCCACGACCCGCCCCCCGCAGCCCGCAGTGAGTCCGCAGCCACCTCCTGTAACGCCCTGTTTGTCAAACAAATTAGCCAGTTGGCCAAGAAGAAGTTTTTAGCCAAGACGGCGAGCTCCATAACAGCTACAATTTACAGTTGGCAACAAATTGTAACTATTGCTGTTTGTTTGTTATTATTGCAGCGACAGCAATTTGTGCAAAAATTTAATTAAAGTTTCGCCCGTCATACTGTTTAAAGAGCCGAGCAGCCAACCTAAAGCATACGGCTAGCTAGCTAGATGAGATAGATGTCAATAGCACGCAAATTCCGATGCACTGTGGAAGTGTGTGTGAGGAAAAAGGGGTGAAAAGTTGGTGAAGATTTTAATAATACTTTTAGTTGTATTTTGTAGAAACTTGAACTTTTCTTATGATTAAATTATTATTAGTTTTTTTTTTTAAATTATTTTTTTCAATATTTTTTATGTTTTTTTTTTTTAATAGATTAAATCATAGATTAATTTGCTAACTATTCTACAAAATTTTTGTTTTTTGCTTCACTTTTTTTTCTTCACTCTTAACTCTTTCATTATCTCTCACATTTACTGGCATACAACTGCATTTATGGCCCACTGTACGGCAATTTGATCGAGTGACTCGTTGGCCATTTTATTTTGTCTGCTCCAAATTGTTGGCAACATTTTTCACAAGTTTTTATTGCTGCTGTCAAGGATAGGCAGGGCTGCCCGTGGCAGCGTCAACCAGCTCTTCGCTTGTCCGCTTCACGCTCCTCGCTCATCAATTTCACTTTTAGTGCGAAGATAAAGACGAAGACATCGAGATGCAGATGCTGATGCTGATGCAGACAGTCCAGTTAGTTGGCGAAAAATGATGGCTGCTCATTTGCAAACAAGCCACTCGACTGCTGCAGCTGCCGCTGTTGTGGGTGCCGCTCAATCAGTTGCAATTTGCAGCAATGTGAGCATTGGCATTTGCTCTTATATAGAGAAAGTCAGCTGCGTGGGCAAACAGTGCATTATGCACACAGTGAACATCATCTTTGGAATGAGCTTATTAGCAAAAGTCATGCACACACACTTACATACACACTCTCTCTCTCACACACACACACACACACATAAGTTGTGGCTGCGCTGCTCATTTGCGTGTGCTGCACAATTCAATGAAGCATATGAAATATTCAGCGTTTATTGATTGCTCTGCTGAAGTTTGGTGGCCAAATACAACAACAACAACAACAACAACAACGCCATTTGTACACGTTATGGCTTTTAGTTATTTATTTAGTATGTGTAGACGGACGAGCCCCCCCATTGTGTGCGCACTGTTCTAGTTATTGTTGTTAGCGATACATATTTCATATGTCTGATGAACACACGCACGCACACTCACACACAGGGAAATGTTTTCGATTACTTATTATCCGCACTAATCATGAGCTTACATATTCCTCCATTTTCAGTTTTGCATTTTAATTGCGTTTTACCGAATTGCCAAAATTCGTACAATTTCGCGAAATTCAGTTTATGGTAATACCCACAAATAGTTCGCTACGATTGTGGTATGTTCTTCAATCCGATTTAAAGAGAATTTAGTTAATGTCTATCATGACTTTCTACTGCTTAAGGGCTGTAGAGGGAGGGTTTTAGGAAATACCTCATGATGTAAATATAGAAACTCTTGAACTATGGAAATGACAAACAAATTATGAAAGCTTGTTCATTTGATATATTGCATCATTCTGTAAGGATTGATAATTCAAATACAAACTACATCCACATGTAATGATTGATAGATCAAATACAACGCACATCAGGATGTTTTTTCGAGCATAGCAAAACTCAAAGCTATTTTGACTTACCTATAAATAAATTTCTACTTCTCGAAACAATTCCTATTTTTATTCCATATCAATATGTAATATATGATGCTTCTCCAAAGACTATAAAAGTCGAACATTTGCTAGCTATGCAAATCGAATAAATTAGAAATTTTTATCACATTACAAAAGTGTTGATGTAAAGGCTTTTTGCCTGGGCCTCTTGTTTGTTTTTCTTTTCTTTTTTTCGGACTACATGAGAAGAAATAAAGAATTTTTTCATTTGTTTGTGATTGACCCTTTTGTGTTATGGCCTCTACTAACATTAACGTGGCTGGTCAGGAAACGATTTGGTTTTATTCTATTTTTTGTTGGTTCTTCTTTGTTTCTTGCCCAAGTCATTTTCACATTTAAATCCCAAGCTCCGGTTGTCCTTTACCATACGCCGTGCAGCAGCCCCAAAGGCATCACAAGATGTTCTGCTAACGCATAACCGCACATTTCTACACACACACACACACACACGCACGCACACATCTCATCCTTCTCAAATTCACATATGCTTCACACAGACACATATGAGTGTTGTCGGTTTGCTGGTTGTAGTATATCCGTTTGCCCTTTCTCTTCATCGTCCAGTGCACATTTTCTGTCCATTCGTTTCGTTTTGTCAGAGCCATTGTCACCTTTTTGCCTACAAATCGAAAGCACAACACCCACATACACACACACAAAAAAAGTGAAAGAACCCGCCCGAAAAAGCAACTGTCAGTGTGGCTTGTTGTC
The DNA here is from genome assembly GCF_054131065.1 of Drosophila arizonae. Lineage (NCBI taxonomy): Eukaryota > Metazoa > Arthropoda > Insecta > Diptera > Drosophilidae > Drosophila > Drosophila arizonae. The sequence goes on along the minus strand of NC_142924.1, from coordinate 2,911,687 downwards.
CTTTTATTATGCTACTCCAACAGAGACACCCACACACCCGCACTATCATCCTTTTTTTTTTTTTCTTCTCCTTGCTTTGTGAAGAGGTAGTAGCATCTTATGTCCGAAAAACCAACTGTCAGCAGTTTCCTATTCGCTTTGCACAGCCATTTGATTTGCTCTCTGGTAGTATCCTATCAGTTAGCCCGGTCGCCTCTTGCTGCTGCAGCTCTAATCGCATAAATATGCAGCCAATGAGTGTGGCTATTGCATATTTTATAAGCAAACACCAGGCTATGTTTTCTTTTAAGCTCTGTTGCAACGGGCTGTTGGCTGTTGGCTGCTGGCTGCTGTCTGCTGGCTGTCTGTCGCTTATCAGCTCTTTGGCTCAAAGAGCTTTAAGATACTGCAGCATTGTGTATAATGCATGTGCCTAATGGCAGGTAGCTTTCATCTAAGAGTTGGCATCATCAGTTCTCTGGCCTGGCTTAATGATAGTCTCAATTATGGAGTGAGGCATGTAGCTGGCATTGAGAACAGCCAAAAACTTGTTTATGCCATCCGAGTGGGCCAATGTCGACCCAAAATGCACTGGACGCCCTTTGTTGTTAGCCATTTCTCGCTCGTTCTCTCTCTCTCTCACTCTCTGTGATGGTTTTGGCCTGGTTTTCTCAGCGCCAGCTTGGCCACGCCTTTGTGTGTCTAACTGCGTAAAAGTGCAAACAATTTGCATGCGTGTGCGCTGCGTTGCCGTTGACAAAGCCAACTTATAGCCACTGTGCAAATGGCTTCCAAATGAGCCAATTTAAAGCGTTTGCCTGCTCCAAATTTGTTTAATAGTGTTTGCACTAAAAGGCAACAATGGGTAAATATTAAAAATTTTGCAATTGTTTTACCCTCTTTGTTGTTGCCCTCGTCTCATAGTGGAAAACTTTTTGCGTATTTGTTGCAATTCCCATGCGCAAAGTTTTCAAAAGGTGAACAAAGGAAAAAGTTTGCAAAAATCAAAGTTTTTATTTCCGTTTAATCGCTAGAGTATGTTTATATACATATATAAATAAATATAGATTTTCATTAGAAACATCGATTATTCAAAATCAGCTATATTTTGTATATGTTTCTAACTTTAAAGTTCCGTGAGTTGATTTATAATCTCTTTATTCATATATAAATAATGAGCTATTGCCTTTAATAGTATTTACTGCAATATTCTAAAATTTAGTTGGATTCCACAATAAACTGCATAACGACAAATTCGATAAACTACCTCGATATTGAAGTTCAGTCGAGTTTCGATAATTCACACCCTGCTTAATCGAAAATCACAATCGAAGAACAATTCTATACCCTTGAAGGAAATTCGTTCTCAATAATTATCGATAAATTGAATTTTGGTGTAAATCGAAAATAGAACCGTATTTTTGCAAAATATCTCAATATATGTATGTATCTTAGTATGAATCGATAGGCAACTATTACGCTCACTATCCTATACTAAAGCATGTATCTATTAATTAAGTTAGCTAATTGTAAGCAAAGTTACAGAAAATTAGTAAACAAAAATTAGTCGAAAATATCGATAATTTATATTTGAGCTGTTAGGCTCAGCTTCTGTTTGTCTTCTCTAACAAAAAAAAAATTATATTTTATGCTAGCCTTGGGTAAAAGAATTCCAAGTTTATAAATTTTTGAATGTAAATTTTTGTGTATGCAGAGTCTTCGCATTAAAATTGAGGCTCTATTGATAACTTTTACAAAGAGTTTCCGCATTTTCAATGTTTGTATGCTGTATTCGGTTTGGGGGCAGCTGTTTAAGCAGCATTTGGAGAGATGATTGGGTAGCTGGCGCTCATTGTGCTCGCTCGACTTTTGCCTGTTTGCGTTTACATTTTCATTTTCGTTTTTTATGATATTGTAATATATTTGCTTTCAGCGCATAATTGACATGGGTCGTTTATTCAGGCAGCAGGCGTCGATTTTTGCCTTTTCTTTCAATTTTATTTTATATATTTCGTACTTTTTTTTTCGACTTCTCTTGAATTTTATATATCCCGCTTTTAGGCCGGAGGCTACAAATTGGCCACGCTCAGGTTACTTCTTTTTTTTCTCTCTGGTCGGTAGGGGCCATTGGAAAAAGGTTTAGCTAAGTATTTGGCATCTCGATTATATTTATGGGGGCGGGGCTTCGGCATTCATCTACGGGTCTTTGGTTGTTTGGACAGCTGCCACTTCATTGGCAGTTTGCTAGGTTATTAAATTTCTTGATCAACTTTTTGATGGCTTCATTTAAGATGCGTGGAGCTTTCTAAATTTTGTTGTGCTTTGCTTTATTTCTCCCTATTTTTTATGATTTTCCACTGCGGCCCTGATGGCCGAACAATTTGCATTTTCCAACTAGCTGAAGTCGCAAATCTCGGCGCTAAATTTCTTAATCACACCCAGAAGTGTCGTCGAGTTAAATGAATTTTCGACAGTGTGTGTGTTTGTGTGAGTGTAAGATGTGTATGTGTGTGTGTGTGTATATATATAAGATTAGATTTAGCAGCAGCTAGTATTATGTTGTTGAAGCTTTTGAGCTTTATAATTAAACATGCTGTTTGATTTTAATGTAAATATTTCTTTAAATGTATTTTATCTTTTTTTTTTTCAGAGAACATATGTAAGAGGGTTAGGGGAGGGAAATGTAAGATATATAGCAGAACAGTTTGCTAAGCCAGCAGTTTCTCTCTCCCTCTCTTATTCTCACTATCTCTATTTTTAAATAAACTTCATACCTCTCTAATATTTGCTTCTAATATCTTCTTCCATTCGATATTTTTTTAATATCAATTAAAAACAATTTTTTATTTATTTTATTTTATTTTTTCTTGATCCTTTAAGTATATATGAATGGCTATGCTGGCCAGACACATCAAATATAATACGAAGCTAATCGTAAAACGCACACAGTTGCCTCAGCAAGTGTACATATGTATGTGTGCATGTATGCGTGACCACAAGGCATCCTAGATAGATAGATTTGAGTTATATTTTTGAAGACGAAGTACGCACACATTTGGGCCATTTTAACGCAAGTTGGCAAACAAATATAAAAATAAATTGTTGTCAGACACACATACATACACACACACACACACACACACGCCCTTAGATATCTTTATAGAGAGTTAGCTGGCTGGCTTTGCGGCTGTCTGTATCTTTTCTATTGCCACATTGTTAAAATCTATTAGCCACATTAAATGTGGCTCGTAAAATTCGATTGCATCATTTGTTTCTCGGTACTCAACAGTCAGCCAGCAAAGGCAGCTGCTCGCTTGGTTTGCCCAGCCATTATTTTGAGCTCTCGCAAAAGTATTTCAAAACAAGTTTGGCCTATTAAAATAATATGGGTTTTCTTTTCTATTTTTCTGCTTTGTTTTTTTCCCTCATTTTTGGTAAGCTTGATACGCACGCTTGGTGCCAATAAACAAATAGGTTAATCGAACACAGCTGGGCAAAGGCGCTCAGCAGTGATATACGCACTACACACACGTACATGTTTGCATGTGTATATGTATGTGTTGTCCCATAAGGCAACTTTTAGCGTATGTATGGGGCGTATAATGGCACTCGTTTTAACATTCTGTGGTAACAGTTTGTCTTAATAGACACTGCCAGAAAATTAAAATAAAGAACGATTTCATCTTATATTTTGCTTAAGTATTTTTAAAGATGTTAACAAAAAATTATAAGTATATTAAATGCGAAGTTTTGTAGAGTATAAACTATATTAGATCAGTTTATATTAGTTTCAATTATTTTGTAAATGTTATAGATCAGTGGAAAGTATTTTTAAACACCTTAAAAAACAAAAAATTTGTAAATAAAAAAAAAATAACAATGTTTTTAATCTATCATAATTTTTTTCAGAGGAAAAATAAAAAATAAGAATAACAATAATTAAAAAATAAATAATTGACAAAAATAAATTCAAATTAAAAAATATTTATAATAATAATAAAAATAGTTTTAAACAAAATTTTTTTAAGGAATTGTTGGTTTTTTTTTGTATTTGTTTTTAATAAGTTCTTCACATAAATAATTATATTGACAATTTTTTAAATTAAAAAAATGTATATATTAATAAGACAATTTTATTAGCTTTAAAACAGTTAAATTATTTAAAAACAAGTAAGAAAGCTCTAGTCGAGACTGCTCGACTACGAGATCCCCTGAACCCTTGGAGTGCTAGCTATTTCAATAATTTTTCGCGTCTTTCAGCTTACACAAGAAACACACACACATACACAAACACATACACATACAAGCACCCACGCATAAACACGCATGGACTACAGTGTGCGCTTACTATGAGAACTTAATTGTTTAATAACTTTTTTTGTGGACGTACGATCTTCATGAAACTTTCAGATTATGATTATAACATGAATATGCATGTAATTGCCAAAGCACAAGTCTCTAGTATTTGAAATACGCGTTTTACAAAAGTGAGGGTGAGGGGGTGAATTTAGAGGTGGGGGGTAAATTTTAACAAAAACCGAAATTGTATAAATTGCATATAAGCATACATTCAAAATTTGGAGACTCTAGCAATAAAGGTGTAGAAGATATAATTTTATAACTGGTTTTCGATAAGGTTTTTCATCGATAAAAAAAGATCGGGATGAGTTATCGAATTTTAATGATAAACTCGATATCCGCGCTGTAATTACGAACATTTTACAAAAAATTTGAAGTCTCTAGCTCTTATATCTTCGGAAATCGACGCGTTCAAACATACGGACAGACGGACAGACGGACAGACGGACAGACGGACAGACAGACAGACGGACAGGGCCAAATCAACTCAGCTCGTCACCCTGATCAAGAATATATATACTTTGTGGGGTCTGCCACGCCTCCTTCTGCCTGTTACATACATTTCAACAAAACCATTATACCCTGATTTCCCATTTTCAATGGGTTCAGGGTATAAAAATTCATTAAATTGGTCTGTATTTGTAAGTTTAATGTTGAAAAGGAATTCCATTAAATTGAAAATAGCAGAAGTTGCATTGTGTATCTACATACATACATCATATACTTATTTATACTTATTTAAGGTGGCAAACTATGCAGCTAGAGCTCTCTCATCTAAGCTCTCAAACTTCATCAGAAGCGAATCAAATTGAAGCTGGGGTTTAATTTCAGACTGAGCTGTAGTTTCAATTATTGAAAGAGTTTTAGTATGAAATTAGCAACTCTCTCATGGCAAAGCAACAAAGTCAAATAAAATAGAATCAATATCCCCAATATAATCAATTTACAATTTAACTTTGCATCGAAAACAACTAACTCATAAAAATAATTGCAATTTGCCAACAAAAAAGTTTAATGAATTGATTTGCCCAAAACAAGTTTCCAGCTTTCATCCATGCGAGCGAGCGGGCGAGCGCATGCATGGCTTCAGTCGCAAATATTCATAGGTCGTTAAGCTTAAAAAGCTTAGCTTGTAATGCGTTGGCAAGCATGCAACAGCACGCAGAGTAAGTGATCGAATGTGTGTGTGTGTGTGTGTGTGTGTGTGTGTGCAGATGTGTTCGCACTCTGCTTATATGGTCAATTACAATTGTCATAGATTTGCATTAGGTCCAAGAGACAAAAGTATGCTGGTGCTATCACTCTCTCCCTCTCACTTATGCTCTTGCTCTTTCTCTTTCTGTTGACTGGTTTTGCTGTGGCATGTGCCAAATGTCAATCACTCCCTGGATATGTAGTCACATCAACTGTCAAATAAGCGTTGCAGCATGCACCAGACGCCAGCCGCATGCGTGTATGTGTCCGTGTGTGCGTTTGTGCATGTATGCGTGCAGCACTCAACAGCAATTCAATTCAGAATTCAAACATGCAACAGCAATCGAGTTACTGACTTTCCTAGGTGCAAGTCTATATATGTATATGTATGTGTGTATATGAATATGTGTGTCGCAGGCGAAGAGACACCCAACGATACTAATAGTAGCAGCCAAACAGTTGCCCTCTGTATCTCTGTGTGTGTGTTCGAACAGCATTTTTATACAATTCGTAACTGTGTCAGAATTGCGTCGGAACAAACCTATTTCAAACATGCGTTTTGTAGAGTTTCAAGAATTTAATAAAAAACAACAAAAATCTGCAATTCAGCATGGGAAAAAAACCGAAAGATTTCCAAAGAGATTTTCTGTCGATTTAAAACATTTTAGGACATAGCAAGAGATTGCAGCTAGACGTTAAATGGACGCCCTTGAAGCAGCTGAAAATAAAACGAAAAGTGCACATTAAAAATTTATAGAAATTGGAAATTGAACATAAAGAAAACAAAAATAAAGAGAGCTGGAGTGGAGTAGGAAGAGGACGACTAGGAGATACCTCGACTGCAAACATTTAGCTGGGGCTCTGAAGCTGATAAGAGGTTTGAATATGAAATGAAAATAAAGTGCATAAATCGAATTAAAAAAAAAAAAAAAAAAAAAAAAAAAAAAAAAAAAAATTGAATTTAGATAATTTAAAAACGAGATAACTTTGTAAGATCATGTAGACTTAAAGTATCAACTCCATCGCCTTTGTGGCTTATGAGATAGCAGACGGTAGGATATGTCTATATGCTGTGCTTTCATTCCATTCAAGTCTGTATATACTTTACGCCGTCTTCTGCCTGCTTTACACACATTTCAATAAGAAACATTAAATCCCAAATGTCCATTTTCAATGGCTTCAACTCATAAAAAACGAAAGAAAAAAAAAGAGAGAAGAACATAAAAGTAAAACTCTTCAAGTGCGAATTGAAGCTGTGACTTTGCAGCTTGGACCGTTAAGCTACTTCCGCTCTGGCAGCACAAAATTTCATTTCTCATTTCATATAATTTATTATTTTCATCTACTTAAATATGTGAAATTGAGAGTGAATTGAGTGAATCAACTGAAACCAATATTTTATTTTTTTTTTTTTGCGCACAGCTTTAAAATTTAAATCAATTGAAATTCATTGGCCAAGCTGCTTTCGTTTTATTTATGATATTTTTGAAATTTCTCTTCGGCCAGATTTTTAGTTGTTGTTTGGCCTAATTAAAGGTTTATGGCGAGCGCATAGGTCTGTAAAGGTATATAGGTATGTATATAGCCTATAGCAGGTGTTTATATAGCCATAAACCTTGTGACGACCCCTAAAGAGCTAAAGACCTGCCCTCTATTCATCACACGGCAATGTTTTGTGTGAGAGCATTTTAGGAATTTCCAAGGTGAGTTTTTGTCTTACTCACGAGTCGAAACGAGAAACCCTAAAAGATAGACACACACACACAAACACACACACTCGCACCCATACAGAGGCAAGTTTTATTTGTGCCCTTTTGTATGGCTATTTGAATTGCTTGTGCTCCGGTTGCCTGCCCTAACGATGTCTATGACAATATAGTCGCACCTTTTGCTGATTTTTATTTCGATTTCATTTCCATTGGCATTTTATTGAGTGACCACGCCCCAAATGCAGCAACCTTTTTGGGGCTGCTGTGCTTATTATTACTCCGGCCTTTAATGCTCGAGACATAAACGTTCGAATGAGCCTTTCAGCGCAGTAAAACGCATTTATGTGTACATATATTATACAAGTGTAGTATATAGGTGGCCACGCCCCCCACCCCCAACACTATACAGCCGGAAATAATCACAATTATTTGGCCATCAATATTATGACGTCAATAAATCGGACGCTATAAACTGGACGCTCTCAATAAATGTCATTTGCTGCGTCCTTGAGCCAAAAAAGTTTATCGCACTTCACATTATTTAATATAATTTAAATTTATGTTTCCAAATTAAGCCCATAGAGCAGTGTAGAAGTTGGAAAAAAAAAGAAAAGTAAAACCAACAACAACAAAGAGCTGAAACCGGCACAAGCAACCGCAGCAAAATCGCTGCACAGGCGTCTTTTAAGCCCCGAGGGACTCGTTAATCAGCATTTTTATGCTTGCCTTGCTAATGATGTGTCTGGGCCAGGCTTGGGCTTGGGTCTTTGTTTTTTTCTATTTTGTCCACCTGTCAGTTGTTGTTGTTGTTGTTTCTTTTTTCTCTCACCTGGCTGACAGCGGCTGTCGCTGTTTTACACCTAAATTAAGTTAAGCTATCCTTGGGGAGGGTGGCAGCAGAAAAAAAAAAAAAAAAACAAGTCTAGCTCTGCTGCCAGTGTCAATTGATATGATGTGCGCGCAGAACCAATTAGAAATTCACAGTTGAGATTATGTGCAGAGATATGATAAGTTATAGCCTGAAACTAGAAAACTTTTTTATCATTTTAATCGGTGTTTATGTGTTGTGAAGACTTACAGGGTATTACAATAGAAAACATGTGTAAGTGATGCAGAGCAGTGGAGATAGCTGTGGATTGTGTAGAGGAAGACGGAAAACTTAAATTTGGCAAGAGAATAGATAATCGAGCATATAGCAGAGAGAAGAATGAAGATAGAAAGTTAAACATAGAATGAGAGGGTAGACGGAACATAGATAGATCTTCAATTTGTATCTACAAACCTTGTATAGTGAATCCGTAAGCTCTGAAATCAATTTCTTACCATCTCTAACTCTATCAATCTTTTACGATTCCCGAATTCAATAATATCTAGTCAAGCACAACTCGAGTGCGAAACATTTCTGGGCTAGAACGTCCTGCTAGCAATAATTTATGTGCACAGGGTATCTGAGAAATCTAACCCCTAAGCAAAAACTTGCTGACCTTTTGCGAACTCTTTGCTGGCAGAAGCCGGGCACGTCAAAAGTCATCCCAGTTACTGGTTGCCAAGGATTAGCGCAAGGATTGACTTTAAAATGTCAGACAATAAAAAGAAATATACGAGTATGCACCCCCCCAAAAAAAAAAACAAGAGAGGAGTAAAAAGCAGAAAAGTAAAAGGAAAGTGCGAGCTGACTAGCGACTAGACGAGTCGCGAGTGTGGATGTGACTCTCGTAAGGACGATTTTCTTGGCTGGGCATAAATTTCAAGTTTATTGCATAAATTGTCGTATTTTGAAAATCTTATTGCCTTTATAATGTTGCCAGAGCCAGCTAGCAGCTACCAGGCAGCAGCAAGTCAGCCAGGTGAGCAAAGCAGCCGCAGTAGCTGTAGCTGTAGCTGCGGCCGTAAAAGGCAATGCTTGGAGCTCAGGCTCTGGTTATATGACTCAACGTCGTCTCATTTGCTCGTTTGGTTGCAAATGCATAGGCGAATGAGGCAACCAAGAAAATACTCGCTCTTTCGCTCCTTCTATTTTTCCTTCTTCTTCTTCTTTTCTGTGTGCTTTTTTTTTTTATTACGATAATAATCATAAAACATGCACTTAACAAGCAGCTTGAAATATGAGCTCCAGCTCTGGCATCTAACTTAAATTTTCACATTTTATTGAGGTTGATTTATGTACTATAGGCACCCAAAGCCCCCTTTACCCAGTCGCAGTTGGTAAAGTTCGTTTTGTTGCGGAAGAAACAAAAAATCAACGAGCACTTAATTGATGCCAAACTCTCGCACTCTCTCGCTCTCTCTCTCAGTGGTTTCTCTGGCTCTGGGTTTAGCTAATTCATTTGTTGGCACAAACAAATTTGTTAACAAATTTGCGTTAATGCTATAAGAAATATTTATGCTCATGCCGGAGCAACAGCCAACACTCTTTTAGATTCGCTACCCTCTCTCCTAACTCTCTCACTCTCACACACACACACTCTCTCTCTATCCCTCTCATTCCCTGTGTTATGCGTACATGTGCTGTCATTAATTCAATTCTGGCCAGTCCCAAAGCGACGCCCATCTTTTTGGTAAGCCATTCGACCTTCAATGAGGCATGTGCCAGCAGCAACAGCAGCTCATTAACCTAGCCGTGGATGAGAAGGGCTCGGATGCAGCGATATATATATGTATATATATATATGTGTGTGTGTGTGTGGGTGTTGGCGGGGGCCAGCGAATTGCTACTGCGGTTTATTTTTGCCTGTTATTATTTGTGTAATGAAATAAACGCACGACTTTCATCTTCATAAAATGGCATTATGGCATTAGCGGCACAAATTTATGGGGCCAAAGCAAATGCCAACAAATACCAACAACAACAACAGTAGCATTTAAGCACAGTTACCAGCTTAATTTGGCATAGATGTCGATTTAAAGCCTATGCCTGAATCTTAATTAATGATAGCAGCTCTCAAAGTCGAAGAAGTTAGGCGGCTAGCTTGCACAATCTCTATCGAAAATCAATCAGTTGCTGCAATCTCGATATTTAAACTGTTTTTCTTCGATGTGCTTATTAGAGAGCTGCAAGAGTTCACTTCAGATAGAGTCCATTCGATTTGCAGTATTATCGTTTGTCTGTAAGCGTGCTTATCAAATAATTTACTCAACTCATTAACTCGCGCTCCCACCCCTACAATTCTCTCAAATTTCAGACTGAATTGCGATTAATTCCCAGTTTTTTGAGAATTTTAATAAATACTTCCTATTTTTTAAAATTTGAATACTATTTTGTTAAAAAGAAAAGAGTTTATATATTAAAATTGTATTGTATATTTTTAAATATTTTATTATTTATTAATAAATATTCAAGAAATATTTTATTTATTAAATTTATTGTTTCTTTCTTTGCTTTGGCTAAAATTAAAATTAAATTGGTATAAAAATCTCTAAAAATTTAGGTTTTTAAGGCTGAATGCTCTAGCTGATTTCTCATAAATTATTTAATGAAAATATATACATAAAGAAAAATATTTAATTTTTTAAATATTCTAATATTCAAATTCTCATTATATTTGCAAATTTTGTAGCACACTTTTCAGCGCTGTAAATTTTTATTTTTATTTTTATTTTTTAATTATTATTAATAATAAATACTGCTTAATTGGCAGCTTAACAAGTTGAACATCACTGTAAATGAAAAATATAATGTTTCTCACTGTCTTTAAAGACGCCTTGTTTAAAACAGTCCCAATGATTAAAATAAGAAGAAAAGTTAAATAGATAGTTCTATTTATAAAAACCTTCTATAGACTACGTAAACTACTGAAATTCAAATATTAATTATTAATTAATCATCAATTGCAGCAACTACAACGTGTTCAGAAACAACGCTTACTTAGAAAATGAAAATTTCTCAGACATATTTCTCCAAAATTGTATAAAATAAAACAGAAAAGTACAAGATATGGTTGAAGGCGACAAAGGCAGAATAACGTGGATAAAGTTTTTCGTTTGATGTATGGTTGGCCTCCAAACAAGTTCACAAGGCGCTGATGCGTACCAGATACACACATACATAGTCATTTATATATGTATGTGTGTGTGGTAGCATTAACAATTGATCAGGACGATGCTAGGCGAAAAAGTATTATCTGGTAGATGAGCAAAAATTGCGAAAAGCAAAATAATCGCAGGTGCCGAATTACATGAAAAATCACTTAGGAAAATTAAATTTCACATATTTTTTACTTCAACGCCCGAGCCCAAGTCTCGTCTTGGCATTAGGTTCAAAGCTGTTCCCCGTTATATATTGTTGTTGCTGCTGCTACTGCTGTTGTTGTTATTGTCGGTGTTCTCCATCTTCTCCATCTTTTTATTTTACTTGTACTCGAGCGACAGCAGCAGCAGCTGCTGCGTTGAGCTACCACAAACATGAGTAATGTGATGTGTTTTCGGTTGAGTTTTTAGCATCGCGACCCCCTCGCGTTTTCTAGGAAGCAGCTATTAGAAATCGCTGGCAGGTGTCAGCACCCAATCTTTTAATACATTAGATACAATGAGCTTTTATCAATTCTTATAGATTTAAAGACCACTTAATCAATCGACATCTGTGAATAGTAGCGATTGCATTTGCAAGTAGAAGCAATACACACAGCTGCACAGTTGGTTAACAAATGATGATTTGTTGACTGCTTAGCGACACTCTTTATACTCTTTTATCCCAAAGAGATTCAAGCTGAGCCATGGAAAACTTAAGCAGCAAACATTACTAACTTTCCTTTGACTGATATAACTTGCAAAAAGTTTCAACTACTTGACCTCAGCACTTAAGAAACTCTTCTTACTCAATAGCAATCCAATCATCTAACCCGCATTTTCTTAGAGTGTATGGAAAAATGTAAATATAATTTATGCACTTGAAGTGCTTTTGCTACTCGAAATTCTGCCAAAAATTTCGCAGTTGTTTGTCTACAACGCAAATTTCAACTTGTTTGCTCTGCTTGAATTAATCTATAGAAATGAGCACAGCACAAACTATGCTACATAATACTACTTACCCTCCGTTACACTTTCAATGTGTATCCGCACTGGCACTCTGCTCCCCTCTCTCTTTATACCATCTTAATCTGCTCTGCTCGTCATTTCTTGGTCCCAATCGAAGTTCAGCTTTTCGCAGCTTTTTACATAAATTTCTTTGGAAAAAAAAGTTTTTGTACAAGTTACTCAGTAAGTTTGATGAGTGCTCGCCGTAAAAGTTTATTAAAGCCCGCAACAAAAATATTATTGTTAAGAGTGAAAGCGGCAGAAATGGCAAAAGGGAAAATACAGAAGCGAAAAAGAAGGCGCAAGTAGCTCAGAGGACGGAATGAAGTGCAGACAATAATATAATAACGTTTATAAATGTTAAATGTCAGCCTCTTAAAATCTTTATACAATTGAGCATGGCATTACGATTGAGTCGTGAAATGTAAGCTGCCATTGAGTGTATATATATGTAATACATATATAATGTTAAATAATATTAGGTGTAATGTGTATATAGTTGTTCGTTTCAGCGGATTTCTATGTAAACCTTTTATAAGGAAATATTAAATTGATGTGAATTTTGATAGCAATGATTTTTGAAGAAGTTTGAGTCTTCGATATATTAGACTTGCATTCCATTAAGCCTTCCATATATGTGAATTGAATCAATATCGTACAACTATTTCAATGTCTACAAATTTTCTATTTACTTTGCTCAAATATTCTCTAAGACATCTAAAGTGAGCAAGCAACCTAGTTGCTAAGCAACATAGATTAAATATGTAGAGTGCCTTACTGTATCTAAGCCCTTTATCCAAAAAATCAGCTCAGCTGCAGCCAGACTTCCATAGCATTTCATTCCTCTTTTATATTAAATTAAAAAAGATTTTGATGATTGCGAAAGCACAAAACAAAAAACTAAATTGAAATTCAATGAGAGCATATACAGCTTATACTTGTATAAATCTATAAAGTAAGCCAAAAATAGATTTGATTTGCCAAAAGAGTGTGTAGGCCAAGGACGCTTACTCGTTTATTTGATAAAAATATAAATAGAATTTTTGCTTTTTATTATTATTTTGCAGTTGCAACGACATTGATTGATGAAAATATTTTAAATTGTGATTTCAATTTAACAGCAGCAACAGCAGCAATTGCAGCTGCAACTAATTGTGTATCTCTATCTCTGTGTGTGTGGGTGTGTGCATTGCGTATACTCCACATAAGCCGGGTGGCAGACGAAATGCACTTAAAGCTCAACGGCAGACAACTGCTGCAAGTTGTGTGAGCTTGAAATTGGAATTTATGTGTGGCAATGAAACATTTTTACAACAATTTTTCGTGCAACTAGCAGCAGCAACGAATGTCAACAGCAGGCGATCAAATTGTAAAACTCTTGCACATAAATCTTGAGTTCTGCTCGACGCACACAAGCACAGACACACACACACACGCACGCATACTCTGACTTGCTCTGTTTCGCTTTTTATGTATGCTGTCATAACTCACACACACACACACGCACACGCACACCTGTACCTAAACTCAAAACTTTTTTTTTTTTTTTTTTTTGAAAATGCGTGACGCGTTTGCATGTGATTTTTACTCCAGTTTGTGTGCCGGCCAAAGATGTACAAAAAAAAAATACCTAAACATTTTTCATACATTTTAAGTTGAGCCCGACAAAAAAAATGAGATATTTATAAATGTACATGAAAAAAATATTTATATATATACATATATATATAAGTATATATATTTTTTTAGGTATGTCACATATTATTAGCCACAAAAAAATTAGCTTGCACTTGTATAATGACTGTATAATACTCTGTTTTGGAGAAATTGAGAATAGTGATTCTTAGGAAGAAAATAATTTCAAAGTAAACTACATAATAAACTAAGCTAAAAGCAGAAATCAGTAAATTAATATAAATGTAGATCAATCAAGAATATATATTTGAGCGATATCTCAATCTACCATAACCCCACATACTCTCTTAAACTCCTACTCTACAGGGTATTAGGAAAAAACTTTCTACTAAATGCCAACAACAGCTGCCCGCAGCTACAGACATCAACTGAGCAACTGAGAATTTATAAATATTTTAGCTTGATATAATTTTCGCCTAAAGTCAAAGCAAAGTCACGCAACATCAAAAACAGCTGAAAAGAAAACTTAGCTATATTGCTTAAAATAAAATTTCTTTCTTTTGCTCAGCTGCTGCTGCTGCTTTTATTTTTATAAACAAAAGAAGAGCAAATATTTTTTTGATTGATTTCGCATGTTGCTACGTTGTTAAGGTAATTGGCCAAATGAAGAAAATAAAATAAATCAAAATAAAACGAAAATAATGCAAATGCTGTTCTACTATATAGCAATGTCTGTTTGCCTGTGCCTACCTGCCTGCCTTTATTATTATGCAAATCTTTTTTTGGCCCGGCCAACAATGTCATTTCCGTGCAAAAACGCAACGCTCGAGCCACATTTCCGTGGCAATTGCCGCCATTTATAAAAGGCCATATCGTCGATCAACACAATGAGCTGCCAGCGAAATTGTTTGCCGCATTCACCTTGGGCTTGAACCAGTTGCCTAGACAATCGCCAGCCGGCAACTAATTGACCAGCTTTCATAATAAGCTTCATGCAAATTATGGAAGAGTAGAACTTTTAATAGAGCTTGATTAGCGCGAGTTACAAAAGGAGAATACAGGGCGAGTATATTAAATAATTGAAGTTTATTTAGTTTATTGTATAAAAGGCTCTCTAATCTTAGTTTTTTATTCTATTTAAATCATATACACAAATATTCGGTTTTGCTTTGATTGATTATTTGAATGAAAATATCATCAACTTCGTTTGATTTCAGCTGCACAGGTATGAAATAAGTCTAAACTCTCTATAAAGAAAAATTAACTAGCTCTAAATTATTGATTGAATTAAATTGAATTCGTTTGGTAAGCTTTAATTTTTTTTGTTTTTTTTGTTTTTTAATTTTTTGCTTTTTGAATTAAATGGTAAAAATTAATATAAATTTGCTCGCCCATTTAAACCTATTTAAACAAATTTTTAGAAACAACAATTCCAACACTACTTAAAGACTTTTCCATTACTTTTCTGATTTTCCTGCGCTTTTTGGCAGCAGCAGCAAAAATTTGTCAAGTTCGACAAATGCTCGTTAATCAATGCTCAAAGTTATAGACGACGCCAGTCCGTATATGTACTATCCAACTGAACTGCCCCGCCCCGAACGCCCCTGACGGCCCTACTGCGTATACAATCAGGACTCGCAACAGCTCTAACGGGCTGATGGCCGCTGATGGGTTGCCATGTGTAGCTACCGTTTGTGGCTGCCAGTTGCCATTTTGGCGTGCTAATTGTTACGCTTGACAGGTGCGTTTGACAGTTAAATTTGACAAGCTTATACAGGGGGCTGTTGCGACAAGCATTTTAGCGACTGACAGGGCGCAACAAAAAAAAACTTTGCCAGAAAAAAAAAAGTACGGCGAAGCAAAACCAAAAACAAAACAAGAAAAGTTAAGGAATGAAAGAAATTGATGCTTCGGGCAAGTGAAAATCCCATGAATATATCAGCTTTAAGCTGGAGCTGAAAATGTTTTCTTTGCGGGAATTTAAACCACATTAGAGGGCTAGAATGTGGCGTAATTAAAATATAATTGTGGAGCATATAACAATGAAAGTTAGATTGACTCATTGACTACACAAACTTGAAGCTAACTGAATCGATTCTTAGAAAGCATGTCGTGCTGTTTGATTAATTGATGCTTAACCTATGGGTCAAGCGATTTGGGAATAGTTTATTTAACTGTTGTATGTTAGTTTTATAGAGCAAGTCTTAATTAACTTTTTTTGGCTCTTGACTTGACCTCTGTAGAAGTTGAGCAGCGTTTGAAGAAGTTTGAAGTGAAGTGATTAATTGATTGACGCCTAAAATTGTTTATTTTTATGTTGGAACAAAACAGAGCTGTAGATGTGAAGCGGATGAACTGATTGATGGCGATTGAATCGTGATTGGTTAGAAAAAGAAAGTTTTTTTAAATTATAAAATAAGACATGGGGTCAAAGGAATTGTTACTAAATATAATAAGTACAATCTGAATTTAAGGATAATTTAAAAGAATTAAATATATATAAATATAGAGAATTTTAAGCAGTACATTTGGAAAAACTGAATAAAATAATAGATAATTATTTTATAATATGCTCTTGAAATAATATACAGTAGAATCCCAATAATTCGAAATGTAGATAAGTTATTTTTCGATTTACACGGAAATTCAAATTAACGAAAATTATTGAGAACAAATTTATTTCAAGGGGATAGCATTTTTTTTCGATTTATCGCGATTTTAACCTGCTAAATCGGGTATGAATTATCGAAGCTCGACTGTATATATAAATATAGAGAATTTTAAGCAGTACATTCGGAGAAACTTAATGAATTAATATATAATTTTTCTACAATATGCACTTGAGATAATATATTGATTTATTGATATTGATTGATATATTATTGATTGCCAATAAGAATCTTGACGCCAAAACGCTTGAAATTTTAGTAGCTCATAGTACTTAGTTCTCATAAATATTATATTGTAAATAAATATTTCGACACAAACTAGGCAAGCAACTGGCTAGAAAGATGCGGTTCTATATCTATTTAGATATACGTAATATATACCAAGTCTATATTGTATATTGTATATGCTTAATATGACAACCCTGTGACCTGTGCCCACTTAATGCAGTCAAGCGCGCGCAGTGCGTAGAGCTTCGAGAGTGTGGGAGATTGTAGGTTATGTTTGTGGTGTGATGTGGTTTTGCCATGTGGGTTTTGGACCATGTGGGAAACACACACACACACACCCACACATACTACACAGCGCCACACGCACAATTGTGCCACATGCTGGCCATAATTTCACTAATTAGTGCAAAAATGCGCTTTGGGTGCGACAGCACGACGGTAATTACATAAATTGAAAACGGCGCTCGAAAGTATGCAATGTTTAATTATGTTGCACCCAAAGGGCCGAGCGTTAACTGCTCTACATAAATAAGGTAAAAACACCTTGCATAAAACACAAAACTCGCGTAAGCAATCAAAATTAACAGTTTTAGCTGATTATGACAGCTTTCGGATGCTAAGTAAGTGCTTTGATTGCATTAGATTACAGGTGCGTGATGTGTGTGTGTGTGTGTGTACGAGTGTGTGCGTATGCTTGTTTATTTCTGTTGTTGTCAAGCTTATGAAATTGTTGGAATATTTGCACGGTCTAGCATGAGTTTATCAGCAAACACCAGAACTTTGTTGGGCCACAGCGCAGAGTGATAAAAATGTAAGCCACAAAAGCGTGGCACACACACACACACACAGACAGAGGCGCACAGGCACACGCACACACTCATACAGATGCTGGCACATATGACACAGTTTCTTGCTGCTGTCCGTTCGTTTGACTAACAAGCAAAAGACAGTGACAAATTAGTTTTGGGTGAGCTGCTTATATGAATGCCCGCAATTTACATAATGAGACCAAACCCCCAGTACTTTTGCTGCTTCTCTCTCACTCTCTGTTATTATCTCCCTCTCTCCTTCTCTTTCTGTCTCTCTCTGTTTGTGCCAGATAGCTGGTCATAAAAATAAAATTATTTTTGACACTTTTTGAGCTGTCGTGATTTGAAAGCGCTTGGCTCAAGTTTATCAACTTGATGAATTATCTACAGACACTGAAACGAGTGCATAAGAAATGAAACAATATGTGAAATATATACGAATATGAAGACATTGTTGTTATTGACAATGCCCATAAATATTATTCGTTCAAGCTGAACTGAAATATAGATGTTGGAGTTCGTTTAAATGTTTGTGTTAAGCAAGAGCTTTGCTACATATTTGATAGAAAGAATTTATATAATGTGGCATACACTATATTGCTAAGTCTTATGACATATTCTAAGATGTCGATAAGTATATAAGAAATCCATTTTTTTTTTTTTTAGCATTTTAAGTATCACACATGTATATTGATTTAGATATTCAAGAAATTAGTCGCTTTAAAAGTTTTTTTTTTTTTTTTTTTTTTTTTTTTTTTTTAACCTCAATATTTAATGAAATTCTTAACCTAACAATAATAGTTTTAACAAAAATATATATAAATATATATCTTCCGTCATAAGTAAGCCAAGCTATGTACAAGTTTACCCTTCAAGTGAAGAGATATATCATCGAATACCCCAACTTGTAAATGTAAGCAAGATAGCTTTTTCAAATCGATACGCTTGAATAGATTTACGACTTTCAAGACATTGTTCTCTCGCATTCCCAATGAGCTGCTCATCTAATAGATGATCTATTTGACTGCTGCTGCTGCTCCTGTTGTCTGGTGTTGGCTGCTAATTTAAATTTTATTTCCGGCAATTTGCTAAATTTGTTGCGATTTCTGATGACACGCTCGTTTTATGGCCATGATATGAGTGCACGCAGAAGGGTGCAGAGCTAAGGCAGTCGCCCGCCCTCTCCCTCTCTGGCGTGGTGCTGGTGACATTCATTGGAATTCACGTCATGTAGCCGTTCAATAATAAAACGCAAATATATAAATAAAAAATAAAGGTAAATAAACGCAAAAGGGTTTGCTAATGGTGGTTCACTCCCCTTCTCCCTCTACCTGTCTCTCGCTCTCTGTCTGTTTATAAGACGCCCTGTCAGCCATAAAAATACGTTGATGGCTGTGACGTGCCGGCAGGCGAGCTCAACTTAAAAGTAAAACGCACATTAAAGCCATCATCGACATGCAATATATATATACATGCATGTATGTGTGTATACAGAGAGATAGAGAGAGAGAGAGAGACAATATATGCTTAAAGCAAAAGTCAAGCACTGGCAGACCCTTTTTTGCTCCTCTCCTGCAGTGGCATGCATTTCAATTAGACGCCGCTTGTGCAACCGGCAAAATGTGCAACAAAATTAAAATGCGCACTTATGCAGATTTGCACATTGAAACTGTCACTGCAACAGCAGCACCAGCAGCAGCAGTAACAGCAACAGCAGTAGCATCAACTACTATGGCAACCAGAGGGAAAGAGACGGAGAGAGAGATGGCGAGAGGGGCTGACTGGTTGCCTATATAAACAATAGCTGGGCATAGTGCGTTGCAGGCTGTGCAGGCTCTAATTATTTTGCTGCCGACCCACCTGAAATGCTGTCTCTATTACCTGCACCTCCACCCAATCCCCCCTCCCTCGTTTCCCCTGACTGCTTTGAGCGCTGCACAATAAACGGGGGCTAAAAATAAAGCACATTGTGCATTGGCCTCCTCCGCCCCCAGCTTTGCCCCGGCTCCGCCCTAGCAGGGTTGGTTGCTCGGCTCTCTGGCTCTGGTCGGTCTGGCTGTCTGTCTGTTGGCATATTTGCCATGGTTGGGCCTTAGCTTAATTTTAACATTTGCATAAAAATAAAATTGTTTTGGCCATTGAAAAGCAGCTCTCGGCATTATAATCAAACTGTGTGCACTCTATTAAACAAGTGTTCCGTTCAGCTGGCTTTAAATTTTCGCCTATATAGAGCTCTAAAAGTGGGGCTTGAAAAAGTCGAGGCAAAAATATAAAATTCATAAAATTTCTCTACACTATTTCTTTGGCAAGCTAGTATAGAAAATTGGAAAGGATGTGTTGAGAAACTAGAGAAGGGGGAGAGAGAAAAATGTAATTCAACTGAGGTATGAAAAATTTGTAAAAGATTTTACTTGCTTTTTGAAAACTCCTCTAAGTCTGAACTTAAATAATTAAGTTAAGCAAATATTTAAAGAAAACTTGATATTTAGAAGCTTTTGCGTAAAGTATGAAGTTTCTTATATTGTATGAAAAGACTGTCTGCTTATATAACTTCTTAGCTAAAATGCCTATTATATTAATACATTGTTGATGGGAATTGGGAATCAAGAGAAATTTATATTTCTTATTAAATAGATTGCCAATTTATTTCAAAAATATTATGAAAATAAGTAAATAAATATATATTGAAGTCCATAGCCTCTACAAAAGCAATCCATTTGACATATTTATATACTTATATATACATTTAGAGAGATGCTCCAAATAATCAACGGATTGTGAATAAAAATTAAGATTCGTCCTGGCAACAAGTGCCGAGTGCCGAGTGCCGATTGCTGAGTGCTCAGCTCAGTTGCTGTTAGACGACCCAGCTATCCATTGTCTGCAATTCCCATTTGCCATTTTCAATATTTATTTTGCCATTACAACACGCAAAAAAAAAAAAAAAGAAGACAAAGAAGAGAGACGACGAAAAGAAAATGGAGAAGAAGAACAAGAAGAAAAAGTTGCCAAAGAATTGAGAAAGCAATGGGGACTCTGTGCAAGAGAGATATGTATATACAACATACCATATAATAAAAGTAATATGCTGGCGCAAATGCATTCGCATCCAAGAAAATCAATTTCAATAAAATACAAGAGCAGAGCCAACACAGTGCAAACGAGAGCGAGCAACAGAGTGCGACAGAGATGGAGCAAAGGCGGAGTAGGAGCGAAGAAGAGGCGGCAGCAAGAATTTCTCATATTTTTTATCGCAACATTTTTCTTTTGGCTTGGCCATAGTTTTTTGTCGAATCTGTCAATGCTGTCAGGGGAGGAAAAACAAAGCAATGTTCGCTGCGCTTTTGGGACACATTTTCCCATACTCTCTCTCTCTCTCTCGATGCCACAGAACGCATTCGCATTCGTATTCGCACTTATGTAACATCATATATATGCTTTGTATTTTTTAAAAGATTATAAAACCGATTTGATATATATATATATATATTGCTATACGAGTGTATGTGTGTGTGTGTGCTTGTATTTGTAATCCAAAACGAAACAACGAGCACAAAGCCAAAACGGACAAAAAGCTAGTTCCCAAAAACAAAAAGAAAGAAAACGAAAACGAAAACGAATACGAAAACAAATCAAAGGCAAACCAATTCGTGGACTGCTCTTTTAGTAATTTTATATGGCTGTGTGATTTCAGCTGCCAAACGAGGTGACACAATCAAGACTTTCGGCTTTGAGCATTCACATTCAGCTGGCCAGAGATTGCTGTGATTTGGCACAGGTTTTATTTATTCTTTTCTTCTTCTTTTTTGTGAGTGTGTGTGTTTTTCTGATGTTAGCTGGAAAGTGAGCCATTCATTGGCATGGGCTATCGCTTTCAGCTTGTCTAATTTCTATTTCAATGAAGAGTTATTTAACACGTAACTTGGCAGAAAGTTAGATATTAGTTAGACTAAAGCACAGAGTGAAACTATCTATGAAAAGATGCTCACGGATTTTAATTTTAGCAATGACTTTGAATCTTATTCTCAACGATCTATTCTCTATAGAGTCAAGCATTAAAATGGAAACAGACATGTATAATGAAAATTTAATAAAAGACTAAAGGATATTATAGGATAGGATACTATTAGAATTATGTTCGTTATGTGATTGTCACACATTAAAGTCTAATATTCCATTTTCATTGAGCTCAGTACATACAATGCGATCAAATTATGGAACACTCACATTTATGAGAAATTTATATGCAAAACGAATTGCATCTATGTACGAAAAAACAGTTAATCCATAAAATCTGTTAAAATAACATAAACAATTTTTTGGTATATACGAGTATTATTTTATTTATTATTATTTACTATTACTATATATTATCTATTTTTCCGGTTCCAAATAATCCTCTTCAGATTCACTTATAAAATCCATTTCTTGAGATTATTTAGAGTTATTGAAGAAACGTATGAATTTAATTAAAATTAAATCTTTACGTAGATTTCTTTGGGCGACTCGGGTATAATATTTAGCTCTCATATTTAGATTAGACTGTGTTAGTCTCTCCTCTTGAAACTATTCTCAAAATATGCTCATAATGATACTTTTTCGTCATCCAAAAATTGTGAATATGTCCCTGACTCTACCTTGGATACTTTATTAAAGTCATTCATGCCAACAACATACCAGAGATTCCTATGTAAACCCCTAGTTTCAATACACTCGCAACTGATTTCAATCGTCAACCTATCGAGTCATAGCTGTGTGTACTGCAATTATTCGGACTGCGTTCGCATGCTGTGGAAATTGAATTTTCATTGGTTCCACATAAAGCAGGAGCAGCAGCAGCAGCAGTTGAAGAAGAAGAAGCACAGAGAGAGAGAGAGAGAGCATAGCTAAGCTGAGGACACCTGCAGCTCCTGCCACTGCCCACATGCCTAATAAGCCCTGTGAGCCCCGGCTGAGACTGTTGATTGCATTTGATTTATTTGGCCAAAAGGACATGATACAAATCATAAACGCATTTGGCATTCGACACACACATATCAAGCTATGTCCTGAGCTAATGCTCAAGCCCTGCCCAACCCATGCACAGCCTCACTGTGTGTGTGTCCACATTTGTTAGACACGTTGTATGTAAGCTGATGCTGCCGATGCTGCCGATGCTGCTGCTGCTGCTGCTGTGGCTATGAACAGGTGAAAATTGCCAACATGAGTTGACAACAACAGCAAAAACGATAGATATTAGAAAATGACCAAAAGGCGATATCCACAAAAAACTATTTTCGATGTCATGTACTTTGGCTGCTGCTTGGGCAGCACTTGTTGTGAGGCAGCTCAGGTCTGGCTGCATTTTTAGTGTTACAGTCACGTTCAGCGACACTGCATCACAGTCAGGACAACAGCAACAACAGCAGCAACAACAACAACAGCAACGGCCCACAAGTGCTCTGCTGGGCGTGTCAAGTGGCCCGATGGCATTTCATTATTATCATGAACCAAATTGAGCGGTAAGCTTGTGGCCACAATAATAATATTGCCAGCACTCTGAAAGACAATGTTAACCAGAGTCTGAACTCGCATAAGCCAACCATTGTGGCCCGGCTAACACAAAGTTTTTGGTTATATTTTATTATTATTCTTTTTGCATATGTTGTTGGCCAACACAGTGTGCCTTGGCCTTGTGTTATAAATCATATATTTCGAGTGAACATTTGGTTTCGGGGTTTACATGAAATGTGGGCTAGATTTCGCACTGAAGCCATGCAGCATTTATTACAATAATAATAATTGTTATTCGTTTGTGTGTGAAAGCAACTGATATTGTAGTAAAATAACTTTTATTGACTAATATAGCCTGTAGCTAAAAGTAGTCGGGAATTGTAGCTCATATTGTTGTTGCTTGGTTGATCACAGAGACTTAAGCACTTAGAGTAGGTTGAGATGTAAGCAGAATCTAAAGTAAATGTGTTTTGAGAAGCAAAGTTTTTATATGGAATAACATGAAGTTACACATTCAGTTTAAGATAGCTTATCTGAGTCATAGGGGAAGTTAATATACATATATAATACATATGCAAAAGTAATCTGTATACAACTTGAATAATTTATAATAGTGTTTGCATTACATAATCTCCAATCATTATTTATCTTAAATCTAGTTATTATGCAGGTGTATTACACTAGTGCAGTCTTTAAAGGTTATCTTCCATTATAATATAATCTTCCATAATAGAACCTAATCTTTCAATAAAACCCTAATACCTGTCGATGCTTAAAGTCGTTGGGAATCACAAGCAGAAGCCAGAGAGAATAGAGACAGCATGTTTTATGCCAACAAAGTACCTTTACAGCAATTCAATTCGCATTTACCATATTTTGATTATACCCTAAAATTTCTCCAAAATCGAATTTCCTGGAAAAATCAAACAACTTAACTAAATTCAATAAAACTATTGAAACTATTTCAATTATAAATATTAAATTAAACAGCTTAACAGCAAACGATGATAATTTTATGTGATTCGCATGCAATTAGCAATTTTGTTAAATAAACAATTTGCTTGCCCGCAAGCGCAGGAGGTAGAAAAGAAGTATTGAATACCCTAGCCCTAGCAAAGCTTGAGCTCTATGATAGCTGAGGCCAATTTTGCAGTTATCGTTAAACAGTTTAGGGTATGTGTTAGTGCAGCATTTGTTGTAGCTGCTTTGCAACCCACTTATAATTTGTAGTTTTAATTGAAATCACATTTACACTCACTAACACGTACGCATACATACATACATATATAGAGCGCCACGCCTGCAGGCAAATCACAATGAAAAGCTACGTTACTTTTGACACCACTTTTGGCCGCATTGTCAGGTAACACACACGCCAACACATACCCCCAACACCCACTTGACTTATTGAAAGATACACACACAATCACACACACACACACACACACATACATGCGCATGGAGTCGTTTCGCATGTGCGTGATGTTCAGCTTGACGCAATTAACATGTCCAACTTAATTGATGCAATAAATTCTTACGATACGTTTGCCTGTTTCAGCAACTCCCACGCCTTTACCCTAGAGCTTCATATCTCAATATGTCTATCTCTGTCTTCCTCTTTCTCTCTCTCTCGCTCTTTGAGTGCCTTTTGTACGTGCCGGTGACTTTTGCGTGCTGCCAAAACTAAAATACCAGCCTCGCCACCTGGTTGAGCTCGTGGTCTGGGGGGCGGCAAGGTGTGCTGTTCGTGGGCGTGGGCGTGGCCACACAACAAATTTGAATCAATCTGTTAAAATTGACTTAAGGCGCACACCTGATTAATTGTCATTGTATGGAAATTGAAAATGCGAGTGAGCGGGCTGATTAAGCTACATATATGTATGTGTGTGTGCGTGTGTGTGTGTGTGTGTATGGGTGGCAATCCATCAACGAGCCATGGAAATAATATTATGTAAATGAATATGAATATTCAATGAATTGTAGTGAAAATTGAAATTGAATATATTTAATGTGGTTGTAAGATATACAAAAGTTTTGGAGCTACTTCTATAGGAACTGAAGACTTTGAAAAGAGTTAGGGTATATTGATACTTAAAAAAGGAACTACCTAAAAGAATTAAGCCTTGGGTAAAATGATCAATGAGTATATAAATATCATTCTATATACGTATACATATATCATCCTATATACATGTTAAGGATATGAAATTAACAGAGTATTGGGAGCTTAAACAACTTTGAGACACTGTGACTACTTGACTTCTAATCAGCAGCGTGTACGTCTTTACCCCTTCAACGTTTTCTCAAAACTGACTTCATTTCTAAATGGAGCAGCCGTCCTGTTGCTACTGTGTAATTAGAATGCCACACCGCTCAACCACACCGCTCTCATGCCACTTTACATACATATGTAGGCTAGATATGCTGCTAACGTTGATCTTCATCTCTTTCACTACTTCAATTCATGTCTTAAGCATAGCTGTACCCTTATAAGTAGAAGTGCAGTAAGTACGCTCATTTATAGTCTATATGGCAAAAGCTGAGCCTCATCTTTAACGGCTTCAAGTCATTTGTTTGGTACAGCAGTGCCCAACTCATTAAGAGTAGAGTAAGTACTCTCGCTTATAGTCTGTGTGCCAAAAATGTAACTTCATCTCTCAATATTGTTTAATCAACTCTAAGGGCCGTCACTGGTAGGTAGAAGACCTACTCTCTTTCAAAGCATCTATGGCGATGGCAGAACTTCATCTCTCACTTAGTTTCAAGTCATCTCTAAGGTCTATCACTGTCCTTCTACCTACTCCCTTTTATAGTACATTTGACAATAGCTGAACTTCGTCTCTTACTTTCTTTCAAGTCACCTCTTAGGCCCACTACCGACTCTTACATGCAGTTTTCAGTTCAATTTTGCAAAAATTCTTAACTGCATCAACAGTTGTTGTCGCCTGTTCAACCTGCGCTTGTTAGCAACTCTCCAAGCCACATGCCACAATTTTGAAACACACAGCGAGTGTTACGCTTCATTCTTTCTTTTTTTGACCGCTCACACATAAATCATCTGAGCGAAACTAAAGCCTGAAAACTTCTTGGCGAAAAATGTCCGCACCAAATGTTTCGTTTACGTTTAACAGCAAACAG
Source organism: Drosophila arizonae (assembly GCF_054131065.1). Taxonomy (NCBI): domain Eukaryota; kingdom Metazoa; phylum Arthropoda; class Insecta; order Diptera; family Drosophilidae; genus Drosophila; species Drosophila arizonae. Next base: position 2,885,461 of record NC_142924.1, on the reverse strand, counting down.
CAGCAAATTTATGACCTGCACTGAGAAACAAACAAAAAAATAAAAATAAAAATACCAAAAAAAAAAAAAAAAAAAGAAGCATATATAAAATAAAAATGAAACAACGTATATGAGTTTAGCCTTAGGTTGAGCTCTGCTTAAGTGGAAGCCTGAAAAGGAATTGTATTTAATTGTTGCCAAGGGCTAAAGCAGCAGCGCATTTGCTCAGGCAGCTCTTAAGCGCCTGATGTATGGATGTGTATGAGAGATTTTATTAGTTATAAGAAATTTCGTTGGAGAACTTTGCAGCTTGTATGTGTAGTTGCTTGGCATTACCAGAACATTTTTATGCTGATTCACGTAAGTCAAATGAGTATATTGGTTTTGTGAAATGTCCTTCACTACGTCTATTCGTATTATTATAAACCATTTCTCCGTCAATGAAGTTAAGAAAGAAATTTGGAGCATATACACGTGTATACGTCAGGGGCGTGGCAGCGTAAACTGCATTTTCCTGACAATTAAAACCCATAATAGCTGAGGCTACAAATGTTTTGAGTGTTTTCTATTTTATATATCCAAACCAATTTTATTATTATTATTTTTTTATCAGCCAGCATTTGGACTGTGAATGAGTATTCTGCAGTCGGTAAAGTAAAACTTGTTTTTCGTTTTTTATATAGAAAAACTGTCAATACCTTTTTCCATATCTATAATCCTATGATATTCCACACTTTTGACCCTGTTTATCTAGCAAATACATAAACAATTGAATTATGCTGCTAATGACTCGTTATATTCATTTATTAGGACTGCAATATGCGACTAATGTGTACACAAAATGTGTTAAACATTTTGACACTGTCAGTTTGAGGTGAGTGTGTTTGTGTCTGTGTAGGTTTATTTTTTTTGTTATTTTTCTTTTTGTATTTTTTTTTTTTTTTTTTTTTGTAATTATTATGACAAACGCCACATTCAGTGTTAGCCTAATGGTTTGCTTTAACAAAGGCGCCGCAAATGTGCATTGCATTTTAACAATATTAATTAATTTCAAACGAGTTACACAGACACACACCTGCACACAAACAAACAGAATCTTAGCTAATATTTTGGCTATGAAATTCGGCCCAGCGGCGCATTTTAGTTGGTCGCTGCTAAACAATTGTTTTTGGTCAGCGATTTCAACTATATATACATGATGTACACCCATTAAGCATACAACAACAAAAGCAGATGTGCACTCACACCTACACACACAGATACACGTGTATGCACTCGCGGTATTATTACGCTGATATTATATTTAATGTGTGCGCCTCTCCCGCGGCGATAGTTAAACGGAATTTGATATAAACAAATTTTGCGGTTGCCACATGACTTTGAGGTTTCATATTTCAGTTGATGATATTGATTGCATTAGATTGCCCCGACCAGGTTCCCAAAATATTGCAATTGAATTTCGATTTAAATTTTTCAATTTAATTATATTTAAATTTAAATTACATCAGTTCAATTGCCAACTAAGAAAAAAAAACGTAAATAAATAAATAAAATGCCTTCAGGCTTTACTGAAAAAACGCAATTAAATCGAAATAAAATATGAAATGTATATTTACCTGATGCAAACAGATTTATAATGAAATAAAAAAAAATGCAAATATTTAGATAAGATGCAAAAGATTTATAGATATATTTATCATATGTTTAATTAATAGTTAAGTGAAAATGCGTGTAGCTTTAATGAAATAATGAGTAAAGATACATTAGGGTATGAGGAAATAAATAGAGATTATGATTTGATTATTCAAATTAATATATTTATCATTGATATATCATTAACTTTCGAACTTTCGAACTTTAGAATGCTTGAAAAATAAGCCTTCAACAATTACAAAATAAATGCAAAAAGTAAAACCCATAAATACCTGCAAAGCTCAATTATATATATACTGTATCCATAAGTAGTTTACAAATTTAATTTGTATATATATATATATACATTTATTCACACACACATATATGTAAATGCGACTTATCAGGCCAACGAAACAATTAATTGATTTAAAGCTGTTCGCGGCAACAATAAAATGTGCGGGAGGCGGTGCGGTAGAGCCTTGAAATTTATTTACATTTGGCACGTGTAAGCCCACAGGTTGCAGCAAACACGGGGGCTGCCTCATCAATCACCTGAGTGGGGCGCGACTTGCAGCCTCGAAAGGGTGCTAATGATTTATGATCTTGCGTGCAGGCGAGACAGAAAGAGAGAGAAAGAGAACGCGATGCAGGCAAGCGTAGCTAAATACGAAACTCAATCATTTAATTAGCGCCAAAAACAAAAGAAAATTAATTAAACTTTGAACTTGCGCAGGTGAAGTTTTTAAGCAAAATTTAATTCAATTTATGTCACGCCCCAGAGCCGAACGAGCACTCAGCAGCGAAACTCTTGCCACTTCTCTTTATTTTTGCTTGTTCTCATTTTCTTTCTTTTTATATATATATATACATATTGCGCCTCACCTTACTTAGGTCTATTTGCCAGCGCGTCGCTGACATTTGCATTATAAATTGTGGATGCTCAATTTTCATACATGAGACACAACGGCCAAAAACCCTGACATTTTGTTATGAGAACACGTAAAAAATTGCACATCCAGCAGCGTTGTCAGCCAACTACATGAAAATTCATGATGCTCAGCGAGTACTCTGACACTTTTTTTTCACCCTCCCTGCCGCCCTCCCTCCCTCACCCATACACTCTCTGCGCCTCCTGGCGCGCCCCTTTTTGTGGGCATTAGATGGCACGAAAATTAGTAAAAGGTTTAGTTAGCGGGAGGGGGCTTGGGTTGGGTTGGTTTGGGTCGGGTAGGCGTCCAAGCCGCTTCAAGCCTGCTCTGGCATCTAAATTTCGCTTGGTTAACGAAAATCTGTGCCACGGCATTTTAAAGCCAAATTTGATTTACATTTCAATGCGGCAAAAAGTCAATTTTTAACAAGCATTCGCCCAAAAAATGCTGCAGCACTGATGCAGGGGCGCCGGGGTTGGGTCAAGAGGTCATGGGCGTTAGGTGAGCGACCGTTAGACGTACGGTCGCCATTGAAAATAGTGTGTGCGAGTGTGTTTGCATGTGTGTGTGTGTGTGTTAAAGTGTCAGTGTCACGGTATGCGTGCGGATTTGAATTTTTATTTATATTCGCTTGGACTTTTGCATAACTGCTCCAAATTCAATTACACAACAGCCAAAGAAATCAACTGCTGTTAAAAGAACAAACAGAGATACCCTGTAAAGAGCGTGAAAGTATTTAAAAATTGGATAACAGTTATGAAATAACAGCTGTTAAAGTATATTTAACTCATTGTTAAAGTAACTTTAAAGTGAACATTAAATGTAATAGAGGTAATCTAACAGCTGTTAACATGAATTGCATAACAGATGTTAGAGCTGATTACATTTCACTGAGATGGCTTTAAGCTGTATAGGAAAACTGTTAGCTAAAGTGAACATTATAAAAGATATAGGCTAACAGAAGTTCTTATACATAAGGTAACTCTTGATCTGTTAACTGCGAGCATAAAAAATGTTAATGAAATGCCTCATAATTGATCTGCATCATGTAAACTTTTCTTCAGATGTTATTTCAGCTCAACTAGAAATATATCATTTCCAATACTAGGAGTCTCTCCACTCTCTTTCACTTTCGCTACTCTACAAATCTCAGATTCTTGCCATAACTCTCTCAAATCCCATTACCCTCATTTTATGCTTACAGGGTATGTAGAAAAAATGAAAACTGCCGAAAAAAAAGAAGCAAAAACATAAAAACAAGAAAAATTGTGAAGCGAGAGTAGGAAAACGAATAATATTGCAACTGCAGAAAAACATTTGCATTTTTATTGAATTGCAAAAGTTTTATAGGGTCACTCGAATTGTGCGAAATGCAAACAGAGAATCGCGCGCGACACTCGGGCAGCTGGAAAATTGTATTGAATTTGGCTATTAAGTCGTTAAAACTTGTTTGTGTTTGCCATAAATCGATTGACCTGAGTAGCAGCGGCAGTGGCTACAGTAGAGGCAGCCTACAATAAACAGCAACTGAAATGGATTTAAGAGCATAGCAGAAAAATACTATATAAGTAAATGCTAATGGGCACTGCTCGCACTTTTATGATGGCTGCCATTGATTGGGCCATTTTGTTGGCACACGTGACCGACGTTTAACTAAGCCATGCCACATGCCGCATGCCACATATTCCAGCATAGAAACCCAGGCGAGTCGAGCATATCGAGTGTGCGGAGCGGTCGACTAGGAGATGTCCTGGATGTGTGGGATAATAGTGAATGTTGTAGGACATCAATGTGATAGTCATGGCATTCATATAGGCATTCATAGGTGTGTGACAAGATTCATCTAATGACGTTTGGGAGGGGGTTGCAGTGAAGGAAGTATTTCGGTTCCGAGAACTCATTAGAAGAAACTACGCAACTACTGCGTAGCGTTTCTTATAAACAGTCAATAATGAGAATATATATATGAATATATATATGTATATACATATATATTAATAAACAACAGTCACATCACAAAAACCCATACACCCAAATTTCCCATCCTCAATTGGTGCAGGGTATAAGCGCAAAGAGCGCAAACTAAACTTGAAGAGCGCATTTTATCGCAAACTTTTACGCTATTTAACCGTTTTAGCGGCACTAAACCAAATGCCACATTAACATGAGATTTCGCAGCAAGCTCAAATGCTGCTGCTTGCCCGAAAATTGATTCATAAAATGTGCCGAAATCCATTTGGTCTTTGTGTGAACCCAGCAACCCACCCAACCGTCCGTCCGTCCCTCCGTCTGTCTATGTGATGTGATTGTCATTGTTGAATTTTAAGTACATTTTAAAAGGCTTTTACCAGTTTTTCGCATCATTTGTTGTTTTATGCCTGCCAGTGCGAATATTGACGATATCAGCAAGTAAATGATTTTATTTATTGACACATGTTTTTCTAATCCATACCACGTGGCGAGAAAGAGGGAGCGAGAGAGAGACTGATTGAGGAAGAGTGTACAAGAGACAGACAGCTTTGCAGTGCAAGCTTGAAGAAATTCGCATGCTTCATTAAACGCTATTGAAAATGCCTCGAACCATCACATGCCTATTCCATGGATGGGCCGGTTGGGCTGGCTGATAAAAACTGAATTTTGAATGCTTGATTATTGTGAATTAATATAAACTGGCGAACTTATTTAAATAAACAATTTTCTGTTGCATAACATTTGCAACAGACAGACGGACAGAAGGAATTATTGTAAATAGTTGAATGAGTCTGAAATTGACTTGGAATAAAATTTATGTATACGAAATTATTTTGATAAAATTTAAAATTTATATATTTATATGGGAGCATATAAATGTACATATATGTGTTTATGTATCTCAGCTATTTGATAGGCTGTCCAAATAAGATGACGATGCTTTGTTAACTCTGCAAAAGGATTCAGTTTACAGCTAGTTATTTTCTTAAATATTCCATCAATATACAAAATATTCAATATATACATCAAATATAACCAGATGCTCTCTTTCTCTATATGTGCTGCAGCCAAGATATCTAGTATTGGACTAGGTATTGAGAAGCTTATTTCTAGCATTTGCTTAAGCTCATTGAGAAATAAATAAATAAGATATGAGATGAATGTCGTATTTAGGAATGGATTGTGTATAAGACATATGGAGACAATTTGCAATGATGGAGTCAAAATAGCAATCAGATGACTCAGACTGAGCTGACTCAAAGAAATATGACTAGTTTAACTACAGTTAAAGCAGCTATATATACATATATTCTACATTTTATTTACAACCCACCTATATTTCAAGCTCATTTCAAGCACAAATTGATGCCTAATTGGCTCTGCGTTTTACTATAGCTCACACTTGATCTAGTTAGTGCTCAAAATTTGAACAGGATTTTCGGACTGAATACATGCATAGATGCAGCTGCATGTATGCATGCTTGAGCATACTTGGGCTAAGTTACTCTTAACCAAAATGAATGCAACTAATTTTGTGCAAAGTTATGAGACGAAAATTGAGCCAAACGGGCATTTAACGAGCAGCAGTTTGGGGAGGCGTGGCGGTGGAGTAGAAGGAGTGGCAATCGGAGGAGCATGCCGTCATCACGTATATTAAACAAGCTAAGCTCACAGATATTTAAGCCAAAAGCCCAGCGCATGCTGCAGCTGGATTAAACTTTGAGCGCTAGCCAGTTGTAGTAATACACACAGTTGTTGCCCTGGTCCGGCATGCTTACATGCAAAATTCCTCCATACATGCAGAGAGTCGTTTTGTAGTTGTGGTAGTGGGTAGGTAGGTGCATAGCTTCATTTTGAGCACAGATATATGCAGTAATATCCTAGATAAATGCTCATTACGGCGCAATATTTAATGATGATATGTGAAACGTGAGCCTTTAGCAAGGTGTGTGTGTGTGTGAGAGAGAGAGGGAGATAGCGCTATATAGAGAGAGAAATAGGAAGAGAAGCTGTATGCTAGTGAATCTGCCGTGCAATTTCCACATGTTTGCAAATGAGCTTTTTAAAGCTATCCAATTTGTGTGCATAAGGCTTGGGTAACCATACAAAAAATAACTGAATTCCTTTTCAAGCATTTCAAATTATTGAAATTATTTTGGTTTCTAGCAATTTTTGATATCAAAGGTAAGTGTAAAGAATAAAGTGCATATTCAGTCAAAAATAAGTCAAATTTCTAACCCTAAAAAAAAATAAATAAATAAACAGAATATTCTTAGGTACAAATACCATCAACCAAATTCTTGCATAATCAACTTATTTTAGCTAACTGAATCTAAGACTGCTGGAATAATAGATCAATAATAGAAAGTCGTAGCTCTTAAAACAAAGCAAGCTAAATATTTATCATTATTTGCCCACAATGAGACTTGATACTCGAGCTTAACTTTCTTTCAAGGCTTCTCATTATTTCCCTTACAATTCCGGGAAAAATATTATGCCGGCAGTCGACATACTTAGCTCCAACAGCTACACAATTTTGCTTTTCGCACTTCTTTTTCAAATATTATTGTTTCACACTCTTTTCAAGAATTCAAAGAATACGTATATCACTGGATATATTTTTTCAGTCATCGTCAAGGGTCGCCATAAAATCAGACTTGTGTATCTCAGTTGAAACTGGCTTGTATCTCTGCATAATTAGCTTGTTTAATGTTATATATATTATATATCAATATCTGACGCCTGTGCAGCCATTTCGAATGCCATTCAAGTTAAAGACACATTAGGCCCGCATCCGGCAAGACCCTTGCCGAGCAGTGAAAAGTCCACTAAGGCAATCTTTTCGCGCCATTAATTTTAAGGTTAATTCTTTTCCCCGAAGTGACACAACAACAGCAGCACACAAACAAGCAAACACATACACACATACACACTCTCTGTCTTGGAGACACGCACAACATCGATTTTATTTGACCTTCGATGGAACGACAAGGTCTGACTTTAATCTTTGGGCAGGGTGTGCAGGCAGGCAGTCCCCCTTGCCCCACTATAAAAACGTACGCACAAAAATGAGGGAAAATGGAACATTCAGAGAAGCTGCGAAAAGCTGCGCCTTCACATATTGCGAGTTTTTCATCATTATTTCGAAAGCTGACTGACAAACCCATAAAGTGGCCCTGGCTGGCCACATGTCAATTAAAGTTAATACACGGCTTGCTTCTTATTTAAACGACAAGTGCACTAGACTGTGTATGGCTAGAGATGGAAGAGAAAGAGAGAGACAGCGAGAGTGAAGAGAGAGAGAGAGGGAGAGAGAGTGCGGTGGCTAGGTCAAAGTTGGTAGAACAGAACAAGGCGGAAGGCCTTAAACATAGTCAGATGTTTGTGATACCCTGTAACTATTGAAAGGCTGAAAAAGGGAATACAGATGAGAGAGGGAGATAGAGATACAGATAAAGATACAGATAGAGATACAGATACAGATACAGATACAGATACAGATACAGATACAGATACAGATACAGATACAGATACAGATACAGATACAGATACAGATACAGATACAGATACAGATGCAGATACAGACAGACGATAGACGATGGACGATAGACGATGGACGATGGACGATAGACGATGGACGATAGACGATGGAATTTAGACGATAGAGAAAAACCGAGAATGAGAGCGAGATAGAGATATTGGACCCGAAGAGACTATTTTAGGCTTATGAATTCTGTTAATCAGTTGCACAACGCTAGATGAATTAAGTTCAATCTTTTCAGCAATATATCCGTTATGAATTTAAGTTTTGTTTGCAGGGTAGCTGCAGTTCAGTTCTGTTATTATTGTTTTTTTTTTTTTTTTTTTTTTTTTTTGCGATTGTTTTTGTTGTCGTTTGCTCATTGACTTTAAGAGCATTAAAATGGCTCATAATTACATTGCTTTTGCATTGGATGTTGGCATTCCGGACATGTCATTTAGCCTCGGGTCGCACAAAGAACACAAAATTACACAAACACACACACACACACACACACATAGGCATACTTACATACACATACATATATACATGTATATACCTACATTTATACATAGAGACTGCAATTAGTCTAATAAACTGCGAGAGGCCAAACACAATGGACTCAATATAGTGCATAAACAGCGACAGCAGCAACAACAACAACAAACGCAACAAAAAAGCTAGAAAAACAACATAAACAATAACAACACAAGCAGCAGTAAAAACAAGACCAACAACAACAACGACTAGTGGAACAAACTTTATTTGTGCCGCAGGACATGTAAATGCAATTAAAATGTGGCCTTTGTGCATTTTGTCCAGCTATTTATTGACTGATGCTCCATTCAAAATGTATTCGCATTTGATTGCGGCTCGCTCTGCCATAATTAATTTAATGATGGCTCGACAAACGTTTTAGCAGATACCTTGATTTTTTGTTGCTTTTTTTTTTTTTAAATGTAGTCCTGCTGGCGGTTCAAATATATTATTAATATGAAAAAGGATGTTCAATTAATGCAATAATTATATATGATATCTGATATGAACTGATATGAAAAGATAAAAGCCATACCATGGTATGGTAGAGTAGATGAATATGTTTAAGTTCTTTTTGTATATAAGAACTCAGTATATATAAAGTATCTCAGTACTATAATTATATATTTACTATTTACTCTTAGCCACTGACTAAGAACTTTCTAAACATACTTTAACAATGATTATATGATTAATGTGCAATTAAAATTTTTCCGTTGACTTCTAACATTTTAGTAAGCTGATTTGGCATAGAATCTGATGGAGTTTTTCAAGTTTGATTGCTTAGAGGCTAGCACACAAAGTGTAAAATCGCCCAAAAGTTCTCAATTTGGCATGAATCAGGGCTAATACGCCGCAGGATGCTTTGACAAGAGATTCAATCAATAATCGATTATTATCGATTATTGTTGACTGCCTATAATAAACAAATATTTTAAAAATTTAAAATATTTTATGACACATTTTTTAACATACATAAGACTATTTAAATATTCTAAAAATGAAATGTTTTTTATGATAAATTCTTACACAAGGCTATTTTAATACATATACATGAAAATATTACATGAAAAATATTAAAAATTTTTAATATATTTTATAGCTTGCACAAGAGCATTTAATATTCGTTCATTTAAACTTTAATTAATTCTGTTGAAGTGTTTTTTTTTTTTTTTTTTTTTTTTTTTTTTTTTTTTTGACTAAACACAATTCCCGCTCAATTTTTTGTTGCATAATTGAGCTTTCAAGCGACACTTTGGGCGAAGTCTCGCGGCGCCGCTAATTAACTCAACACTAAAAGCCTTGTTCAATATTCAATTATGTGTCTAACACGCACACGCACACACACATACACACGCAATCACACACACACGCACGCACACATACATTTTTAAGCTGTCATTGACATTTCCGTTTCCGGCATCGCGTCGCACTCTGCAGATTCAATTAGCAGCAAACGGCGCCATTGTTAGAAAAAAAAAAAAAAAAAAAAAAAAATGGAAAGCGCTGCATATGAACGCCAACTGTCAACTGGGCGTGGCAAGCGCCTGTCGCCGATTTCAGGTGAAAGGCAACGAGCGCTATTTTTTTGTTGTTTTTTCCGTTAAAATGTCTTTCTTAAACGTCGGCTTTTAGTTTTTACTGTGCCGAAGCAGCGAGGAGCTGAACCTGGCGACAGCTGCATAGTTACAGGTCGCAGGCATGCGAATGGATTCTTAGGTTTTTATTAAATTTTAAGTATATATATGAGATTAGATATTCAAGGTGACGACGTGCTAGTGGCAGCAATTGCTGTTTAAAGTGGAGCATTGCGGGAATTTATAAATGAATATTATAAATTCAAGTGGTTTTATATGGGAATTGGAAATTTTAAATTAAATTTAAATTGTATATGGTCTAGTGATTTCTAAATTCTAAATTATCTAAATACAAGTGAAATGCTTTGATCTGAGATATTATAAAACAGTATTAGTTTCGCTTAATATATAATGTTTATTTTCTTGAAGTCATATTTACATAGAATTCTTGTTTGTTAGCATTTAGTTCAACATATTCCCAGTAATTAGCTCTAAGAAACACAAAGTAGGTGAAGTCTATATATATTTATTAGTATTAAGTATAAATATGTATGTATATAGGCGTTTAAGTATAAAAGCCTCTGTACAAAGTGAAGTATATATATACATATTATTATAAGTGTATATTCATGCATATATATAATCCGAAATACTTCACCTTATCAAAGCTCTCTGTCTTTCTGTCTCTCTTCGAACGCTGTTGCTCCATTGAATGTTTCAATAAACTTAAATTAATGTAAATTAAACGGACAAGTAAACAACTAGGCCAACTAGTGGGCAGGCAGCTCATGGCATTGGCATTATATTTGACTCAATGCTGCTGCTGCAATGGCAATTACTTAAAGGCTAGAATGGCAGCGCGTCAGAGTTTTGATAAGAAATTTGATGTAATCAATCGAGTAGCAGTAGTAGGCAAGGGCAACAAGCAAAAATCAATTGAAATTAAAAGATGATTTCCACTTACACACACATCGACTGCACAACTAATCCAGCTGCTGCTCCACCGCCCACAACACACGCCACTCCACTCTGCTTCACCAACGCCCGCAAGAAAAATCACTTACATTAATGAGTTCAACTTGTTTTTGCCATGCGGAATCGGTGGCTGTTGCCGCCTTGCGTCGCTCTTCTCTTGGTGATTTATAATGTCAGCAGCCAGCGGCAGAAGTTACATTTCCATGCACAATTTACACCAATCCACAAGACAGCAACAAAAACAATCAAAGCACACATACACACACTCACACACATACGCATACACCCACAGCGCTCGCTCGCTCGCTCTCCGTCTCTATCGAGCAAGCACCGAGAGAACGTAGCTAATCAATCTCGTGGCATGTCAGACAGTCAATTTGTGTGTATGTGTCTATTATTCGTTTGTAAGAAGTTAGTCTAATTAAATAAATAAGTGCACGTGATTTATTTGCCTCCAGGCAGCGCAAAAAAAAAAAAAAAAAAAAAAAAAAAAAAATCAGCAATGATTGACTATGACATATCCTGTATATAAATTGTTGTAAATATGATATGTATGCATATAGCTCTATCATTGCTATAATTTTGTTCAGGCTTTAAATTCAAGTTAGAATTAGAATAGAGAAACATTCTCAAGTCTCTCTTAACGATATTTGTCTGTGGTTAAACATTGCATAACTTTCTGCGAACTAAATGAACTTTGTCCATCATCATCTAAATATAATAGATTGTACCTAGACTGAAAAGCATATCGAGAACTTTTGTAATATAAGATGAGGATAACTTGACGATGAGTATAATCGCTGCAGCATCCTTGATTATCTTAGGCTTTTTTACGAACTGAAAAAGGTCTAAAATCTCATAGAAGATTATGAAGATCAGTAGTAAAGTTGTTTAATAATATGTAGCTCGAAATTCCATATATGTATGTAGTTATAATAAGAAAACATTTTCTTATTTTGTTGTTTTTTTTTTGGTCATAAAATAGTATTTTTAAATTTTATGTTATTTTTTATTTTTATTTTATTTTATTTTTTATTATTATTATTATTATTATTATTATTATTATTTTTTTTTTTTTTGTAAAGAATTATTTTTAAAATATTTTGCTTAAAAATTAATTTTTAAAATATTTTTATTACTAAGAAAATCAAACAGAAATTTTCAACTCTTTCTATCTATATGAAATTTTGCTAGCTTTACAGGGCATCTGCTAGTCGTTAGAGCCTCTACTTGAGCAAATTTTATTGGTTAATTTTCCACTTAAAATGATTTTTACATACATTTAATTTATTTAAACCGCACGCAGTGCCAGCAGGGGACCAGGCAAAGCGACTGCCACAGAGAAGACTGAAGAAAAATTTAATTAATTGCAGCTGTGGCAGTAAATGCAGCAGCAGCTGCTGCTGCCGTTGCAGCAACTGCAGTTGCATCAGCTTCAATGCACATCACTTGCAGTGAATAGTAGTAGTTGGTGGAGTAAGCTGCTGCTGCTGCTGCTGCTGCTGTTGGTTCGAGTGGAGTGCAATCAGAGCGCCAAATCGGCGTGGCCTAATGATTTTCCTGTAATGTCAGTGCCAAAAGAAAACATAATGAAGCAGTAGAACGAGTTCGAGCACGGCCATGAGCAGGAGCAGGAGCCGGGCGCCGGAACACTGGGGACAACGAAATAAGGACTGCAGGACAACGACTACGAAGACTTCATTGCCAAATTGAGCGGCCGCTGCCGCCATTTGCTATTGCTGTTGCAGACTTGCTTCCGTTTCCGCCTGCAGTTGTGTTCCTCTCTCCCTCATTCTCTCTCTGTCTGTCAGTGTCTGTGTGTGTCCAGCAGAAGCTGCACAAATACCAAGGCTCCTCTCTCCCTCCCAATCTATATAATATATATAAAGCAGATATCAACGTGGCAAGCAATCAAGCAGCGCTGGCAATGATTTCCTTTGGATTCCCAATACCAATCGCAATCGCAATCGAAGTTGGTGTTGAGGCCTTTGCCTCGGGGCTCCGGGCACAACTTTGCCTCGAAAATCCATCAAATCCTGCCCCCTGACTTTTGAGGCCATAAACTTTTGATTGATACTGAATTTAATCAACCCAAGCTCCTTCAGCTTTCTTACAATCTCTCACTCTGTTTTTCTCTCTCTCTTTCTCTGTCTCATTCTTTGAATAATATTTTCTTTTTCCATTCTTTGAGTCGCTTCTTATATTTTTAATTTACGCCTCGCAGTGCGATTCTGCATGGTTTATCACAGAGATTGGCAAACGGTTCTGCTTCGCTGCACTTCAATTAGTTGGTTATAGTCAACAACACAAAAATCTCGAACAACAACGGCGACGGGCAAAGTCAGTTGGATCTCTAGCGGAACAACATGAAGTTTATGTTCGCGTGTATATATATTTATATCCATATATATTGTCTGATGACGATGTCGAATTGAGTTTTTGTTATGGCTTCGCAAATGTGACGAGGCAACCATGATGTGATGTTCATTGGGTAAATGAAATATTAACTCAAATGGGAGTGCAAGCGTTTAGGGCAGGTCAGAGATTCAAAGATATCCTGTAAATCAAGTAAAAGAGGATGGGGCTGATCTTAAAATCGATTTCTTTGTTTATGGTTTTATCACTGCTTAACAAATTTTCTGTAATAGCTTCAAGCTGAATTTATGTCTATTGAACGACTTTCAGATACCATGTAAATTGAGTTTGTACCAGCTTTTGTCCGCCTGCTATTTACTTCAAGCAACTGCTCAATCAACTTCTCAAACTAGGAAAGCGAAAACAAAGCTAACTGAAATATACCCTGTAAATACGCTCACATGCTTGACAGACAAACAGCAACAAACAGAAAGATAACTTATTTAAGAGCCCTATAAAGTAAAATAAATGCACATCAGTAGGCAAATTTATCAACAAAGCGCTTAAGCATATAAAGAAATAGCAGATACCCTGTAAATTGACTCTAAATAAAGTGCAGTCAAACTAATTCATACCGAGCTTGGCATCTCTGCATATTCAATCTCTATTCATATTCGTTACAGTTTGAGCCATAACAGCTCACTCTAGTAGGTGCTCACTGTACTTGCTAATACACAGCATTACATTTATCTATACACAAATTTGCTTTCACTTTTAGTACTTATATCCCGATTGATCAATTCCACAGGGTATGCGTATGGCCCTTATTTTTTGCATGCCATTTGACCTGAGTCTAGGTCCTGGGTCGAGAAGGTCGTCGCTTACAATTTCAATTTCGCTAAAATTGGTTGACACACATTGCACACACACACAAACACACACAATGACACACACACACACTCGCATACAGAGTCACAGTTGAACACATGCACCCATATCTCTGTATGTATAGCGATGTGTGCGTGCCTTTTACCCCAAAAATATTCATGCAAATGCACTTAAAACATTTTAAAAGCGCTTTTGCGGTTCAATTTGCATAATTCCAGCACACTATAAAAATGTACAACATTTTACCACTAATGGCGCACACATGACCATATATATACGTACATATATCTGTCTCTGTGTGTGTGTGTGTGTGCGCGCGTGTGTGTGCATACCCCTCAATTTACATACATTTAATTATCGAAATGGCAACCACGCGATTCTCTGCTGAGCCCGCTCATCCCCCTTAGTTTTTGCTGTTGTTGTCAATGCTTGAACTACATTTCTGCAAATTGACCAGACGCAGACATTTTATATAACACCTGAACGGGCGCCAGACCAGACGCTGACGATGACAACGACGGCTTCTTGTGATTATCCTTAAATTCTGATATATTTAGTATATGCTGTGTCATCAATTTCATAATCAGCTTGCATTAAGTCTCGCAGTTTGGCCTTTAAATGAATTTGGCTGAAATCTGTTAGCTTAACATGAAAATGTTAAGCTAATGGCGTTCAATTGGCACACGCTTAACAGCGAAACAACTTAACATTACACATCCACTCCGCTACCATAAAACTGTTAACTACCCCATAGAAGTTAACAGCAAAGGGGCGCTGTTAGACCTTAACAGACGCCGGCATGTTTGCAGCCCCGCCTGCAACTGGGAACAGTTTGCTGTTAAGGGACCAAATAGAATACACAAACAGGGGTTGAGTTAACATAACAGTGAGCTACGCTGTTTGCTAACATTTCAGCACGCTTGCCTTGCGCATATACTTGTATGTACATACATTATTAATTTCAAGGACACAAAAGAGCTGGTTGGCTGCTTGGCTGCCTGCCTGCCTGACCTGGCCTGGGCTGGGCTGGGCTGCTGCGACTCATCAGGAGCTTGATTCACTTTTGAAATTGGCCAAATTACTTGGGCAATTGACAAAATCAATGAAAATTGATGGTTAAAAGCCTTTTGAGACTGCCAGTCGAGTTAACGCCGTATTGAAGGCCTCAATACTTACTGATTGACACTACATTTTCCATGCATTTAAATTTGTATTGCGTGTGTATTCACTCAGGGGGTAGTTGACTTTAATGCTAACAACAGTTATTCAATTATAATGCTAATATTATTATATGTATAACCTTCGCATATCAAATTCAATTGATTGACACAACTCAATGAGCTGTTTAGACTTCGATACTTGCGAAATTTGTGTGCTTAAGGAGAGTAGAGGTGCGATAGCTAAGGGTTGAATATACAAATTAAGCACGTATAAAAGGGTTGAGGGAGTTGAAGGCGTATTTATGGGTTTCTTGGTTAAGAAGTGTGAATTTGATTGAGAATCTTGTTAAAGGAGTTTTTATAAACTAATTGAAATCTTTATATATAAAATTTAAAGTAGAAAAAATAAAAAACGTATATAAATGTTTAATTCATATTTGTTAATGAATATTAAAAGAAATTTATTATCTTTCTATTCAGTTCATTTGCGTTTAATAAGCGTACTTGACCTTGTTAAGTATTTGAGCTTCCAATTACGTTGAGCATTTTAGCTAGCCGAGGGAATCGTTTTTGATCAGCGAACATCAAAGTCAAATTGTAAGTGAATGCGTTAAAGCCAGCCCTCCAATGCGAAAGTCTAGCCATTGCAAATTCTTTTAGGCGAAATAAAAAATAAGAAGCAAGAACAAGAGAACAGTTTTTTTTTTTTTTTTTTTTTTTTTTTGCAGCCAGCTAAGGCTAAAGACAAAAGAGCAGAAAGAAAGCGCAAATGCTGCTTGACCTGCTTGCTTAGCCGAGTGCTGGGCTGTGCGGGTCAAGAGGGTCAACATGCTGAACTTGGCTCGCCTTTAGCTTTTGCCCTCTCTCTCTCTCTCTCTCTCTCTCAAAGCATAGCCTCGGCTGTGGCTAATGCCTTCAAATTGCTTTGCCTACGAAATTAATAAACAGAATTCGTACACACACACGCGCGCACATTTGAATACACACACTCGCATACATTTGACTAACCAAATAGCCATGCATTATTTATACCCGGAAATTAAAGACGCAGCAAACCCTCAAACGATAGTCCAGAGCATTTTTTGGTTACAGCCTCAGGCGAAAATAAATTGAAAATTTTCAGTTCAAAAGACCAAAAAAAAAAAAACGGC
This sequence comes from Drosophila arizonae, assembly GCF_054131065.1. Classification (NCBI taxonomy): domain Eukaryota; kingdom Metazoa; phylum Arthropoda; class Insecta; order Diptera; family Drosophilidae; genus Drosophila; species Drosophila arizonae. Next base: position 2,868,784 of record NC_142924.1, on the reverse strand, counting down.
AGCCTACAAAAATATGAACTCCAACTCCAAATGCGACTTTCAATGCATTTCTCATCTCTTCATATGCTTAGGCTTAATTTCCTGCTATATGGAAATATCGCTCGCGGCTCATACGTGACAATGATTTGATTAAGTGCTCCCAGTCCTTCAGGCGATTGCAGAAAATATATTTAATAAAAAATAAAAATAATAAATAAGTATGAAGAATATATATGAGGGAGAGAAATTTTCGATTTAAATAAACGACGATAAAATGCTTTGTGAACCGTTCTACGGGCTTAGCCTTTTGTTTGAAAGAAATTTAACTGGAGCCAAGTGGACTAAAAATTTAATAGGCATTTTAGATACTTTATATGTTATAGGTTTATAGTTAGTTATATGATGGGCAGATTGTTGAATATTTATGTATATTGATTATATCTGATTATATATGGAGAAACTCTTCCTAGTATATATTCGGCTATCCATTTATTCATTAAATACTCAAGTTCTTAACTTGCCTAGTTGATATTCATGCTTGATATGCTCTTAGTCCAGGCTTAGTATACCTTCAACTCATTGAGAATGGAGGTTCAGGTTGGAATTTTTTATTTTTTCTTTTTATTTTTATTTCTTTTAATATAACAGTCATATAAAATTATATATATACTTTAAGCATTAATTGCAAACTCTTACTTGATTAATTAAAATTGTTCTAATAAGTGTTCGCTTCATTCTCTCTTCTAGATGCAATATATTGAATGCACTTTATCAGCATCAGCACAGATTACAAATATCTAATTTGCAAAATAACAACAACAAAATGAAAATACTTAATGCTACAAGCTTAAGTCTGCCTTGTCTGGAAAGAAAATTCGTTTCATTATTCTCTTTGTATATGTTTAATGCATATTTATTTTGATATATATTTTCCTGCTGCAAAATGAAAGTTTATCGCAATTGCTGCTCCGAAAGAAAATGAAGAGGAAAAAATAAACACTGAAATGAAATAGGAAAAGAAAAACTCGAAGGGTAAATTGTAAAAGGGAAGAATCTTTATGCCATTTACTGTCAGCCACTTAAACCAATTAATTTCTGTTGTTTCTGTTCAATTTTGTTGGCTCTTACACTTGTTGTTGCTGTCAGCGGCAGCGGCAGCGGCAACAGCAGCGGCTGCGGTATTGGCCGTGGCCAAAAGAAAATGTTTCCAGCAGGAACAGAGCGCCAGCGTGCAGGTCTGCTACCTGTGTGAACTGTGCTTCATTAACTGAGCACGACGTGACTGCTGAGGGCGGGCGGGGGTGTGGCTACAGACAACTGAAGCAACTGAGCAACAAATGCTGTCACCAGTCGTCCTCGTCCACGTCCACGTCGACGTCCTTAGTCTTTCCTTCTGTCAACTCAAAGGGCTGCTCAAGCTGTTGCTGCTGCCCTGGCTGCTCCTCCTGCCCTGGCTGCTCCTCCTGCTGTTGCTGCTGTTGGCAGGCGGCTCCTCAGACGAGTTAAGTAGACTACTAAATGACGATTCCTGTGTAGCTCTTGATGAAGCTGACTTGCTCTCTCACTCCATCCTCCATCCTCACTCCAACTCGCTCTCTCTCTCTCTCTCTCTCTTTGTCTCGCATTCCATCTCATTCTTTTGCCTGCTCTGTTCGTAGTTCAGGGCAGCCAAAGCACTTAAGTATGTTTTCAAAATTAAAGCCTGTTAATGAGATTGGCTTTACTGACTCATGTTAAGTGGCTTAGAGTGGGGCTATATTGTAAGTAAGCACTTTTGCCAGCCAACTCCTGTGACTCTTATTAAAAATAATGCACACAATGGTAACAAAATTTAACGACTCATATAGCTGGAACTGATGCCAGTCAGGCGATTGCTGTTCATACTAGCTCGACCTCCATCTCTCTCACTCTCCCATTCCCCTCCTGTGTGTCTTTGTCTGTGTCTATTAGTAGTCCATTGTTAATGAATAGGAGCCTAAATGCGGGCGTCGATTTGGGTCAGGATTGCTTGATCTTTACTTGCTTTTGTTGTTGTGTCAGGTTTATATCTAAAAATAAAAAAGTTTCTTGAGGTGCAGTTAACAAAGAACTAATGATAAGAGAAAAAAAATATATAATATAATATGAATAGTATATAAATATTATTCAGAGTACTTGCAAGCCCTATAAATATCTAAATAGTGGCACAAATGAAATATCTCGTTTGATATAAATTAAAAATTAAAAATATGAGATATTACATGTTTAATTTGTGTACATTTTAAAATATAGAATTTCTTATTTAATTAAATACTACAAATTAAATATTCTACTTTACGATATTATTTTATTTAATTATTTTTTTTTTTATAGAGTAGAATGATGAATGATATAAATGGCAAAATTGACATATTTCTAAACCTTAAACTTAAACCATTTTTATTTTTATTTTATTATTATTATTTTTATTTATTTATTTTTTTTTTTTTTGTTTATTTTTCAAAGCATTTATAATTAAGTCAACAATTTTTACCTAAATTGAGGCTGCATTAAATATTAAACAATTTCAACTTGCTCTATAATAAAACTAACCAATTGATGTGGCTCTTTATTGTATTTTAAATTGTTTGATCAAAGTCAATTTTGACACACACAGGCACGAAAAAAAAAGTAGATAAACAAAAGCAGAAAAAAATGTGTGTGAAAAAACAAATTAAATTGCATTTGAAATTGGAAAGTTTATATATTCCAATTGCGTTTGACATGACGCACACACACATGCGCACCCACATGGCGGCCTACCTGGACCAAAAAAAAAAAAAAAAAAAACATGTAAGAATGTTGTAACTGAGCATAACTGACTGTGGAATACTTGTTCAAGCATACTTAGGAGAACTTACATAGAGAGCTTTGATCACTTTTAACTGGTGATTGTCTAGACGATTATTTATATTCATTTAATCAATCTACTTAGTCTCTAGCTTTAATATTGCTATATTAAACAAGTCTCTGTTTGCAATGGCAATAAAATATTTTGCCAGACAAAACAAATATACTCCACATTTAGAGTTTTAGGTGGATTCTTGGCCGGCGCCCCCTTAACAAAATAAATGATGTTCGCTCACGTGTTTCGAATGTGACAGATTTGAGCCCTTTGTCACGATGATGGTTGATGATGAGTTAACAAACAGCAAACGCTGCAGCTATGCATAGAAAATAGAAGTTTGCTGGGGCCATTGCGAGGGGCGGGGCAATGGCGAATGGTTTTGTTTATTTATAAAGGTAAATATATACGAAATTGTTGGAAATTTGTCAACATCAGTTTTGCCCGAACAGTTAAGACGACGGAGTTAAGGCGACGCTGATGGTTTTTGCCATTTCCTCTTTCTTTTCCCTTTTTATTCCACCTTTTTTTTAGTTGATAAATGAAGATGAAATACTTGACCGCAAAACCCACTTCGAATTACAAGACAAAAAAAAAAAAAAAAAATGCCAAAAATATTTCAAATCTATCTATATGTATGAAATTGTGTGTAGTTGTTGACAGATTGACTTGATAATTGATTGACTGATTGAAGCGATATGGTGGAGGTACATTTATGATTAAATATTGTATTGCTATGTGAAATGCAAAACCTTCTTCGCATGCCAAGTCAGTGGCAATTAAAATATACAAAAGTTTGTATGCTGATTGATTGATCGAGTGATGAGAAGAGTTTTACTGAAAAGTTTTATTTTGTTTTCTAGCTAAATACTTTATTATTTAAAAAATATTTATTTAAATATTTTAAACACTAAAACAAATCTGACTTTGTGAAATGTATGAAAAAAAAAAATAAATTTGTTAAATTATTTAAACTGATTGTTGACTTATTGTAATATAGATGATTGCTTGACTGATTGAGAAACTAGACAGAAAAGCATTATTCCATATTTAAACATTTTTTTTATAAAATGTTTATAAGTTTTATATATGTAAATATTTTTTACATATGTATTAAGCTTTGCTTTAACATGTCTGGATTTTTTTTTTAATAATTACAAAACATTTATAAAATTTAAATTAAATAATTTTTTGTTAGTGAAGTCTTCTTAAACTTTTTAAACTTACTTTAACCCTTTGTTTATGTGTCGCAATTTTACGCCAAGGCTGCGCTAAGCTGAGCCCACATCATCATCATCATCATTGTTATTAGTTACACACACATACATATACATTCGTTTGTTCGCTCGCTCGCTCAGCCTGCTGCGACGTGTTGTTAGCTTGAAAATTGTTCGAAGTTCTCAGCTCTCGTGCTCCGTTCGACATTCGTGTCACGCAGCAAAGTTGTTACTCAAAAATTTCCCGTTGCGCCTATGGAACGTGCCGCAATAGTAGTTGTGGGCGCGGCACTTACGAGTGTTGCCAACCCGCTGGCGTTGCCATATAGTTTTTGCTGTGGCAAATTATTGTCGTCGACGTTTGGCTTGGAATCTCAGAAGTTGGCAAAAAGAAAAAGTAAAATAAGAGAAGAGAAGAAAGTCTCAGTTGATTCACTTGTGTATGTGTGAATGGGTGTGTGGGTGTGTGTGTGTGTAGCATTGACCAGAGTTACGAGTTTATTATGCAATAACAGCTGACAGCACCTATTCAAAGGAGGCAGCTCGTAAAAATCAACACGCATGACAGCTTCTATTCTGAGTATTTCACTTTTTAGCCGCAAACAAGTCGAGTTAGAGAGAGCATGCATATTTCACATATACATATGTATATTTATATGTATGTGGATAGACATATAATTCTTAAAAAATGCTCTGCATTCCTTTACAATTGTCTGGCAAAATATTTGCGTCTGATTGCTAGCCATAATATGAATATTCAGCATTAAATTAAATTTTAAACTTATTTTGTAAAATATTTTTGGACAGAGCATTTCAAAACATCTTAGCAACAGTATAAATATATAAATATAATTAAAATTTTAATTTTTTTATTTTTTACAGAATCTCAATTTGTCGAGAGGAAGAACCTTCATTTATCAGGTAAGTCTCTTTTGAATTAGAATACTCCAAGTATTGGGTACAACTCCTTGTAACGTAGAATCTAGACTATATCCCATAATTTAAATCTATCCATCACATATCTATATAAAAAACTACAAACTTTGCTCTATTAAAAATCTCTTTAATTGCTCTTTAAAAAAGCCATTGGCAAACTGATTGCTTTTCATATTTTGTTTTTCCAAAATCAGCCATTCAACTGACCAACTATCAAAGCGGCGCCACAGCCAAAAAAAAAAAAAAAAAAAACGGCTAAAACAGCACAAAAGCTGGCAACAATTAGTTTTTGGTTTAGATTTAAAATTTAAAGCGAATTCCGAATGTTGATTTTATGAACAATTTTCGAGTTGGCAACTGCAGTGCAGGCTTTGTTATGCAAATAATTGTCAACACCTTTTGAGGGTTTTGCAAATTTCATTTCGCTATGTTGGCCAACGGGGCGTGACGCGGGGCGTGGTCATTGTGTGTGTGTGCGCCCTTGCCACTCTACCTCTCACTCTCTGTGTGTGTGTGTGTGTGGGTGTGAAAGTGTATTTTGTGCCAGGCACAAATGTTGCCAATTATTTACACACACACACAGACTCTAGCACACACACACCCACACCAACACACATAGAAAATGCAGCTTGGCGTTTACACAATGTCGCTGGCAACGAACCGCGCGGCATATCACAAAATCGCCAGCACCACCAACAACACCCGCAGTAGCAGCAGCAGCAGCAACACCGTGAACCGCAAACGTGCCCAAAAAGGCGTGGCACGTACCAAATGCGAACGGACGCGCTTCATGCCCCATTGAAAAGAGAAAGAATTGGGTGTGCGAGGGTGTTGTGGACGGGGGGAGGAGGGACGCTCTGTGTGAGGTGTGCAACGGCTTACCGGCCATATTTGCGGCTAATTGGCTTTAAGTAGTGCTGATTACATTGCCCACGGTTCCGATGATGTTTCGCGTTTGCTGCTAGCCATTGTTACTGCTGTTGTTGTCGTTGTTGTTGCTGTTGCCTGTCGCTTGTTATAAAGTGTACCCACTGAAAATGTCCAAGAGAAATTGAGGGTATATTAAGGCTGTGCAAATATTTATATTCATAAGTGGCGTAGTCAGGCCGAATAAGATTGGAGTCTATATATTTAAATTGGGCGCGGGCCAGAGCAGGAAGCGAATGCTGACTCAGTGTTTGCTGCTTGGCGATAAAGGTATTAAAAGTTCATAATGATAAGCGGGGAAGAAGCAATCAGGCGGCTTTTTTAAATGTTTCTCAAAGAGTCTTTACGAATTAAGACATAAATTTGTACTATCGGAAAGTCATGTATGTCAATGTAGGAAAAGTTGACTTTATTTTGAATATTGTTTATTATAAAGATAATCTTTTTTAGCTTTAGTCAGAGCTTCAGCTCGTTTGAGGTAAAGTTTACTCCACATTTTGTATAAAAAGTTTAGTTAAATAATAGAAACTTGTTTTACTATTGCTTTCTATATCTATGTATATACTCTTTACTAGAATCAGAGGCTATATGTAGCCATTTGCTCTTTCGCGTCGTTGATCTCTATCATCAGCTAGAGAAAGACAGAGAAGAATGTAGTGGATCTTTCTGTTTATAAATATATATGTGTGTCTATGATTAAATATTTAAATTGAAGAAGAAGATGAAGAGCACTCCACTAGACGTCCGATCGGAAGGAGTTCAGCTGACCGACTGAAGTGGCGCTGCAACAGGTTCGTCTTTATATGGGTGCGACTCTCTCAACTGAAAGACGAGCTCGTTGAGTCTTAGTTTGTGTATGCAAGCATTGAGTGGAAAATTTGAGTATGCTTGTGGTTTACAACATTTATTCATATACTACGACTTCCTTCTCTCTCTCTCTCTCTCTCTCACTCTCACTCTCTCTTTATTTCTTTCTCTCTCTGTTAATCGCAGTTATTCACTCTTATCGCATGTTAAATTCAATTCTCCATTACTTCCTTCTCTCTGTCTCTCTCTCTCTTTCTCTCATTGCATAGCCTCACAATTTATAGAAATTTCCCTCTCATTCAAATATCACCCAACTGTTCTATATAGGGCATCTACAAGTCCTGCACTCTGTCAGGCTCTGGCTATTGCCCTTATCGATGTCGATGGCCGTTCAAGTGGGCGCAGCGCGCGTTTTCAATTACTAAATACTAATTAGCCGGCAATGCAAGTCGCGTCGGCAATACATTTTTGTTAAGTTATTAAAACCGCAGCGCGAAACGCGTCTCTCTCTTTCTCTCTCTCTCTCTCTCTGTGGTTGTGGGTGTTTGTGTGTGTGGGTGTGTCCTTTTGCTGTGCATAAATTAAGGCCATTAATTTGTGCTTAACACTGGTTTATCTGTCATCGTCTGCTTTAACTATAACGCGCATGCATACGCATGGCGAAAGTTGGGCTCAGCCCTAGCTGGACGAATAATACTTGACTGCCTTTGCCCTTTGCACACTCACTCGCTCGCTCTCTCTCTCTCTCTCTCTCTCTCCCTCTCTTTTCTTCGTTGCTTGGGCTGCATCAACCTGTGCCACACTGACCACAACAACAACGATGTTAACGCCATTTGCTCTGCATTTAAATGTTGCACATTAATTAAAATGTATACACAAAAGCTTTTAGCTTAAGTAAGCGTCCAGCCACAGCCCCAGACATCGGCTATATACTCAGCTCTCTCTCTATCTCGCTCTATATATTAATATATATATTTAAACTTATATATATGTTTTATATCTGTTGTGCACAATAGGCGAGAGGCATGCATAGGTTGCAAATTATGAGCCTGAGTTATATGATGGACAGATTGTTGAATATTTATGTATATTGATTATATCTGATTATATATGGAGAAACTCTTCCTAGTATATATTCGGCTATCCATTTATTCATTAAATACTCAAGTTCTTAACTTGCCTAGTTGATATTCATACTTAATATGCTCTTAGTCCAGGCTTAGTATACCTTCAACTCATTGAGAATGGAGGTTCAGTTTGGAATTTTTTATTTTTTCTTTTTATACCCTGAACCCATTGAAAATGGGAAATCAGGGTATAATGGTTTTGTGAAAAGTATGTAACAGGCAGAAGGAATCATCGCAGACCCCATAAAGTATATATATTCTTGATCAGGACGACGAGCTGAGTCGATATAGCCCTGTCCGTCTGTCCGTCCGTCCGTCCGTCCGTCCGTCCGTCCGTATGAGCAAAAGGATCTCAGAAGATATAAGAGCTAGAGAGCTGAAATTTGGCAAGCATACTCGTGTATACCATAGGCAGTACAAGTTTGCTTTATTTTTTCGATAACTCATCCGATAACTTTTTTATCGAGAATAATCGAAAAATCGACAATGTTTTTTCAGCTTATTTTGAACACTTTTAGACCTGGAGACTTCAAATTTGCGTTGTATATAAAGTTAATGGATACAAAGATTTTATAATTTACAGATTTTGGATACCACGCCCCCTTCGCCCCCAATTTGTAAAAAACGCATTTCAAGTACTAGAGACTTGTGCTTTGAAATGTACACACATTTAAGCCATATGATTACGCTCTAAAAGTTTCATTAAGATCGTATGTCTACAAAAGAAATTATTCAACAAATAAATTCTCGTTATATTGCCCACACTGCAGTGCAGCCCAAGCGCAGCCGCTGCTAGCTGCGCAGTTTGCAAAGCGCGTGCTTATACGTGCATGTGTATGTATGTGTGCATAAAAGAAGTCCAGAATGATTAGAATATCAGTTTGGAGGGTTCAGGGTATCTCCTAGTCGAGCAGTCTCGACTGGAGCCTTCTTACTTGTTATTTTTATTTCTTTTAATATAACAGTCATATAAAATTATATACTAAACTTTAAGCATTAATTGCAAACTCTTACTTGATTATCAAAATTGTTCTAATAAGTGTTCGCTTCATTCTCTCTTCTAGATGCAACATATTGAATGCACTTTATCAGCATCAGCACAGATTACAAATATCTAATTAATTTGCAAAACAACAACAACAAAATGAAAATACTTAATGCTACAAGCTTAAGTCTGCCTTGTCTGGAAAGAAAATTCGTTTCATTATTCTCTTTGTATATGTTTAATGCATATTTATTTTGATATATATTTTCCTGCTGCAAAATGAAAGTTTATCGCAATTGCTGCTCCGAAAGAAAATGGGGAGGAAAAAATAAACACTGAAATGAAATAGGAAAAGAAAAACTCGAAGGGTAAATTGTAAAAGGGAAGAATCTTTATGCCATTTACTGTCAGCCACTTAAACCAATTAATTTCTGTTGTTTCTGTTCAATTTTGTTGGCTCTTACACTTGTTGTTGCTGTCAGCGGCAGCGGTAGCGGCAACAGCAGCGGCTGCGGTATTGGCCATGGCCAAAAGAAAATGTTTCCAGCAGGAACAGAGCGCCAGCGTGCAGGTCTGCTACCTGTGTGAACTTTGCTTCATTAACTGAGCACGACGTGACTGCTGAGGGCGGGCGTGGGTGTGGCTACAGACAACTGAAGCAACTGAGCAACAAATGCTGTCACCAGTCGTCCTCGTCCACGTCCACGTCGACGTCCTTAGTCTTTCCTTCTGTCAACTCAAAGGGCTGCTCAAGCTGTTGCTGCTGCCCTGGCTGCTCCTCCTGCTGTTGCTGCTGTTGGCAGGCGGCTCCTCAGACGAGTTAAGTAGACTACTAAATGACGATTCCTGTGTAGCTCTTGATGAAGCTGACTTGCTCTGTCACTCCATCCTCCATCCTCACTCCAACTCGCTCTCTCTCACTCTCTCTCTCTCTTTGTCTCGCATTCCATCTCATTCTTTTGCCTGCTCTGTTCGTAGTTCAGGGCAGCCAAAGCACTTAAGTATGTTTTCAAAATTAAAGCCTGTTAATGAGATTGGCTTTACTGACTCATGTTAAGTGGCTTAGAGTGGGGCTATATTGTAAGTAAGCACTTTTGCCAGCCAACTCCTGTGACTCTTATTAAAAATAATGCACACAATGGTAACAAAATTTAACGACTCATATAGCTGGAACTGATGCCAGTCAGGCGATTGCTGTTCATACTAGCTCGACCTCCATCCCTCTCACTCTCCCATTCCCCTCCTGTGTGTCTTTGTCTGTGTCTATTAGCAGTCCATTGTTAATGAATAGGAGCCTAAATGCGGGCGTCGATTTGGGTCAGGATTGCTTGATCTTTACTTGCTTTTGTTGTTGTGTCAGTTTTATATCTAAAAATTAAAAAAGTTTCTTAAGGTGCAGTTAACAAAAAACTATTGATAAGAGAAAATAAAATATAATATAATACGAATAGTAAATAAATATTATTTAGAGTACTTGCAAGCCCTATAAATATCTAAATAGTGGCACAAATGAAATATCTCGTTTGATATAAATTAAAAATTAAAAATATGCGATATTACATGTTTGATTTGTGTAAATTTTTAAATCAAGAATTTCTTGTTTAATTAAATACTAAAAATAAAATATTCTATTTTATGATATTATTTTATTTATTTATGTTTTTACTTTATTTTTTTATAGAGTAGAATGATGAATGAGATAAATGGCAAAATTGACATATTTCTAAACCTTAAACTTAAACCATTTTTATTTTTATTTTATTTTATTTTATTTTATTTTTTTTTTTTTTTGTTTATTTTTCAAAGCATTTATAATTAAGTCAACAATTTTTACCTAAATTGAGGCTGCATTAAATATTAAACAATTTCAACTTGCTCTATAATAAAACTAACCAATTGATGTGGCTCTTTATTGTATTTTAAATTGTTTGATCAAAGTCAATTTTGACACACACAGGCACGAAAAAAAAAGTAGATAAACAAAAGCAGAAAAAAATGTGTGTGAAAAAACAAATTAAATTGCATTTGAAATTGGAAAGTTTATATATTCCAATTGCGTTTGACATGACGCACACACACATGCGCACCCACATGGCGGCCTACCTGGACCAAAAAAAAAAAAAAAAAAACATGTAAGAATGTTGTAACTGAGCATAACTGACTGTGGAATACTTGTTCAAGCATACTTAGGAGAACTTACATAGAGAGCTTTGATCACTTTTAACTGGTGATTGTCTAGACGATTATTTATATTCATTTAATCAATCTACTTAGTCTCTAGCTTTAATATTGCTATATTAAACAAGTCTCTGTTTGCAATGGCAATAAAATATTTTGCCAGACAAAACAAATATACTCCACATTTAGAGTTTTAGGTGGATTCTTGGCCGGCGCCCCCTTAACAAAATAAATGATGTTCGCTCACGTGTTTCGAATGTGACAGATTTGAGCCCTTTGTCACGATGATGGTTGATGATGAGTTAACAAACAGCAAACGCTGCAGCTATGCATAGAAAATAGAAGTTTGCTGGGGCCATTGCGAGGGGCGGGGCAATGGCGAATGGTTTTGTTTATTTATAAAGGTAAATATATACGAAATTGTTGGAAATTTGTCAACATCAGTTTTGCCCGAACAGTTAAGACGACGGAGTTAAGGCGACGCTGATGGTTTTTGCCATTTCCTCTTTCTTTTCCCTTTTTATTCCACCTTTTTTTTAGTTGATAAATGAAGATGAAATACTTGACCGCAAAACCCACTTCGAATTACAAGACAAAAAAAAAAAAAAAAAATGCCAAAAATATTTCAAATCTATCTATATGTATGAAATTGTGTGTAGTTGTTGACAGATTGACTTGATAATTGATTGACTGATTGAAGCGATATGGTGGAGGTACATTTATGATTAAATATTGTATTGCTATGTGAAATGCAAAACCTTCTTCGCATGCCAAGTCAGTGGCAATTAAAATATACAAAAGTTTGTATGCTGATTGATTGATCGAGTGATGAGAAGAGTTTTACTGAAAAGTTTTATTTTGTTTTCTAGCTAAATACTTTATTATTTAAAAAATATTTATTTAAATATTTTAAACACTAAAACAAATCTGACTTTGTGAAATGTATGAAAAAAAAAAATAAATTTGTTAAATTATTTAAACTGATTGTTGACTTATTGTAATATAGATGATTGCTTGACTGATTGAGAAACTAGACAGAAAAGCATTATTCCATATTTAAACATTTTTTTTATAAAATGTTTATAAGTTTTATATATGTAAATATTTTTTACATATGTATTAAGCTTTGCTTTAACATGTCTGGATTTTTTTTTTAATAATTACAAAACATTTATAAAATTTAAATTAAATAATTTTTTGTTAGTGAAGTCTTCTTAAACTTTTTAAACTTACTTTAACCCTTTGTTTATGTGTCGCAATTTTACGCCAAGGCTGCGCTAAGCTGAGCCCACATCATCATCATCATCATTGTTATTAGTTACACACACATACATATACATTCGTTTGTTCGCTCGCTCGCTCAGCCTGCTGCGACGTGTTGTTAGCTTGAAAATTGTTCGAAGTTCTCAGCTCTCGTGCTCCGTTCGACATTCGTGTCACGCAGCAAAGTTGTTACTCAAAAATTTCCCGTTGCGCCTATGGAACGTGCCGCAATAGTAGTTGTGGGCGCGGCACTTACGAGTGTTGCCAACCCGCTGGCGTTGCCATATAGTTTTTGCTGTGGCAAATTATTGTCGTCGACGTTTGGCTTGGAATCTCAGAAGTTGGCAAAAAGAAAAAGTAAAATAAGAGAAGAGAAGAAAGTCTCAGTTGATTCACTTGTGTATGTGTGAATGGGTGTGTGGGTGTGTGTGTGTGTAGCATTGACCAGAGTTACGAGTTTATTATGCAATAACAGCTGACAGCACCTATTCAAAGGAGGCAGCTCGTAAAAATCAACACGCATGACAGCTTCTATTCTGAGTATTTCACTTTTTAGCCGCAAACAAGTCGAGTTAGAGAGAGCATGCATATTTCACATATACATATGTATATTTATATGTATGTGGATAGACATATAATTCTTAAAAAATGCTCTGCATTCCTTTACAATTGTCTGGCAAAATATTTGCGTCTGATTGCTAGCCATAATATGAATATTCAGCATTAAATTAAATTTTAAACTTATTTTGTAAAATATTTTTGGACAGAGCATTTCAAAACATCTTAGCAACAGTATAAATATATAAATATAATTAAAATTTTAATTTTTTTATTTTTTACAGAATCTCAATTTGTCGAGAGGAAGAACCTTCATTTATCAGGTAAGTCTCTTTTGAATTAGAATACTCCAAGTATTGGGTACAACTCCTTGTAACGTAGAATCTAGACTATATCCCATAATTTAAATCTATCCATCACATATCTATATAAAAAACTACAAACTTTGCTCTATTAAAAATCTCTTTAATTGCTCTTTAAAAAAGCCATTGGCAAACTGATTGCTTTTCATATTTTGTTTTTCCAAAATCAGCCATTCAACTGACCAACTATCAAAGCGGCGCCACAGCCAAAAAAAAAAAAAAAAAAACGGCTAAAACAGCACAAAAGCTGGCAACAATTAGTTTTTGGTTTAGATTTAAAATTTAAAGCGAATTCCGAATGTTGATTTTATGAACAATTTTCGAGTTGGCAACTGCAGTGCAGGCTTTGTTATGCAAATAATTGTCAACACCTTTTGAGGGTTTTGCAAATTTCATTTCGCTATGTTGGCCAACGGGGCGTGACGCGGGGCGTGGTCATTGTGTGTGTGTGCGCCCTTGCCACTCTACCTCTCACTCTCTGTGTGTGTGTGTGTGTGGGTGTGAAAGTGTATTTTGTGCCAGGCACAAATGTTGCCAATTATTTACACACACACACAGACTCTAGCACACACACACCCACACCAACACACATAGAAAATGCAGCTTGGCGTTTACACAATGTCGCTGGCAACGAACCGCGCGGCATATCACAAAATCGCCAGCACCACCAACAACACCCGCAGTAGCAGCAGCAGCAGCAACACCGTGAACCGCAAACGTGCCCAAAAAGGCGTGGCACGTACCAAATGCGAACGGACGCGCTTCATGCCCCATTGAAAAGAGAAAGAATTGGGTGTGCGAGGGTGTTGTGGACGGGGGGAGGAGGGACGCTCTGTGTGAGGTGTGCAACGGCTTACCGGCCATATTTGCGGCTAATTGGCTTTAAGTAGTGCTGATTACATTGCCCACGGTTCCGATGATGTTTCGCGTTTGCTGCTAGCCATTGTTACTGCTGTTGTTGTCGTTGTTGTTGCTGTTGCCTGTCGCTTGTTATAAAGTGTACCCACTGAAAATGTCCAAGAGAAATTGAGGGTATATTAAGGCTGTGCAAATATTTATATTCATAAGTGGCGTAGTCAGGCCGAATAAGATTGGAGTCTATATATTTAAATTGGGCGCGGGCCAGAGCAGGAAGCGAATGCTGACTCAGTGTTTGCTGCTTGGCGATAAAGGTATTAAAAGTTCATAATGATAAGCGGGGAAGAAGCAATCAGGCGGCTTTTTTAAATGTTTCTCAAAGAGTCTTTACGAATTAAGACATAAATTTGTACTATCGGAAAGTCATGTATGTCAATGTAGGAAAAGTTGACTTTATTTTGAATATTGTTTATTATAAAGATAATCTTTTTTAGCTTTAGTCAGAGCTTCAGCTCGTTTGAGGTAAAGTTTACTCCACATTTTGTATAAAAAGTTTAGTTAAATAATAGAAACTTGTTTTACTATTGCTTTCTATATCTATGTATATACTCTTTACTAGAATCAGAGGCTATATGTAGCCATTTGCTCTTTCGCGTCGTTGATCTCTATCATCAGCTAGAGAAAGACAGAGAAGAATGTAGTGGATCTTTCTGTTTATAAATATATATGTGTGTCTATGATTAAATATTTAAATTGAAGAAGAAGATGAAGAGCACTCCACTAGACGTCCGATCGGAAGGAGTTCAGCTGACCGACTGAAGTGGCGCTGCAACAGGTTCGTCTTTATATGGGTGCGACTCTCTCAACTGAAAGACGAGCTCGTTGAGTCTTAGTTTGTGTATGCAAGCATTGAGTGGAAAATTTGAGTATGCTTGTGGTTTACAACATTTATTCATATACTACGACTTCCTTCTCTCTCTCTCTCTCTCTCACTCTCACTCTCTCTTTATTTCTTTCTCTCTCTGTTAATCGCAGTTATTCACTCTTATCGCATGTTAAATTCAATTCTCCATTACTTCCTTCTCTCTGTCTCTCTCTCTCTTTCTCTCATTGCATAGCCTCACAATTTATAGAAATTTCCCTCTCATTCAAATATCACCCAACTGTTCTATATAGGGCATCTACAAGTCCTGCACTCTGTCAGGCTCTGGCTATTGCCCTTATCGATGTCGATGGCCGTTCAAGTGGGCGCAGCGCGCGTTTTCAATTACTAAATACTAATTAGCCGGCAATGCAAGTCGCGTCGGCAATACATTTTTGTTAAGTTATTAAAACCGCAGCGCGAAACGCGTCTCTCTCTTTCTCTCTCTCTCTCTCTCTGTGGTTGTGGGTGTTTGTGTGTGTGGGTGTGTCCTTTTGCTGTGCATAAATTAAGGCCATTAATTTGTGCTTAACACTGGTTTATCTGTCATCGTCTGCTTTAACTATAACGCGCATGCATACGCATGGCGAAAGTTGGGCTCAGCCCTAGCTGGACGAATAATACTTGACTGCCTTTGCCCTTTGCACACTCACTCGCTCGCTCTCTCTCTCTCTCTCTCTCTCTCTCCCTCTCTTTTCTTCGTTGCTTGGGCTGCATCAACCTGTGCCACACTGACCACAACAACAACGATGTTAACGCCATTTGCTCTGCATTTAAATGTTGCACATTAATTAAAATGTATACACAAAAGCTTTTAGCTTAAGTAAGCGTCCAGCCACAGCCCCAGACATCGGCTATATACTCAGCTCTCTCTCTATCTCGCTCTATATATTAATATATATATTTAAACTTATATATATGTTTTATATCTGTTGTGCACAATAGGCGAGAGGCATGCATAGGTTGCAAATTATGAGCCTGGCATGCGCTGTAATTAAGTTATCATAATGCAGACGCATTCTTTAAATACTCTGCCCGAATAGGTATGCGTGTTAGAGATGTGAGGATGTCTTATGAATGTCACTCTTTTCGCTTCTTCTGTTTTCTTCTTTTTTTCATATATGTGGGTGTGGGAGAAACTTTGGAATTATTTCTCATAGTGTCGCTCTTTACTTTTGGCTCTTCTGGACTGGGTTTGTCTTATGCTTAACTTTTCCTTCATCAGTCTACTATTTTCTCTCTGTATTTAAGGGGTATTAAATAGTCGAGCATCTCTTATTTATTCTTTGTTTTCACATATATTTCATTGTGTAATCTGTGGCACAAATGCAGTAATTGCTGCATTTACTTTGGGCATCTCTCTCTCTCTCTCACTCTCCCTCTCTCTGTGTAACTCAACCTCTATCTCTTTTGGTATCTCTCACTATCTTTTTCTGTTGTCTATCTCTCTCCTCTCGCTCTCTCACTCTGACATTCCTGTTGCTCACTTTGTTCAGGTATTCACCCTACTTCCACCTACGTTTGGTTAGTCAACAAGCGCTTATAAATTTGTTATGCGCCCTTTTCAAAAGTCTAGACGCAATGTGGCGAAAAACATGAATTTCGTGAAAATTTAAAAACAACACCAAGCAAATAACACCAAAACGAAGGACTCTATCTCCCTCTCTCTCTCTCTCACTCGCGACTAAGACTAAGACTTGGACTTGGACTTGACATTTGCATACTTATTAAAAAGATGAGCAGCCGGTGTTGAGTTTGGCGCTAGGAATTATGTATTTAAATAAGCCTTGCATAAATATATGTAGATAGACAGAGAGAGAGAGAGAGAGAGGGAGAGATAGAGACCCTATATAAGGGACATTCTGTTGTGCCTCATTGTGTGTGTGTGACTAGCATGTTTAATGTGCTAGTGTGTGTGTGTTGTGTGTTTGTATGTGGCTAGGCAAACAGACGAATAAACAAATAAACAAATACAGCAGCGGCAACCTTTTTCAGGTCCTTTTGATTAGATTATCTGCTACCACCTGGACGAACCGTCGAGCGCACATCAAAGCTTCAGCGCTCGTGCGGTTTACATGCGACCTACAATCCGAACCCTTTTCAACACCTCAAATTAGTGCACTTTGTAGTTTCGATTTCACTTCCTGGCACAAGCGAAAAAAAAATGAGAATGGCAAGGGAAGAGGCTAATGTCCTTAAGCCTGAATGCTTAACCTTATTCTTAGACAGTTTGATCACGTTTCTGGTCACAGCGATTGAGGATTTAGCTGAGGTACAGTGGGAGCGGGTATTATAAATTGGTCATGAAATATGTGAGGCTTCTTTTAGGCAGATTTTGATAAGGTATTTGGGAGCCGCAATAAGAATTAAGTTGATATAGGTTTTGGGTTCGCTTTATTGTTTATCTTTAGCAGGAGTTAATTGCTGAAAGTGTTGATTGTTTGACTTAAACTTTAACTAAGCTTTCAAGCTTATCAATAAGAATTAAATTTAAGAAAATATAGTTAAGATTTGCCTTTTCAAATTGAAGAAAAGTTTAATGCATATACACTTAAAATTATCTTTGATATAGCCAAGAGAATCATCTGTAAAATATGCCTAAGATGCGATAATAACTTTATCTATATAATAGTAAATACTTTCCAAAGAGTATTTCATATTCGACCTTTAACAATTGCTGTCGCTTTTTCTTTTATTTACGCAATGATTTGCTTCGTTGAATTAATAAATTACATATACGCACTGTCCATTTATAAGGTGACAGTATGCAAACTTAAACGCTTTGTAACTGCTTTAAGGATCGAATATCCTTTTCGGCTTGACCCTAAATGTTGAGTGTGCTTTAATATCGCTGACAGCGCTTAAACCGATTTGCGCAAACACTTTCGGGCAATAGGCGCCATAAACTATGCATTAGCTGCCGTGAACATGCTCAAAATACCAAAATACCAGCAAAAATACCAACAGCAGCTAAACTCCTGCGGCTCCTCCTGCTGCTCGGCGTGGCCGTCCTTCTGTCATTATATGCATTGGCAATGTCTTTACGCAGCTGGCGTTGTTGTTGTTGTTGCTATTGCTGTTGTTGTTGTTTTTGCTGTCCTGCGTGCGGTTTTTGGGCTCCTTTGTCTTTGGCTCTTTATCTGAGCACAATGACGCGGCGTATGAGTAATGAGTGTAAATCGTCTGCGCTTCAGCTGCCCCTCGCTCTACATCGCACTCTCTATCTATCTCTATCTCTGTCCCTGTCTCTCTCCCTCTCGCCAGCGTGTCTTTCCTTTTTGCAAGCATTCGCGCATTTTCATTGTTTCTCCATCAGTTGGCTGGCCTTTAGCTACATGGCAAATATTACGTATACGCAACGCGTAGCATTCAGTGGCAGACACGCCTGCCCTTTATACCACTCACACTTTATCTCTCTCTCTCTTACTCGTTCTCCCCTCTTTTTTCTATATATGTATAATAAAGTGTTTGCGACTTTTTCATTGCTCACGTACGATTTTCATGACTGACTTCTTATGCTAAGGTTTGCATTTAGCTTTAGCTTTAGGTTTCAGGTCATCCCAAAAACGTGTTTGTGTGTGTGTGTTGCCCAGCAAGTGCTTTATTTCATTAAGTTCAGCTTCGCTGCCCTGATCTGCCACTAAAAATCTTTTCGCTCAACTTTTGCGCTTAATATCCCGTTGTGTGTTTGATGCGGTTTTGTGGCTCTTTTTATAGTTTCTTTCATTTCAGCTTCAAACGTCGTCTTCAATTTGCTTATAAAAAGGATGCCGCCGTTTTAGTTAGGTTTTTTTTTTTTTTTTTTTTTTTTTTGTTTGCTTGGCTTTCCATTGTTGTTTCTCTTAGCATATTTATGTATTTATGAGGCCAGATATAGCTTAGACGTATACTATATAAATATGTTGTGTATACATTAAATAGGCACGCCCTGCATTCTAAGCGTGTTGTGATACCCTGTTGCTGTTTCTAATGGAAATGTTGGAGTGTGGGAGTGTTGGGAACAGATGTGATTGTGTGGGTAGGGGAGAAACATATAAGAATGGGGAGCTATAATGAATATATATTGCATTTATAATCTCGAATTGCTAGATTGACAGTAAGTTAAATATGATAGATATTAGGTAGATATTTTATATCGATATTATGTAGATATTTTATATAATTTTTCGAAATATATTCAACAATCACATCATAGTCATATACATACTTTAAACATCTATCTATTCATTCGACCTCACATTTCATATTGCTTCTATATTCAAATATCTAGCGTATCTGCAGCTTCTACTCCTCTGCGATTCACAAGGCCAGTTTCTTGTGTTTTTCTTTAGTGCTCACTGGGGCAGACATTCCAGCGCCGTCTGCATATAGAGCACACAAGAATTTTGCTTTTTGGGTAAGGAGCCGGCTCTAGCTACAATTTTCGAATAGCAATAATATTTTTAGCCCCAAAATATTTGCAGCAAGGCGCGCGCTCCAAGCTTCACGTCTCTCTGCCTCGTTAAGTGTCTCTATAGATATCTATATATATATATTTGTAGGTAGGCCCAGTCTGTGGCATTTTATTTTTATGCGGGCGTCATAAATTCCTATTAATTCGAAATGGAAAATTTTGTAAAATGTAAAAATTCCCCTCAGTTATATGCATGGAATTTATTTGATTAATATTTAATTTGGAAATGCTTTGCATTGATGCGGTGAACACACACCAAAGGTGCGGTCCAGGTGTGCAGCGAGTATTTTAATAACAAATAAGTCGTAACATTTTTTCACTCTCATCGAGCTAATGAAATTCTATGAATGAAATAGAGATGGCTGGCAGGCAGGACGAGGAGTGGGGTGGACCAAGAATCCGGCCGGGCAAACAACACACAAATATAACAAGAGGGCCCACTCAAAGTTAGCTTTTGGGCTGTTGTTGTCCGTCCGTGTGTTTCCGGGCTGCCAAAAACGATTAAGATTGCTATAAATTCTAATTACCAGAGAATTACGAGTTGGAAAATTACATTTTATTATATGATAAAAGTTAAGCTTCAACTGGACGACGATAATGTATACTGAAATAGATTTACATGCGTATTCCCAAGCGCAAAAGAGCGAACCACAAACTCCACTTAATCATGTGTCCGCCGTCGACGACGACTGCCAGTGAACCAACCCAACCCCCCAACCACCCAACCACACAGCCACCCGCTTTTCAACTGTATTTAAGTGTCAGAAGTGCAATTTATTTTTATGTTGTGTTGCGTTGCCTTGCCAAAAACAAAAAAAGTTGAAGAAGAAGCAGCAGCAGCAATAGAATATATAAAAATCCAGCAGAGCCAGAGCCAGAGCCACAACAACAATACAAGGCATAAGCAAAGGTTAGTTGTGGGTGGTGGTGCTGCTGCTTTGGCTGTTAGTTTGTGGTGCTTCGGTCAGCAGCTGTGGCAATAAAAATCCAACTGAATCTCGAGTCGCTCTCTCTTTCTCTATCTCTGTCTCGCTGCGCACTGCATGAAATGTGTTGATATATGTGAGAGATGAGCCAGACGGGCTCGACTACGTAGAAGAAAATAATACAAAAATAACAAAAACAAAAGCAAAACTTAACAATTTCGTTTTGGGGTAGACACATTCTAATTGTACATGATTATCTAGCAATTTACCAGTAATTGCGTGCTACTGCAAATCAGTTTCAACTATGTTTATGACTCTTACGATTGCTCCCAGCTGCAATAAGTTGAACTTGAATTGGTTTAGTTTGCAGTGGCGTTTGCCGAAAAAACTCTTATGATTGCTTCATGCAAGTTATTTGAATGGTTTAGATATATGTTTAATATATTGATTTGAGTTGATAGCATTAAAGCTGACTTACAAGACTAATTGCTAATGCTATTGATCAGCCAAAGCTTATGAAGCATACAACATGTTTGATGGGAACAGTTGTATAGACTCATTATATATGCTAGACAAGTCTAACTTCGTATTTGCTCGGGTGCCTTACTCTCCGGTTGGATTAACTAACAATAGTCACAGCATAACGCCGAGCGCTCGCCTGAGTTGCTTCTATATATCTATACGATATAGATGAGAGAGTAAACTCTTTAATACGCAAAATAAATGTATGGCAAACGTCATATTTGCTCAGTTCCCAGAACTGCTCACAAGTATTACTATAGTTATATGCTTGCTTCTGTGTGGGCTCTGCTTTATGATCTAATCAATGTACCCTGCGTTATACTCTACACTCTCAACTCTCAGCTCTGCACTCTACACTCTACACTCTACACTCTACACTCTACACTCTACACTCTACACTCTACACTCTACACTCTACACTCTACACTCTACACTCTACACTCTACACTCTGCACTCTGCACTCTACACTCTGCACTCTGCACTCTACACTCTCAACCCTCAGGACTAAACTCTACACTCTCAGCTCTACACTCTCAGCTCTACACTCTACACTCTACACTCTACACTCTACACTCTACACTCTACACTCTACACTCTGCACTCTGCACTCTACACTCTCAACCCTCAGGACTAAACTCTACACTCTCAGCTCTACACTCTACACTCTACACTCTACACTCTACACTCTACACTCTACACTCTACACTCTACACTCTACACTCTACACTCTACACTCTACACTCTACACTCTACACTCTACACTCTACACTCTACACTCTACACTCTACACTCTACACTCTACACTCTACACTCTACACTCTACACTCTACACTCTACACTCTACACTCTACACTCTGCACTCTGCACTCTACACTCTATTCTCTACTCTCTACATTCTACACTCAACACTCTATATACTCTGTCGTTTACTCTACTCTACACTATATAATCTCTACTCTACATTTTATACTCTCTCTATATACTCTATGCTCAACCTTTCCTCAATGCTTCCATATACTGCCGGCAGCATAGAGTCAAAGTCACTGATCAATCAAGTGTTAGCCACATGCTGACAGCCAATCAATTAACTTCAATCCACACAACATGTTCAGTCGGTGGCCAAAACATGTGTCACCCTGTGCGCGGCAGCGTGTATGCAACATAAGCGCAACAAAGTCGCATTTAAGCCACAACAACAGCAACAACAAGCAACATGCAAAATTAATCGATGCACCGGCAAAGTCAAATCGATATGAACTAAGCTTAAAATAACAATTCACATTTATTATAAATCCACACACACACACCCAAACATACAAACACACATACAAACACACAGCAGAACTTAACTAATTGCAATATAATTTATTTATTTAGTAATTAAGTTGCATGTTGCAAAAGTTGTGCAGCAGCAGCATTTGCAAATGCCAAAAAACTAACTGCAACAATTTTCAAGTCACGTTTCGAGCAACTAATTTGTAAATTTTGCTCGGGCTACGTACGAGCGTCAGTTAGGGGCAGGTGGGGCAACGATTACCTGTGGCTGATAATCCTACGTGTGTGTGTCTGTGTGTGTGTGTGTGTATGTGTATGCAATATGTCAAAGTTGAAGGCAAGAGACGGCAGTAGCTGGCTGACATGTGGCACGTGCGCGGTTTTGATGCCACATTCATACGTACAGTAGTCATTGCCAGCAGCGACAGCTAAGACCCATCAAAACGCGACAGCCAGCCAGCGAGCGAGCGAGCGAGCGGTACAGGTGCAAGTTTGATGATAGTTTTGTCAACTTAAGTTGCCCCATAATGAAGTTGCCCCAAGTAGCTGCTGTGTGGCACGTGCCACATAGCCTAACCTAGTGAATATATTCCTTGATCCGCCCTCTCTTACTCCCCCCATTCCATTATATCTCTCTAAGTGGCGCACATTTCCAATTGAATGTTGCATGTCACACACACGCTGCATATTTCATCAAAATGCAATTGTTTCAATTTAGGTTTCGCCACACTCGATGCCACTTGCAACAGCGAGAAGCAGCAGCAGCAGCAGCAGCAGCATTGGCCGCATCATCCATTGTTGACCCTTTTTGTGTCTTGAACTTTGCGCGCTTGGCCAGCCAACCCAAGTGGGCATATATCTTTTGCACTCACTGTGTGTGTGTGTGCGTGTGTGTCCTCTGTGTCTGTGGCGCCACTTCTAACGAAATAACTATGCGACGTTTATTATTTTCGGCATTTTCTTTTACTGTGTTTTTTTTTTTTTTTTTTTAATAATTCTTTTGTGCGCTTTTCATTTGGCGCATTTTATTTGCACAGCTCGTCGAGTGCTGCATATGTTTGCATAAAATTCCATAGAGTGTGCAGTATTTTTGACAGTATTTCTTGTTATTTATTTATGGGCTGAACGTGAATGCATTGAAAATTTAATTCAATGAAAAATGCTCGGCAAAAATTCATTCACTATGTTTAAGGCGTATTATTTACGCTCATTAGAAGCTAAATGGTTATTTTTTAAATTTATATGATAGTATTTTTATAGGCTTTTTAATATATACATATATTTTCATATATATGTTTGTTCGGTGCTTTTTAAGTTTGCAAATCTGAACCTTCTCATTCCAACATTTTCATTATTTTAAAAGCATATCGTTTACGCTCATTATTTCTTAAATAGTTTTTTGTCTGGTATTTTGTGTATTATGTAAATAATAACCACCTTGATGATGTCTCCAGCATATCTAATTTTTTTTTTCATACTAAAAATTAATTAAACAACTTATATACTTTTTTTTTGGTTTTCTTTTTTTTACATTTTTGGAATACACGCGCAGTCAACTGCCTTATATACATTAATATATATAGAGATAAAGGTAGAGATACAGTGAAATAAGTGATGGGGGAGGGGGCTTGACAGCGGAACCATTTTGGGGTGGCTAGTTGATGTGGGGAGTTCGCGACAACAGACTGTCAAAGCAAAACTTAATAACATACGTGGGGCTCAGAGTATGTAAGCGGCTTTCACCAGCGATCCCTGTTTGCTCATCGAGTCCTTGTGCATCTGGTATTGGAGATTGTGCGGCGGCAGGCCGAGCAGTTTACGCAGCTTGTAGCCAATCTCCATGACGGCTGTCTCGTTGTGCCCGTTGGCGGTCCAAATTGCTGCAGCAGCAAAGTAAAAAGGGTTTATGGGAGGTGGGAGTGGGTGGGAGGAGTGGTTGAAAAACCTGATGGCTGGCAAAGCTCTGGGCCCAACATTCTGTCTACTTACAGATTTTGTTGCTCTTGCTGCGCAAGTTGATGACAGCGCCACAGATTTCCTCGGTATGCTGAACAGCCTCACCAATCAGTATTAACAGCTGCAACAAGCTTCATCGATTAGAGCCGGTCAGAGCTGGTCAGCTGACAGACAAGCTGCCAATGGGCAACTTACCACGTCCAGCCATAGCTTGTCCAGCTCCAATTTGCTGCAGCGCCCGATGCTGATGACCCAACGACCGCCATCGTTGTTCGTCTCATCCTCCCACATGGGTCTGTGTCAGAGCCAAAATTGAAAACTATTGTCAAATCTATCACATTATGGACTTATGGTAGTTGGTATGAAATAAGCGTGTATGATATAAGGATCTTCTCTAGAAGTACTTCACACACATATAAATGACCTACCATTGACGCACTTAGCTCTTCATAGTTAATTGAAAGCAGATTTACGCCCGATTGAGTTGTCTCTTAATGCATGTACTTACGGTTCAAGCATGAGCTCTTGAATATGTTTAAATATAGATGTCAGATAATGTCTATGAGAGGTTGAGTCGGTAATGACCGACTGGGAAATACCCTGAGTGGGTGAGGTATCTATATTAGAGAACTGTATTTTCTAAATTTATATTGTATTAATACAATAGAATCCCAAAAATTCGAAATGGCAAGGGGATCAGTTTTTTTTCGATTTACACGGAAATTCAAATTATATATAGGAATTATCGAATTTTTTCGATTTATCGGGATATGAATTATCGAGACTCGACTGTATTAAAACATCTATTGGTTGTTTTCGATGACAAATAAGTCTGTCATGTTATCGATAGTTTAATCAAATTTCTCAAATCTAGCTCTAAAAATCTATGTGGACAGACAAAATGTCGAAATGGGTTTGATATGGTAGTTGATATTGATTATGAAGCATGTATGCGTATAAGGTTTAACACTTATAGAGCTTATAGGCACTTTAAATTCAGTTTACATAATAAACTCAATGTAGATCTCTAACCCCCGTTATCTTCTACCCACACTTACTGTATGCCCTTTTTAAACAGCGAATAATCGCTGCCAATCTTGAGCTCCGAAGGCGGCTTTATATGATTGTATAGACTCCAGAAATCTTCGACCATATCGAAGCTAGTTATCTCATTTTGCATATCCTCCCAGCTCTTGCTGCGATCATTCTCCAAATACCACAATGTCCAGGTGTGCTCAAGTGGATGCTTAAAAGGTAAATGGACCAGCTGCTGCTGCTGCTGTTGCTGCTGCTGTTGTTGCTGCTGCTGCTGCTGTGGTAGTTGTTGTTGTGTCGCCTTATTTAATTCGCCATCTGAGTAGGATTTGAGGTCCTGACTGGAACTGGATATCGCGTCGGCCTGCACCTCAGTATCGCTGTCCAGCATATTAAAACTGTTCTGTTTGGCCAGAAGCATTCTCCTGAAATCTGCTTAAACTGAATTGCGATAAACATGTGCAAACGTATTTTTGTGTATATACATACATGAACTGGTAAATATATATATAAATTGATATAAATATATATATTGCTATGTATATATATATACTGTTAAAATCTGCTACGTATTTAAAATTTTTAACGCGTCTTCTGTAATACTTTTTGCGAAATGGACGATATTTTAATTTCAGCTCGCGTCTTATTACTTTTTTAAGACACACTACATGAAAACTGCCTGCGTTCACTAATACACAACTAACACTATAATACTCTATACTGACAGCAGGCGCACAGCTCAGTTGGGTGGACCGAATGTACACTGAGAGAAACGAACTGTGAGTCTTATAGAAAATGTTATGGGCCAAAAGTTTTTTCATGTTTTTTATTTAATACAGTAACTTTCGATTGCCGCATACTTTCTCTCAGTGTACTTTTGACATATACACTCATAGAAATGGCAGTTCATAATAAGTTAGCCATTCAACATCTTTAAGCACTCATCGCTGTAATTCAACACTAAACATTTTATTCCCTTATGAGTAGCAATTTTGCCTTTGCTGCTGTCGCCACTTGTTTTGCCTTGTTGTTTTTTTTTTTTTTTTCGGTTACATTGCGATAAGATTGCTGTCGCTGTCGCGCCTTATGCCTTCCACATTCATATATAAAGCGTTAATTTTATGGCACAGAAAAATGGCGAAAACACTTTGCTAAGTTCATGTCCCCAGACGAACCAATTTATGCACTCACACATCGACCTGCTGTATCGCAGGGCATTATACCCTCGAAATTTGTAGGGGGTTAATGGATATGTTGTGTAAATGTTGGGAGATTTATTGTATGAAAAAGTTTTATTTTTTTATTCTTATATATGATATATTTGCATTATATTTGATTATTAATCTGATTTTTACACAATTTAGAATTTATTTTGTGTTTAATTTATTATTTTGTTCTAAATCTGTTATTATACTGATAATGTTATTAATATATTTGGTATATTAGAGCTACTATTAGTCTGTTATAAATTATGAATTATTATTTTAATTCTTCAAACATATTAAGTTACATCAATTATCAGCTCTAGATATGTATATATATCATGTTTAGATTTAAAAACAATCGTTCAATTCATAACATTTATACTAATTTTTTAAATATTTTTTTTTATAAATATCTCATATAAAGCTTGAGCTTTACCCACTCTTTAATATCTCTTTAATCTATATCATTTCTGTTTACCAAAATTTCCTTTTGCCTTTAAGTCGTAAGCCTAAGGCTGTTTTTTATTAGCTGCTATAAAATTGACAAAAATAAAGCCGTCCTGGCAGCAACAAAAGACCCAAGCTAATAGTGCTGCATATGTCACAGGCCATAAATATTGAGGGAGCTATAAAAGTGTAATATAATTTATCAATAATTTTGCTAAGGAGATCAATAATTGCTACAGCTGAGGCTGAAACTTTAGAGACATAGAGACATGAATCTAATAGGGAAGCGATTTATTTATGAAATATGTTTTTTTAGGAACAATAATTGATTCTTGATTGCTCTGCTTACTTGACTTGACTTGCATAAGAGAGCTGAACAGCTTTTTCTTCAAGCAATAACTTTTTTCGATTAGTATATAAAGAATAAAGTTATATATATATAGTAATATTACAGTGATATACATATATATATACGATATATTATTGGATAAACATTCCGTCAAACATCAGCAAAGTACATAAAGAAAGTAAGAGATACTACAAGAGCTGCTCACATATTAAAACTCGTTAAGCACTGTTCACTTAAGCACAATCTGTATCTACTTTTCTTTATTGTTAAATTTCACTTAATAGGTTTTCAGGGTGACCATGCGATTTCACAATTACTTGAGCCTTTTGTTCACAGTGAAGTGTCTTTCCAATCGGCGGGCTTCCTGTGATCGATCGAATTGAGTATGTCTGTTCATTAACTTGAATAAAAACAGTGAAAAAGTATGAGAACCTCAATCTCATGGGATTTTTATTCGTTTTTTTTTTTTTTTTTTTTTTTAAATACACTGCATTTACGTTAAAATTTTATTGCCTGCGTTTATATTGAGCCTGGTGGGCATTGGAATTGGAATTGGCTACGATTTAAAACTGAGTGCATCAGCATCTGTCTCTATCTCTCTGGTGGTTCACTCAGCTGTGGTTTCCGTAACACATTTAATGCCATTGTTTGGGTATTGGTGGTTCACTGGCCAGCGTTGCCAGCGATATGCAAGAGATATGCACAATGCACAGAAGGTTTACGATTCCTGCCACTCATCGACAGGATGCGGGATGCGAACGCATCATTTGGCTTGCCTCGCAGCATTTTGCTGCAGGCATAAGACAGAGAGACAGACAAACAGACAACCAGACAGGCACTTGTAGCAATGGACAGCTGGACAGAACACACACAAAAAAGAAGAAGAAAATTAAAATAAAAAGAGCAAGTGAAAGAGAACGAAACAAAAGAAATGAGTCTATCTGCGCGCAGAGTTCGCGTGATATGAAATACTTTCGCGGTTTCTTTGGCTGGGGCAAGCACGAGCGCAGCGTACAAAGCAATTTGGCATCTGAAAAGCTGATGCCATTAAGAAAATAAAGTAAATACTCGCTATGTGTGAAACAACGAACGGATCTTGTATTTAAAGGCACAATTGTAATTGCAAGCCACAGCGGGAATAATGTGAGTGAATCGAAGGATGGGGTAGATGGATGTGAGGGAGAGCAGAAGATTGATTAGATGTTGGTATGCTATGTGATGATATTGTATATATTTACATTTATGTATTGATGCTTAGCTATTGGGCTATTTCATATGGTGCTTATGCATAGAAAGGGCTTTAAGCATGTTGAAGTTCTTATGGAATAGACATACTATGGACTAAGACAATCTGAAAAGGTGTTGAAATGAACTCTTCCAAAAGGTAATCCACTGTTAGATAAAGATTAGCTGAGTTCAAACTGACAACAGAGTATGTCATAGTTAGGTGAACTCGAAACTCGACTGCAACCCAACAAACGACTTGCTGAAGGCAGAACACAATATGGTAGAACGTAGTCAAAACGCTTTCTAAGGGCAGAGTACTCTTACTTTAAGCCTTACCATACGCAGTCAAAACATAATGAAAGCCTCTATCAAAGCAGCGTATGTCTAGTCTAACGAACTCTGTTCCCTGCTTGATTTATTTTTTTATTTATTTTTTTTTTTTTAACATTTTGGCCACGCAGTTGCAAACGTCAATTGTCTGTTTGTTGCACTATCAGCGATTTACGGCTCATTTGCGTTTTAAACATGTGTAAATAAGTTAAGACGAGGCGTGTGCCCCACTCTCTCTCTCTCTCTCTCTCTTACTCCCTCACTCTATCCCTCTCTCTCTCTCTCTCTCTCACTGTATGACCCGTCAAACCACGCGCACGTCATGCTCGCTTCATGGACAGGATATATGAGCTGACTGCCGGCAGGCTGTGGACCTGACAGCAAATGCGGCGTCGACTCATCGTTTTTAACACAGCAATGATTTATGAAATTTTCAAAAAGTAAAAAAAAAAAAAAAAAAAAACAACAACAACAACAACAAGTAATGAAAATGCCAAACTGTTGCACTCATTCGCGCATATTTAATGTGCATAAATATTTTCACATATGTAAATTTTAATACACATACATACACGATGTAAAATATGTCAGTGGCGCCTTATTAAGCGCTCATTACTCATGCCACCCACACACACATATATAAGTTTGTATATATATTAATGCTACCTATATGCATACCGATTTAAGTGCCCAGTTAGCACCACCCAAGCAGCCACCCACAGAGTATGGTCATCCGGGCTGTCTCTGTGGTCATGCAGTTGCAGTGCATGAATATGATGCCAGAGCCGCATTGTTGTGGCCAAATGTGGAAGTTATCTGTGGGAGGAGCCTAGGCAGCGCGGCCTCTATTAATAAATCACTTGTGTAACCAAAGAGAAATGATAATGATTTACTTTATTAAAAATGAAATGTACAGAAAATATTTGTACGAAATTCTTCGTTCAAATTGCAAGTTAATTAAATTGTATTAATTATATTAAAATGAAATAAATATATATATATTGAGAGAGAGAGAGCTAGAGCCATGCCAGTGGCTCTAAGACTGTAGCCAACTGACTGCCAAACTGCGAGCTGCAAGCAAAGTTACATTTAGTAGATGTACGAGATTGGAGTTGAACCGTTCTAGTATATACCTTACATATCCTTCTGCGTGTATTTTTGTGTGACTGCATTATTCTATAGACACGTTCTCGTTCAGACAAGGCTTCTGACTAATCTGCACTGCAGCTCTATATATGTATATTTATGTATATAAAGAGTTATAGAGAGCAGCTCTTGCAGCTCTTATAGAGACCACCATTAGCTTACCCACATAATGCTCTCAACTCATGAATACGGCCAGAAATACAAAGTGAAAGACGAATAAAAATAAAAAATAATAATAATAATTATAATAAATAACTAAACACAATTAACTAATTCTAGTAAATGCTTCAAGCCTTCAAAATAAGCAGGAATGTGTACAAAGCATTATTTAGCCAGCTCCGTTCGACTAGTTGCTTAGATTATTAACTGCATATATAGATAAATATATTTTATATATTTTTTTATCATCTTCTCAACTCAATAGAGAAAATATTCTCTACAAATAAACGACTTACTTAATAGCAAGCTTTGACTCTCTGTTAGCTCATATTGAGAGTAAAGCGCAGTTCTTAAAATTTTATTGAATTTATTTTTCTTATTTTTTTTTTGTTTTTTTTTTTTTGCGCCAAGCCAATTCTTGTTTGTTTGTCTTTCCCTGTGGGGGAAAGCGGCGTCCCACTTCCCGGCCATTGAATTCGCATTCACACTTTGCTTATTTATTTATTGCTGCATTTGCATTGTTATGCACGCCAAAGCAGACAAAAATAAATAGAAAGTAAAACAAAGAAAACCAAAAACAACAACAACAACAACAAAAATAATACACAGAGCGCAATAAATTTAAAATCTAATTACGCGCACCATTTAATATCGAAACGTTGGCGGCGGCAGCGGAAACGGATGTGGATGTGTGGAAGTGGAAGGGGAAGGGGAAGTGGAAATCGCTGCAAGGCAATGGAATTGAAGCGAACGTGAGGCAAATAAATGTAAAGGAAAAGTAAAAAAAAAAAAAAAAAAAGAAAAACCTTTGCTAAAATGGCCAACAGAGTGAAAATACCACAAAACATATAAATAGATGAGGCGCGACCGACACATTTCTGCCCAGGCACCAAAATCTAATTACAAATTTTTGATAAGCTCAAAGTGAAAGAAGAAGAAGAGGAGAGTAGGAGTAGCAGCAGTAGCAGCAGTGGCACAACAGGAGGCTACGCCTAAGATACATTTCTGAATAGTTTTTGCCGTAGGACCGTCAAAATATTTTTGCTTGGGGAAATTTAATAAAATTGCTTGTGGTTGAGCTTTTGACTTGTGGCCTGAAGTTCGTTTATTTCTGGCTAGGACATCAGTTTCGCTTTGTTGCATGTAATTTATATAGCCAAGGGAGTGGCCCCCACTCCCCTCTCTCCCGCTCAAACCACACTGAACCCACAGAATGGTCAACATTGCTCAACTTGTGAAAAATACATTATGGTTAAAGCATTTAATTGCACACACACAACTTTTTGGGTTATGTGAATCTGTGTGTGTGGGTGTGTGTGTATGGGTATGTGTGAATGTGTGTGTGTGTATCAGAAATTTAAGCAAAGATTTCAGCACACACAAACACACACTCACGCAATTTTCTGTTTTGGGGTTTTAGGCAAATAATTTTTTTTTTTTTTTTTTTTTTTTTTTTTTTTTTTTTTTTGAACTCTTGAACAAAACGCAATTAAAACTAATAAGTAATACGGCTTTAGCTGAAGGGGACATTTGTCAAGCCAGGCCCAATGACCTGCTGCCTTCTGCCGATGCCGCTGCCGCTGCTGCTACTGCTGTTTCTTCTATTTCTATATAGGCGCTTCTTCAGCTTCTGCTTCTGCTAGGCATATAATAAAATTATGCTTCATTTATATGCAGGTTGCGTCATTTGACTGATGCCTACTAATGACTTCCTAACAATTTTTAATATCTATGCAAATGAACGTAAATTGCTGGACTGCTTCACGCCGTCTCCCTGCCAAATTAAAGTCCCACACCCTCCCCCCTCCGCAGACTTGGTTAACCGTTTAGCCGGCGCTAACCACCAAACACGGCGGCTAAGGAACAGCAACAACAACAATAACAACAACTACAAGAAGTCAAGGCAAAGTGATGGCGACTGTAGCTCTCTAGCCCCGCTTCGAACGGCTCTCAGGCGTTTAATTAAATGACATTATGGCCATTTCGCTGTCGAGTGGGGACTGGGATGCCCCATGGCCTGTGCCCTGTGCCCATAGCCTTGAGTAGGCTGTGAAAAATGCTGCAACAACAAACAACAACTTGGCTACACTACAGCACCCGCCGGACTTGGCCTGGTCAACAGACACTCACACACACACACACAGCGTAGAGTGGAGTAGAGAGAGAAAAAATGCCTAAAGTGTACTCTGGGAGCTGTATTTCAATTGTTGTTCTTGCGTCTAGCGTCTGGTGTTCGCTCATCATGATGTTTTATGCCACTTCTTCCGCTTCGTTTTTTATGGCCAACAACATTGTCAAACTGTGTGTCTAGGCTTAGCACCTCAACAACAATTCCACAAAGTTCACATTCCATAAATTTTGAGTGCGATCTATGTGGGGAGTACTTAAGAATTTTTCTGTTTGTATATATGATTTCATTGGGCACAATTAGCGAGATTTAGAAAAGGGGGAAACTGAGCTGAGAAGCAGAGTTTTGATAGCCTAAAAATAATATTTGTAGATGCTCTAAAAAATATAATTTAAGTATATATTTATTTCGATTTCTTGATGCACGCAGTGTTACCAAACTTTTTGTTATTCATATATATGCATTAATTATATAACTAGAATAATAACAAACAATGGTCTTGAGAAGATTTCTCTAGATTATCTCTTAGCTTAAATTTATTAGCTCTCTATAGAGATTCAATGAGATTTAAAGCTTTCGCTGAACACCTAATTCAATGTATATATAATTGCAGCAGGCAAAGATGAAGAGAGAGAGAGAGAGAGCAACTTGAATTTCAGATATGCCGCGTTATGAATATTTGCAATGCAAATAATCAGTTTCATGTTGCTAATGCGAGCAAAGAGATGGATGAGGTGCAAGCGAGCAAGAGAAATTAAATTATTAGTTATGCAATTTGGATGCACAAAAAAAATAAAATAAAGAGAGAGAGAGAGAGAGAGAGAGAGGGAAGAGATTTTTAATTGCACGAACATGAAATAAAGTATTTAAAAATTAAAACTAGAAAATGTTGTGGCTCGGAAACGCATTTAATTAAATGTGTAATTTAATGTTTTTTTAAACAGGAAAATACTAAATGCAATTATGAAACACACACATAAAATAGGATATATTTAATCAGTAAATGCCGAGGTCGTAGTTAATTTGAATTTTATTCGAGTGTAAAACTTAAGTCAGCTCCCAGCTTAACTGTAGCAAATGTGCCAAAGTCTGGGCAGCATGTGCATTGTGCCTGATTCTCGTTCTGCTCCTTTTTATTAGAAATGTTAATACCCGTTTCCGTTTTTGCCTTTGCCTTTGGATAAAGAACTTAGCTGCTGGTATTAAGAAAGTTTTTGCATTTGTAAGAATCTTGCGAACTTTAAAATGTAATCAAGGCAAACTGCAACTCGACTCAAACTTAAATTGCAGCAAATTGCAACGGCACAGGATGACGACATCAACTGCTGCTCGCCCGCCTGCCTGCCTGCCTGCCTGATGACCCGGCCCATTTGACAGTTGTCCTTCTTTGCGCCAACTGGCGCACTTGGCTGGCGATTGCAGCCGGCGAGATGCCCAATGCTAACGTGCTAAAAACTGAGGCCAAAATGTGAATCTGTCAATATCGCGACATGGCCTGCATTCAAATATATTACATTTATTTGCCCCAAAGCGCCAGCTGCTGTTTGTCGTTCAGCATATACAAAAATAAATATATATAAAAACAAGTAAGAAAGCTCCAGTCGAGACTGCTCGACTAGGAGATACCCTGAACCCTCCAAGCTGATATTCAAATCATTCTGCACTTCTTTTATGCACATATACATACACATGCATCCACACGCACGCATAAGCCTGCGCTCTGCTAACTGCGCAGTAAGCAGCGACTGCGCTTGGGCTGCGCTGCAGTGTGGGCAATATTATGAGAATTTATTTGTTAAATAATTTCTTTTGTAGACATAGAGCGTAATCATATGGTAAATATGTGTGTATATTCCAAAGCCCAAGTCTCTAGTATTTGAAATACGCTTTTTACAAAAGTGAGGGTGAGGGGGTGAATTTAAGGGTGGGGGGTAAATTTTAACAAAAACCAAAATTGTATAAATTGCATATAAGCATACATTAAAAATTTGGAGACTCTAGCAATAAGGGTGTAGAAGATATAATTTTATAACTGGTTTTCGTTAAGGTTTTTTATCGATAAAAAAAAGATCGGGATGAGTTATCGATTTTTAATGATAAACTTGATATGCGCGCTGTAATTACGGACATTTTAAAAAAAATTTGAAGTCTCTAGCTCTTATATCTTCTGAAATCGACGCGTTCATACATACGGACGGACGGACGGACGGACGGACGGACGGACGGACGGACGGACGGACGGACGGACGGACGGACGGACAGACAGACGGACAGGGCCAAATCAACTCAGCTCGTCGCCCTGATCAAGAATATATATACTTTGTGGGGTCTGCCACGCCTCCTTCTGCCTGTTACATACTTTTAACAAAACCATTATACCCTGATTTCCCATTTTCAATGGGTTCAGGGTATAAAAAAAAAAAAAAAAAAATCAACAACAAGTCATACAAATAATGACTGTAATAATAGTAATACAAGTACATTGCACAAATTTTTTAATTAATTGAGCTGTTCCGAAAAACGTATTAATAATATAAGCTGTCTGAAAATGTGGCGGAAAAAGAGCGGAAAATCTGTTTGAAAACCTTAAAGATTAAAAAGCTTAAAGATTAAATTGAAATCAATCATATATGCTATAAGTCGACCTTTAAAAATAATCCAGTTTCAACAACTCTTAAGCCACTAAACTTCTCAGCGCCTGCCTATTTAATTATTTTTTTAAAGACCAACATAATTTGTTTTTTTTTTTTTTTTTTTTTATGTTTTCCCAATAAGCTCTCAAATTAAAAATTTCTATTTGCAGACTTGCCAAATATTTTTCATAATTCCCCGACGAATTTCCAGCGAAATTGTAACTTGGCAGCTCATTGGCAATTTGCAGCAGCTGAAATGAGCAAAAGCAAGTGGCATCGTTTGTCTGATTAAAATGCTCATTTATGCATATTTATTTAAATGAAAATGCTCTTAATTTAACTTGTGCTCCTTTATTTAAATATGAATTAATAATTTAAAATGCTGCGCAGCATATTTAATATTTGCATGTAGAGAGAGAGAGAGAGAGAGAGAGAGATGGGGAGAGAAGTTTACATTTGGTTGTAATCTTAGTTGAATGTACGGGATTATAATATTTATTTAATGACTGCTATTAACTGACTTTTTTTTATTTTAATATTTGTTATAATAATTACCAGGCGAAATTCGCATTTACGTACGGGTCAAAAATTTCTCTAGTCTTGCTTTACCGTTGATGAGGGCCGCTGCTCATACACACATGTGCCATTTGGTTGGTGGCTTAAAACTTCAAATGCAAACAAAATTTTTGGCTCAACATAAGCGGCTTACAATGTTAACAAACACTAGCACAGACACATACACACATACACACATATAGGAGAGATAGCAGTATGAGAGATAGTTACATGCACATAACATCTGGAGTTAGCGAAACACTGTCTAAAAATATTTTCGGCTATATATATTTTTTTGTCGGTTACCACCTGCAGTTTAACACAAATGTTTGCATTGGGGAAAACATACAATTCTACTCTCACATACACACACATAAGTATATATGTGTTTGTTATATATAGCAACTCATAAATATAATGCCAAGTTTTTGCATATAAATTCACAAATGTTTATGTGCAAAGCTTTCAAATCCCTTGGGAGCTTTATCTAGATTTTAGCTAGACAACTGAAATAAATATTTTCAATTTTTAGTTAGCTTATTTTTTGGCAATTATTTGAAAGTTTTTGTTCGTAATGATTATTAACCCATTCCCGTTTACATCCCACATTTATTATAACAAATCATACAACACTTCTATAATAATGTTCACTATATATAGCTATGTATACATAATAGTTTGTATAGGATAATATGTTATAAACTCAATTGGAATAGTCTTCCATGTGTAAGGAATTGATCATTTCTCTCTTCACATACGTATAGCAGCTTCTACTTACGATTTACCCATACTAATACGAACGATCAATAGAAACTAGCTTAAAACTTTCCCCTACCGCGACTGCTCGACTAGGCGATATCTTGAACCCTCCTACATACACATGCATCCATCTTGAGGGGTCAATGACCTTGAGGAGTCAATGACCTTGAAGGGTCAATGACCTTGACGGGTTAATGACCTTGAGGGGTCAATGACCTTGAGGGGTCAATGACCTTGAGGGGTCAATGACCTTGATGGGTCAATGACCTTGACGGGTCAATGACCTTGAGGGTTCAATGACCTTGAGGCGTCAATGACCTTGAGGGGTCAATGACCTTGAAGGGTCAATGACCTTGAAGGGTCAATGACCTTGAAGGGTCAATGACCTTGAAGGGTCAATGACCTTGAAGGGTCAATGACCTTGAAGGGTCAATGACCTTGAAGGGTCAATGACCTTAAAGGGTCAATGACCTTGCGGGGTCAATGACCTTGAAGGGTCAATGACCTTGCGGGGTCAATGACCTTGATGGGTCAATGACCTTGAGGGGCCAATAACCTTGAGGGCCAATGAAACTAGCTTAAAACTTTCCCCTACCGCGACTGCTCGACTAGGAGATATCTTGAACCCTCCTACATACACATGCATCCATCTTGAGGGGTCAATGACCTTGAGGAGTCAATGACCTTGAGGAGTCAATGACCTTGAAGGGTCAATGACCTTGACGGGTTAATGACCTTGAGGGGTCAATGACCTTGAGGGGTCAATGACCTTGATGGGTCAATGACCTTGACGGGTCAATGACCTTGAGGGTTCAATGACCTTGAGGGTTCAATGACCTTGAGGCGTCAATGACCTTGAGGGGTCAATGACCTTGAAGGGTCAATGACCTTGAAGGGTCAATGACCTTGAAGGGTCAATGACCTTAAAGGGTCAATGACCTTGCGGGGTCAATGACCTTGAAGGGTCAATGACCTTGCGGGGTCAATGACCTTGATGGGTCAATGACCTTGAGGGGCCAATAACCTTGAGGGCCAATGAAACTAGCTTAAAACTTTCCCCTACCGCGACTGCTCGACTAGGAGATATCTTGAACCCTCCTACATACACATGCATCCATCTTGAGGGGTCAATGACCTTGAGGAGTCAATGACCTTGAGGAGTCAATGACCTTGAAGGGTCAATGACCTTGACGGGTTAATGACCTTGAGGGGTCAATGACCTTGAGGGGTCAATGACCTTGAGGGGTCAATGACCTTGATGGGTCAATGACCTTGAGGGGTCAATGACCTTGAGGGTTCAATGACCTTGAGGCGTCAATGACCTTGAGGCGTCAATGACCTTGAGGGGTCAATGACCTTGAAGGGTCAATGACCTTGAAGGGTCAATGACCTTGAAGGGTCAATGACCTTGAAGGGTCAATGACCTTGAAGGGTCAATGACCTTGCGGGGTCAATGACCTTGAAGGGTCAATGGCCTTGCGGGGTCAATGACCTTGATGGGTCAATGACCTTGAGGGGCCAATAACCTTGAGGGCCAATGACAGGGTATTTTTCGATATGCCACGCCCCTAAAGAGGCGTAACAATTACTACCACTAGAAACTCAACTATCCAAATTTTAAGCTTCTAGCTCTTATACTTAAAATTTCAAGTCTCTAGCTTCAGAACTTCCTGATTGAGACTAGAGATTTACTTCGGTGTATTAGAAACTCTTCTTCATTTTTATGGCCAAACATCTCTTTATAAATCCCCTTTCAAAAACCCCATCACCTGTTTAGCTCAGCTTTAAGTTGAAAACTTCAAGATTTTGTGTCCGGTTTTTGGCAACTTTTGTCTAGCAACGCCTGCAAGTTTGTTTTCATGCCACAAATCAAATGGTAGTGGGTGGTGGCTGGGTGGCTTTGGAATGGCGCAGCGTCAAGGTTGCCCCCCAGGGGCATTTTTAGCATTGACAACTTGGCACTTTTAAATAAATTTTCGATTATCGCGAGCGCCCATTAAGGCAATAAAAATGTAATAAATTTTCAATCTGCGTCCGACACGCCCAACGCCCACCTAGTAGACGCACGGTGAAGCTAGGTGTGGGCATGGGAGGGGGCGTGGTCGTGCCATGGCGCCTCCAGTGATAAGTTTGATCAAATTTACTAAATCGATGATAATATTGAATGGACTTTTGCCAGAACTTCACGGGACTCCCTGGCAGCCACAACTTACCTTCACTTCTATTACTGCTTCGGGCCTGTGGCGTTGTTTAGTTTACTTTGCAAAGGGGGCTTGGAGCGGGGGGTGGGCTAGGCCGAACTGGGCTGGGCACTGAGGGGCTGGCTGCAATAATAACACAGCACGCATACGCCGTGTTGTCCAGAGCATGCAATTGTCTTTGGTTTCGATTACAATCGTTTGTTGTTTGTTGTTGTTGCTGCTGTTGTTGTTGTTGCTGCGGCTCTTGTTGTGTGCGTGGAAGTTCGATTTCAATTTTCATACTCGATTACCTTCTGCTTCTGGCCTATAGCAGCAGAGCAGAGGGCCGCTGCGGCTGCTTTTTGATGCCGATTCTGATTCAGTTACTGCAGGCATACGGATTTTTTTTTTGTATTTTCATTTTTTTCTGCTATTGCTGGTGCTGGTTCTGTTTTTTTTTTTTTTTTTTCTGTGCCGCGCCAAACTTTTGCTCCGTGAAACGCAAACATTTTATTAAAAAACTTTTGTTTCACTTGGGCTGCAGTCGGAGGCGGATGATATCGAATCCTGTTCCCCTCACCCGGACTCTGGGGCGACGGCCTTCGGGCGAAAGTTTACACATAGAAATATGATTTTACATTTGCTTTTAATTTTAACTCTTGCAATCATTTTATTTTTCGTTTTTGTTTTTGGCTCTGGCTCTGGCCTACCTTGTCGGCTGTGCGTTGCGGTCATAGTCCACAAAACACGCAGTGCGCACTTTGCGCAAACATAATAATAAAAATAACTTTATTTTTCTTAGAGAACGGCTGCTATAGGATGGGAAGGGGTTCCTCTTCTTATTCCTTTTTTTTTTTTTTTTTTTTTTTTACTGCCAAACAATAACCATAAATGTCGGAGCGCATAAAATGCCAGACTCGTAATTGATTGTTACAGGCGGCCAGAAAAAAGGAATTTAATAAA
The DNA here is from genome assembly GCF_054131065.1 of Drosophila arizonae. Lineage (NCBI taxonomy): Eukaryota > Metazoa > Arthropoda > Insecta > Diptera > Drosophilidae > Drosophila > Drosophila arizonae. The sequence continues at coordinate 2,829,553 of NC_142924.1, read as the reverse complement.
AAGTTGAGAAAGTTACACGCGGTGCGAAAAATATTTATGTGCACTTTTCCATCTCAAAGCTCACTCTCGCGCATAGCTGGCGAAATATTAGAAAAATTGACTAAACGCAAACATCAAGCAAAAAGGAAACGAGTTGAATCTTAAGAGATTCAACTTTAAATGAACAATTGCTGTTTGTTGAAATTGAATAGTTGATTCATCTAAGAAAAGTAGAGAGAGAAAAGAGAGAGAGAGTGAGAAGTTATATATATATATATTAACAGAGAGAGAGAGAGAGAGAGGGAGAGAATAAAGTTAGAGCATATTTCGGTTAAGGTAAGTTACGTCTTCATTCTGAAATGAAAATAAGAGGAGAGAGAGCGTGAGAGAGAGAAAATACAGAAATACTGAAATGTAAATTATTTGCACTTTCTAAATTTTTACATCTTACCAAAAATTTGACTCCCATCAATTTATTCATCAGAGAAATTTCCCTTTAAAATTCTCAATATATTTTCTATCTAATTACTCAGAAATTTAGATTGTTTTTTCCAGCTTGTAGCATGCCTAAATTCTGGATTCCTTAGTTAATTTCTATGGAAATATTTATTGAAATTTTAGAGGTGAATAGAATGAAATTCTTAAAAAAAAAAAAAACAAAAAAACAAAAAGAAAAAGCAGTGAACATTATTTTCAACGAAAATTAATTTTATTTGCGTTAGAACTTGGAAAAATTTGTTTAAAATATTAAATATACTAAAATTTAAAATATTAATTGAACAGACTTAGCTTAAATATACTACAATTTAAAATATAAATTGAACAGACTTAGCTTAAAAACATTTGCTTTAAGATTTGATTTTATATAATATTTATTAGTATATATATATTTAATTATTTGTTGTGTTTATTAATGTAAAGAAACATATTATTCACAAATTTCACCTCATAGAAATCATCATACTTCAATACTTCATCCTGTTCACATTTTCTATTGTAAATTCTTATCTATAAATATAAAAGATAAATCTTTATTAACATTATAGTCACCCAATTATATGCTTCATATTTAAGAATTTAATAAACAATGAAAGCAAAGATGCTGAAAGATGCCTTAACAAATTCCTGCAGTTGTTGCGTCGTTCCACTTGAACATAATCGGGGTGGGGGCTAATGAGCTTTTAATTGCACATTCAAGTATGTAGGTGTGCGTGTGTGTGTGTGCAGCACAAATATCATTTATGAGGCTGGCACGCATGTGTGCGTGTGTATGGGGTAAGAATTAATGAAGCTCTTGAGTGTATTTTAAAGTGCTGCAAAGATTAATCATACACATCAATCTTAACCCTCGACAAGACTCCCGCTCAGCGCGTTAATTATGTGCGGGCTGCATAAAGTTTGGGCAGTTAAGCAAGAGGTAGGAGGAGGGGCTGAGACAGAAGTAGAGGTATGTGAGGAGTTTGTTGTAATTTGATTTGAATGAGTTTCATGTGGGCCGTAGCAATCTAAATACGAGACAACAACAAAAACACACACATGCACACAAAAGAGAAACAAGAAGAAACAGCAACAAACATTGCAATTGCTGCACTTGCTGCAACTTAATAAAAACTTTCAGTTTATCCCCGACGCAAGTTTCAAGTTATTTTTTTTTTTGCATGGTAACTCAAATACTAAATGCGAGAGCTAAAAATAAAGAACAGCTGGGAGGAGGACAAAACTATCCCAAAACAGGCGCAAAGTTTTGCCTTTGTATGTTGCCTTTGCACTTGAAACAAAATATCAACTTGCATAGCACGAATGGGCGTGGCATGCGTGTGGGCTCTGAGGGGCGTAAGAGGTTTTGCTATAACTTTTAATTAAATAATTAACAAGAAATTTATTTGCGTTTAGATCGTCGTTCACTTGGCAAAGCAAACACCTGTTGGCAATAAATAAATACCAAAATACGGTCAGCAAAGAATGTTGGGCTTGAAATGGAAATTCGACGTAAGTCGGAGAATGTTTGCTGCGAAATAAAGTTTTGCATCAAGAAATTCTTAGTTCTGTATTGCGGTCGGTATTCTCGAGAATTACGCATCGAAACAATTTCATCTCATTCAGAATGCAAACATCCGCAAAAGTATTTTGTGAGAATGGTCATAAAACATTAAATTTGCTTCTTTAAAAGGTTCTCATTGTAATCGGCATGGCGTTGAGTTAATATAAAATATTTTATTTATTTATTTATTTTTTTTATTAAGAGCTAACTAATTATTAATGAGATTACAGACTGGCTTAATATGGCAGCAGAGGTCTTCAGTTCTAGAGTTGTATGTGTCTATGTGTAAGTTATCTTAATAATAATATAAAATAATATTCGTATAGTACATATATATTCTATATTCTATAAAGAGAGACCTTTTATTGTGAAAAGAACGTTTCAAAACCCTGAAAATCTTATATTTCATTAAGTTTCAGATTATTAGAGAAGAGAGAATATACATAAATATTCATAGTAGACTGTATTCTCCCTCTCTCTCTCACTCTCACGCTCTATCGTCTTCCTTAACCTCTCTTAGCTGTTCAATCTTTAGTATTACTTTTTTTGCTCGCTCTCTTTTATTGACTCTCTTCCTCCTCTCTCACTTTCTCCTTCTCTCCCATCCCCGGTGTTGTATATGCTCATTAGCATTTAACACTCTATACTATATCATAATGACCGTTTGGCAAAATTATTAGCATCATATATCCCACGTATACATCCTGTGTGCTCTAGCTCATCAGCCATGACAATTCACGACTGATTCACGCAGTTTGTGGTTATTGCAGTTGTTGTTGTTGTATTTAGTGTGCGGTGATATGCGTAATAATGCAATAAATACAAATTAAGCACGCTTGAGTGCAATTATGCAAATGAATGTAGTTTATAGTGCACACACACACACATATACGCACTAATACTGGATGTTGCACTGTCGGATTACAAAACGATTTCAGTCGCTAATCTCTTATAATGAACACACACACACCCACAAATAATCGCTCATGCAGCACTTACTCATCTAATATCTCGATATATACTATGTACAGTCATTAACCGATACTAGTAAAGCACTTTGTAACACTGAATTGCTGCTGGTCAGTGTTGTTAAACATAATACAATTTGAGCATCTTGTCACATTATATTAAACATTTATCTCTAAGTATTTTCGATTTAGCTGCTTTATCTTTGCTCTCTCTCGCTCTCTATCTCCCTCTATACATTCCTTTCTCACTCTCGTTCTTTATTTACGTTATTTGTTTTTATGTTCGTGTTTCGTGTCAACATCAGCTGCTATTTTGTTGCTATTCGCGTTAGCCATGGCGATTTCTTGGTCGTCTGCTTCTTAAATTTCTATAATTGCTTGTGATTTGTTAGCCGAAAACGTGCCGGCCAAACTGCAATTTGTTGTGAGGCCATATACCTCGTAGCACTAACACAGACACACACACACATGCACACTGATATACATACATACACTCGCAGAAAAGTCGATAATAAAGCGCTTAAGTCATTTGGTAAGAAAAGTTTTGTGTCTGCAAATGCTTGGAAAAATATGAGAAATGGTTGTAGTTATCGATGTCTATATAGACATGAAAAGAGTAGTGCAGGCAGTGCACATATAACTATAATTATTCAGCTAAAATTAAGAAGCATTAAATATTTATTTTGTCAAATAATCAAAACTTGAAGAAGTTTTTCTAGAGCTTTTATTCACTTATATAATTTTCTTCCACAATTCCTTGACTTGCATTTTTCTCGCAGTGTATGAAGCATTCTATAGATATTGCCATACATTTTTATTTGTCTCACGCTTTCAATAATTGCCGGCATTACACGTGGCACCAATAAATTAGCAGTTCTGGCTTAAGTGTAAAATAAATAAACACCAAACTTAACGCGAAGCTCTGCCCATAAAGAGTCTGTTCAATCTGTAGCTACATATATATATGTATATATGTATGTGTGTATATATGTATGTATGTGTGTGTAACTGTGAATGCGTGTATGTTTGGCTTTGGTCTGTGGTTCTGTGCATATCAATCATACGCCCTGCTGTGTGCGCCTCACAATTATCGAGTGCGCCTGGCCGCAACTTTTGACAACTATTTGCATTACAATTTTCCATGTTGGCCGACAGCTGCGTTTTCCGCTATAAAAGCGAAACCATCGCCGAAAAATGATGCCATGATATCAAATGTTGCCACATCAACATGAAACGTGCAACGTGCAACGTTCAACGTGCAACATGCGGCAAATGTTTGGCGTGCATCCGCTTAGCATTGCCAGCGAATAGACAAAAATATGGCGGATATTATACGCTTGTACAGTTTTGCAAAATGATTAAAGTCATGTCAAAATAAACTGAACTGACGCTAGAACGGACGTAAGCGAGAGTTTTTGAAAGATAGTGCTCAGAGTCTGATGTATGGAATATGAGTTGTATTTCATATAGAGTCTGAATTGTATTCTGAGTTAATGTTGTATGAAGCGAATGTTCATAAAGTTTTTGTAATGTGAAATATATTATCTATAATGCTATATAAATTATCATTATACATATTATTATAATAATAAACAATTTATTATGTAGGCTTAGAAGTAGCTAATATATGATATATACATATATAAGGCAGATCTCTATTCTCTATTTAACGAGAAAAAGCTTTAACAGAAGAGTCAATGATAATATTGTGTTGTAACTAAGCCAAGTACTACCAATACTAAGAGAGTTTTGAGAAAAATCTAAATATTCTAAAATTATATTTATAATAAACTTATAAATTATTATCGCTATAGATCTCGTAATAAGTTGAGCTGCTCACAAATTCAGCCAAAATGTCCACTCTATTGCTATTACTGTTACCCTATTTATGTTATTGACTTACATCTGTTCTAACTGTTAAGATTAATAAAACTGTTACTGCTACTGTTAATATTAACAAAACTTTCGCTGTAGCTATCTCTGTTATTCCTTTACTACCTTTACCATTAGTAAATTTCCTCATGATATTCATACAGTTTGTATTTTTATTACGGCCCATAATAACATCACTGCTAATATGAATGTAAAATCTGTTTTATTAGGGCTAAAAGCTGTTACTATTTCTGAAACTGTTGCTCCGGCTATGCATAAGACATTGTTATAAGAAAAGCCATTCTTTATCTGGCAATCAGACAAAGCTTTTCTCTATCAATCGACCCCATCTCAACCAATACTTGATCGTCATCGTAACTTAACTATTTTAACGTCACTTACTTCAGATTTCTTCGATTCATCTCATACAATAAAGTTTATATAAGCAACTTGAAATAGGACTGCACTTTGATAGCTTTGCCATTGAGTTTGACGAAGTTGGCGAATCTTAATGCTCAATGGAGGTGCCATGTAGTTTAATGAGCCCATTAAGTCATCAAACTATAGAACGACGACAACCGCAGCAGCACTCCACTATGGGTCAAACGCCCGATTTTTTGGAAAAAAGTCTTATTTTCAAGTTGAAAAAATGTACAAAATTTTAATGCGAATCCATTAGGAATACGCTATATGTAAATGTTACATACTCAGAATTTTAACAGAGGCGCGATCTGCTAACAAAACTGCTGTTAAACCGAGCTGTTATGCATGACACGCACATTATCAGTTTTGTAAAAACTTTATATGAATTTTAATCGCCAATTGAAATAAAAATAATGGCAATTAGATCAAAATTTGTGGTGGAAAATATAGAATCGGGCTTGTTCTTTGTTTTTACGTGTTTGTATTGTCCAAAATCTTTATGTGATGTGAAGTTTTGAGTAAGTCAAAAAGCTGCTTATGACATCATTAAAAAAATAAAATGTCTTTGATAAGAGAAAACTTGTGTTTGTAGCATTTTGTAGCGATGAATTTACGCCCATATTATAAAATATTCAATTCCGAGCTATGACCTATAAGTTCAACGTGCACTTTTGCGCACTTTTTACGCAATTTCATTTTTCAGCAACTAACCTCGTCGCAGGTGAGGAAGAGGAAATAAGCCTGTTCGAAAGGCAGGACACTTCAAATTTTGAGGTTTATGGTATGCTAGCTTCAGATAATGAAGAATACGCTGATTAACAATAAAAGAGATATATTTTAATGTTATTTGTGCTTAAAATCATAAAATATAACCTTTTATTCCTTGAAAAAGATTTTTCTCAACTTCTACATATAAAAACTATATGATATAGTTAGCCGATTTTGATAATTTTTTTACAGGGTCTTTGAAACATGAAAACACATCTAATATGTGAATTTGGTGTAAATTACTTAAAAAGCTAAAAAGTTGGGACATCTAATAATATGAAAGAGGGGCGATGTCACGCCCATTTTTTCATCACAAATGCATGTTGCAAACAAAAGGCAAATGCAAAAAAACAAATTGAACTATCTTTACTGATTCAAAAGTTATTAATTAATTCCAAAAAATCGGGCGTTTGACCCATAGTGCACTCTGGCCACACTCCATACCGTGCCATACAAAGGCACCGCCCGCCGCTCTGGAATCTCTACACATTTTAACAGCTGTCAGTTTTATGGTGCGTGACTTTTACGACAGCTGGTTTTGGCGGCTGTTGATGGGCGGTGGTGCAGTGGTGCGATGTTGGCCTGAGGCGATTTTCGGAAATCGGTTTTAATTGTCAAATAAAACCAAACAGCAACGACAACAACAACAACAACAACTACAGCAGTAAAAGCAACAAAATATTCATAACAATCGGCGCCAAAAAGTGTGCTACACATTTTTGCGGCCATTGAAATAGTTTTATTTGAATGCTGTTTGCCAGCGGCAATAACAACAACAGCTACAACAATGTATTTGAATTTGGACGCGTAAATATTACAGCAATGCTTTTTATTACATTCTCAATTGTACACACGCACGCACACACACACACGCATATAGATAGAGCTAAATAAGCGTAAATAATATGAGAGCAACAAAGCTATTTGATTGCTATTTTGTTTGCATTTGCGCTAGCTAAATGCATGTATTTATATAAAAAATATTTTAAGGATACATTTTAAAAATCAAAATGAGTTTTAGCAATATTTTTTAAAGTAAATAAAATTGTTAAACAAGTCTTAAACTTAATTGAAATATGAATTACATATTCCAAGGCAAAGCCCAACTAAACTCAGAGTTCTCAAACCTCAAGTTTTTATTTACAATCTTTGTCGATTTTATTGTAAACTGATATGCAGCAGCTTTGCTCTAATTAAAATTTTATTAAAATTGCATTTGTCAAAGGAATTGGCTTTTAAAGTGCTGAAAGCACAAACTTTATAGCATAACATATTATCCTTTGTGCAATATGTACATATGTGTGTGTGTAAAATATATATATTTATTACGCCTTGGGTCACGCACAATCATGTGTATAGATTGCATTTTATAGGCGAGCAACATGCACAAAAAAATGAAAATACAAATAAATAAATACGATTGCAGCTGTGGCCAAGGCTGGCAGTTGATGCACTGCAGATACCCTGTACTGAAGATGAAGGTAGAAAAGTGTAGTTGAAAATATGTATTAAAAAAAAAAAGATGAGATTTAATTTTAATTTTTTATAGAAAAATTATTTATATGTATTTCATTTGCTTAAACAAATATGTAAAAAAAAAGATGATATTTAATTTAAATTTTGTATAGAAAAATTATTTATATTTATTTAAATTATTTTGAATTTTTTCATGATATATCAGAAATATTTGTAGAATTTTTTAGTTGTTCTGCACATAATGAGACCAAGTCTTAATAAATACACAGGATAAACTGCTTCTGCATATGCAACATCTGTATAACATATTCTGAATAGCTTCCTCTATCCAGATGATGCTCGGCCAGTCAGCCCTTTCACTATTTTACATTTTTTTCGAGAGCAGCAAAAGCAATTGTCTGCCATACTAAATTTTCAAGTGTCAAACTAATGGTCTAAGAAATACTTTATAGCTAAAATTTTAAACAATATAAAATCCATATAAATCGAATTTCAGCAATTCAATACAATAAAATATATCTATGTAGTGTACATACCAAACATACATATATACAACGTGTGTCGGCTCAGCTGTGGCTATCCATTGTTGTTGTTGTTATTGTTGTGGCTGCTCTAGTTGTAGCTTGTCTCTAGTTGTGTCTGTATATATGTGTGTGTGTGTGTTGGTGTGCGCATCATTCATCCTGCGGCCATATTGAGGCAACATATCCGGCGACAGGATGCCAAGACAAGAAAATTTCATGCTATGCTTTGTACGTTTCCGCTTGCCCTCAACCCAATCAGCCAGTCAGCCAGCCCAGGCGCTTGCCACGGCCCCCCTCCCCCCTCACAGGTTTGTATTGTTGTTGTTGCGCTTATATTTTATTTTATGCCAACAGCACTGTTTAATTACACACAAGCGACAACACACACACACACACACACATTGAGCTTACTTCTGCATGTGTGTGTGCCCTCCATTTCCTTTGTGTATGCATGTGTTTGTATGGATCAGGTAATGGCTGCCCTGCTCGCATGCAATTTATATTTAGCCCCCCTTTTAAGCCCGCCTCCTGCTGTCTCCTTCTATAGCTCTGCCTGCCTGCCTGCGTGTTGTCTGTTCAACTAAACCTTGATCTGCCCTTTCTTCTGCCTCCCTTCTCGCTCCACCCCCAACCCCTTCGGGGCCAAGCTGCGCTGCAATTAAGTTCAAGTGCAAAACAAAAGGCATGTTGTTTGATATCAGACCGAGGTCTGGCGCTCGCATGCGAAACATTTTTATACAATTACAGCTAGAAAATGCAACAAAAACAATGACAGCCGCAGCTCTGCTATATGTTCAGCAACAACTACAACAACAACAACAGCAACAACAAATAATTGTTATATATATGTAATAATAACTGATTAAAGACCGTTGACATATGAGCGAGATTATGGTTGCTTGGTTTTTTAATGAATCACTTGCTGTCTCATTTTTCTTCCCCCTGATTGTCTGTCTCTCTCTCTATCTCTCGCTCCCCCGAGCAGTGTGTTAAGCAGATTTGATCTGCCTAAATGCGGCTGACTGGTTTTGTTGTTGACAACGGATTAATTATGTCTGGGTCTATGCATAGCAAGGAAAATATGTAAAAAAAATAAAATAAAATACAAAGAATACAATTCCAAGCATTTTCAGCCGGGTAGCAGCGACTCCTTAATACCTTGTTACCTTGAATGGTGGTTGGTTTGCTTTTAAAGGAATGGAATGTATTGAGGAATATTTATGTATTTTGCTGAATATTTATACATTTTGAAGAAATGTCTAATTTTTATGCACATGTTTCATTTGCCTTATCAAAAACAAAGTACTGTGTGAGTGTTTGCTTGAAATTGTATAATATCTTCTTATATATACCTTTAGCTTTCAACAAGATTAAGCTCATACTATATGCTCTTGTTTACCTTGCATATAAATTTTTTTTTGTCAAATTATTAGCAGCTTGCTCGCTTAATCTCTTAAATACTTCAAGGACCTTGCCCTTTTGAGCTCACAGAAATGAGGAAAAGCTGCGGTGAAGGTCGATTCAACTTCTTTGTGCGCAGGACAAAGCGCTTCAGTTCACTAAACAGAGCCAAATTGTTGTCTAGTATTAGCAACAATTGAAGATCTGAAAAAGTGCATATATATAGTATGTGAATAGCATAATTTGTTAGTAAATGCATTTCTATACTCTTTAAATTGAACTAGACAAGTCTATTTTAAAATATTTTGTTTAGGAACTCATAAAGAGACACCACCTTCATAGTTACAGTTGAATCGAAAACTGTATTTGCCAATCAACTTAATCTTATAGAAATCAATCCTTTATGAACTAAGTATATTGTCAAAATTCCCATTTCAAACTTCAATTCTTTCAATACCTATTTTCAAAGATTGCATCCTAATTGAATACCTATTAATTTTCTAGAGACCTGTTAAAACTTTTCATAGTTTCGAAATACTCTAATCGCCTCAAATCTACTTGCAGCAAATCACTTGCCAACAAAGCCATCAAAAATTTGGATTATAATTTGTTGGTCAAAAAGTTGCGAACATCAAATTAAATGAAACATAATTTAATTTTGTTTGCGAGCCGCAAAAGTTTTTGCCTTTTTTTAATTAAACAAACAAACAATTGAGAAGGTATCAAAAGAGCAAATTGTGCCAAAAGCCCTTAATTTATCTGCTTCATCTCGCTATCTCTCACTCTTTCTTGCTTGCCGTTCTTGTCTCGTTCAGCGATTGCCCAAAAAAAAAAAAAAAACAAAAAAAAAAGAAAGAGAACAGAGAACATAAATCATGACGGAAGCGTTAAAATTTTTTGAAAAATAAGTAATTTTGCGCAGCCATAACTTTGGACTGTTTTTTGTTTTTTGTTTATTTGTTGTTTGTTGCTGTTGTTATTGGGGGACCGTCATTGCGGTAATTAATCAACATTGCTGAAAAGACCTAGACGATGGCATTATCAATTACAAAATATATATATTTATGATAAATTATATTGTGTATGAGTGTCGATTCTTTAATGGAATTTATTATGGAATTGCGTTAAGCGAGAACATTAATTAAATCATATTCAATAACAGACCAAGCGAGCAACAACAACAACGACCAATCAAAAAAAAAAAACCTATTAAAAGGCTATTAATGTGCTTTAATTACAATTGTGTAATAAATTTCAGCTACGGACAACTTTTTAAAGATTGTACTCGGCTTGAAAACAGCCGACAGCTGATTAAAGTTTTTTTAAGTAATGCTTAAACCAAAGGGTAAACAGGTAAATGTTAACAAGTTTATCCATGAAAAAAAAAACGAAAAAATGGTAAACGCCATCTTAATCAGAAAGATTCATGTTTAATGCATCTTAGCTCAATTCAGACATAATTGTGAACTTCGACCTGTGAAGCTTTTAAAGCCTTATAAAAGGGGAAGCTTTTTAAAGTTGCTTAATCTAAATTAAGGTGCTTTCGAAGCTTTTATGCTAAAGTTAATATGAAAGCTTCGCTATAATGCTGCATTCCACATCTTAAGAGTTCTTGAGTAAATAATCTGGGAGAAAAATTTTTTGCAGACATTCGATAGTTCCTACTGAAAAACTTTCAAATTTGGTTTATTATTCATCAGGAAAAATGGCTATTTATATTTTCAATTTAATAGATTATACTTACTCAATCTTAAGCTGAAAAGAACTTTTAAATATTTACCTTTTGGCAGCAAAACAAAAAAAATTGTTCATGTTTTTGCAGCTGTAAAGTCATCGTATGCTAAAAATCCTTTTGACACTTAATACACGCCTTTAGCAAGATTATTGGTTATAAGCGCATAGCCAAAATGCGATTTGCACTTAACGTATGGTTGGCTATAAATACCACTTTAAACTCTCCACATTTATAGCTAAGCAGCTCAGCAATAATAATAATAATAATCTATGGCTTAATTGCCACCTACAGCTAACTCCTTTGCAGTTGCAAAGAAGATTTAATTTCCTTTTTTTCGTTTCTTTTTTTAGCGCTATGAAATTTATTGTCATTGCAAGCCAAGGAATTAAATTAAATTCCATTCAATGACAGCAAACCCCCAGGCTCCAAAATAGAATAAAATACAAAATAAAATAAAAAGAAAGAGTATTAAAAAGCCTTTAAGTGCTGTGGCAGCAAATTACGCGACACCGTTTGGCGCGTCTGAAGTAAAAGTTAACAGAGTTATTTGCAATTGTTGTTCCGTTCCTATGCTTAATTTTTATGTGGCTGGCAATAAAAGATAGAAACTTATTTTATGGCGGTATTTATTCGAATACCCTGTAAACAGCGAGTCGAGCGAAGTGTTGAGATAGCCTAAAAAGATTTTTAATATATTTTAATATATCTACAGACTTAGTTGAAATGCGACTACACCCTGTTTATATATATACCTCGTATGCTGGGACCTAAAGGGTCTAAGTATATGTAGAAAATGTCAGAAAGGAGTTCATATACATATATAAAAATATCTGTCAAATATCACATATAAAATTTCCAATGAAATAACTAAAAATTTAATAAAAATGGAAATAGATTTACTTTTTACAGGGTATCTATCAGACTATCAATTGTTACAGCGCCCTTCTTATGCTGGTTGCTGCTTTACTGTATAATCCAACATGTTTATACACAAAAATGTTTACAGGGTATCTGTTCACCTGGCAATCGCTCTGCAGCCCTACGTACTTGTTCTGATTACAGTTTTTACGAGGCGATGGCGACAAAGGCAAAATGTGCCCAAAAAAAAAGGAAAGAAAAATACCGTCGCATAGCTGCAGGAGCCGAAAATCTAACTCAATATTCAAAGCCACAGCATGGCATGGCAGCAGAAAGAGTGAGAGGGGGGAGAGTATGAGGGGGTTGAGGGGTGGATGGCAGCGAAAAGCAGCGCAGCCAAAGCAATAAAAATGCATTTTTATGAGCAAAACTACCAACAAGCATAAATCTCTATCGAAAGCTGCTTTGCAAGCCAGGTAAAGGACTCGCAAGGACTTGCCTTGTGGGTGTACCTACCCTTTCCTCCCTCTCACTCTCTCTCTCCCATTCAATGCTTCGCCGTGTGTAAGTGTGTAGATAGTAGATAATGTGGGGACTTCACTAAGGCTTCCGTTGCATGAACAATAACAAATGCATGAGAAAACAAATTACAATTCGTTGTTTTTTTTTTTTTTTTTTTTTCTGTGTTCTCCTTCTTTTGCATCCAGTGGCTGCTGCAGCCAGAACAGCTTCAGGTTCCTTTAAAATAATCCCATTTGTAAAAATCAGGGACCGCAAATAAGTGTTACGCATTTAAAAAAATTGAGGCTCAAAAGTATTCCCAAAAAGAGAGAGGAAAACACACATAAGGATATTTTTTTATGGCGAGTTCAAAAAAAGGATAAACTTTTATTGGTAATTTTTTATAAAAAAATTATTTTTAATTATTAAAATTGATTTTTATGATAAAAATCAAAAATAATTATTACAAAACAATTTTATATAAAAATCAAATCATAAGTCTTATATTTGATTTTTATTATAAAAATCAAACATAAGACTTATGATTTGATTTTTATTTTAAAAATTGAAAATAAAAATTGAATTGATATATCTCTTGAAGTAAAGGAGCTAGATCATATATCGGCATATATATATGATCTACGCATTATTACCTTTCAGATGATATATAATATGTATGTAAATATGTACATGTATGCGTACATATACATTAATTATATACTTAGACGCTTTCCCAGGGCACTTGCGCTGTGCACTTGCTCGTACCTATTCAGCAGATAATGTGAGGGGGAGACAGATGCAGATAAAGCATAATCACTGTATATATGTACATACATATGTTTATATGTATATATACGTATTATTGTCACCTTTCCTTGCTCCCATAGATATAACACTTGGTATAAGTTTACTATTTATTTAGTTTTAAGAACATTATTTTTTTTTATAGAGTCTGCACTTAGGTTAGACCTTAACTCTGTCAGCACAAGCTTAAGCGCAGAAAATGCCCTTTCCACCGAAACCTGCGTGGCAGGCACCGAGTGAACTATCTTGGCAAGACGGTACAATCGTGGATATGTGAACTTTTTGTCCTCCCAATAGCACATAATATCCACGTTTAAATCTATTGGCTTTGGGGAATATCCATAATTCTCCGTTATAGCCAATTTGAGTTCCGGTTCGTCCTCTTCCTCAGACTCTTCACAGTCAGACGCAACCTCAATAGAGTTCAAATAGGCGTTTAAAAATGAACATGTGCTTTGGGAATTCAAAGTTTTAGGATATTTTTACAATATTGAACAATTTTTAGGTTTGGTATTATTTTTTATAAAATGCATTGACCGATAGATGCCCACTGTGCGTATGTCATTATGCTCTAGTTCAATCTATTTCTTTCACTCTTTTGCGCCTAAAGTAAATTTTTTATCTATGGGAGCAGGGAAAGGTGACAATAATACGTATATATACATATAAACATATGTATGTACATATATACAGTGATTATGCT